>NC_058081.1:597452462-597787132 GCF_014858855.1 Bufo gargarizans | reverse complement strand
TGTAATGGTCCAAATGTATGGGATCGGTATTATCCAAGGGACACAAATACCAGACACTGTCAGATGATGGAATTAAGTTTTTTTTACTGCTGTACTTTAGTCATTACATCTAAAAGCCCAGAAGATGAAAGTGCTAAGAAATCTAGAGAGCAGTTTGAGCCTGCAACGTGTACAATGACTGCTGAGTCTGATCAGTATCAACAGCGAGGTCAGAGGGTCCTTATTGTTTAACGGATTGTAGAAGTGACATTACCCTGGGCTTTCTGATGGCAGTGACACAATAACAAGAAAACATTCCTTATTTTAGCTATCACTGCAATTATTCTGCAAACAGACTGTAGTGTTTTTGTAGAATACAGTTTCACGTCACACTATTTAAAAAAGGCTTAAAGTGGTTTCCAGCTTTTTAAAACATATAGTTCAACCCCTCCCCCCTACCCGCCAGACCTAGGGAGGGAAGTATTTGCACCTGTTACCCACCACTTGGGTCAGTTGCTCCTTCGATCCCCAAGCACCACATGACCTAGTGATGTGCTGCTTAGAGGGCACGTAACTGCTGCGGCCCGTCATTGGCAGCAGCAGCACACGTGACCCTTCTCCATTCCAAACGTTTACAAGCAGAAACCAGAGCAAAGCGAATGCAGCAGTGGACCAAAAGAATTGGAACCAAGTGGCTAAAAGTAGTTAAGTATTCTTCCCTCCACACAGATCCAATGGATAGGGAGGCTGGAAAACAAAAGCTTTAAAAAGCTGGACAACCAATTTATAGAACATTTTCTGCTGTTAAAGTAAGCTTTTATACAGGGCCAGATTATAAACAGGACACATGGGCCATATGGCCCAGGAGCTCCAGCACCTTAAAGTTCAAAGGGAGCTCCACAAACCTGCCTAGGTTAAATTTTCTATCTGCCCTGCCGAACATTTTCTAGTTATGCCCTCGGCGATCAGTATTTGTATTAATAGTGCCAACACTGCACACTTGTCACGAGGGTGTCAAGAGCCACGTCTGACTCCATTATACCCGGGGTCAGGAAGTCGCAGCGGGTGGCTGCGCGCTCTATGTCTAAAGATCACGTCGTTTCTTAATGATAGTTTTCTGTGTTTGCCTTGCAATCCTTTTTGTCTCACTCAGGGATCCGTAGCTTCTCCTCCTCAGCTGTTTCTTGTCTGTCACTCCCAACCTCCTTATATTCTCCTCTCACACTTCTCTAGTTGCCAGATATAGAGCTTCCTGCCTGGACTTCTATACTGACCCACTGGAGCTGTGAATCCTGGTTGTTGTTCCAGAGTGTTATCCTCCGGATCCCTGTTGGGCTTTTTGTTGTCTTCTGTTGTCGCCCACCTGGGATTATATGTTTAGTCTGTATTGTCTGTCCTCCCCTTGGTGTTTTCCTTTGGAGCTAGTGGTGCGGACTAGTGTTCCCACCGCCCTATACACTATCTAGGGCTCATCTTAGGGAAAGCCAGGGTTTTAGGCACGTGATCGGTATACGGGTGAGGAACCCGTCTAGGGACGTCAGGGCAGCCAGGTGCCAGCCGCAAGGTGAGATAGGGGTCACCACCTTTCCCTCTCCCTTGGACAGGGCCTTCCTCTTTCCCTCGCTCTGTGTCACGTATGTGATAGGCACGCCGGTCGTGATATTATATCTGGCCCTCATTTTTTGGGAAGGAAAAAAAATAAATATATATATATATATTTTTTTTTTTCTTTTTCTCTCTCTATTTAGAATCCAGTATGGATCCTATTGCTGCTTTGGCAAAACAACTTCAAGGTCTGTCTTTGGAGGTGGCAGGATTGAAGGCGTCGGTCCTCCAGCAACAGCAGCAAATGCAGCAGACCGCAAGCCCAGCGGTTGCTATGGGTAACCAGGTTGTTGCAGAACCCAAGGTTGTTCTTCCTGACAGATTTTCTGGGGGAAGGGACAAATTTGTGATGTTCCATGAGGCCTGTAAATTATATTTTAAGCTGCGCCCTTACTCCTCTGGTAATGAAGAACAGCGGGTGGGGATTGTTATTTCCCTGCTTCAGGGGGACCCGCAATCCTGGGCGTTCTCTTTACCCCCTGGTTCCCAGGCTCTCCGGTCAGTGGAGGAATTTTTTGGGGCCTTGGGTCTCATATATGATGACCTTGACCGAGTCGCCCTGGCTGAGTCGAAGTTACGGAGACTCCTACAGGGAGATCGGCCAGCAGAGGAATATTGCTCAGAGTTCCGTAGGTGGGCTACGGATACTCAGTAGAACGACCCGGCTCTCAGGAGTCAGTTCTGCTCTGAGTTATCCAAAAGGGTTAAGAATGCGCTTGCGCTGTATGAGACCCCCCTTTACCTTGATGCTGTTATGTCCCTCTCTATCAGAATAGATAGACGTCTTAGGGAGAGATTGAAAATTCCTGAGCAATTGGTAACCTCTCCCAAGCAGCAGTTAGTCTGTACTGACTTAGACGAGCCTATGCAGCTAGGAGGAACTACTCGTCAGGTCCATCCTCCTGAGGCTCGCCGTAGGCGTGGGGCTTGTTTTTTTGGGGGAGGAGGGGTCATTTCATTAATGTCTGTCCCTCCTTTCTCAAAAACAAAAGACCGTCTGAAAACTACTAACCCCAGGCTGTGCGGAGGATGTCAGC
Source organism: Bufo gargarizans (assembly GCF_014858855.1). Classification (NCBI taxonomy): domain Eukaryota; kingdom Metazoa; phylum Chordata; class Amphibia; order Anura; family Bufonidae; genus Bufo; species Bufo gargarizans. The sequence continues at coordinate 597,784,511 of NC_058081.1, read as the reverse complement.
CAGGGGGTATACGTTTCCTCCATACGAACATCTCAATTTGTTTTGCCAGCGGTTATTGTTTTTGGTGTTAAGACGGAGACTATTTCTTTCTAGACAGTGGAGCAGGGGTAAATTTGATAGATACCCATTTTGCCCGCACTATGGGTTTGTCTCTCTGTACGCTGCAGTGACCTATTCTCATATTCGCTATTGATTCTGCTCCTCTGTCTCAGAGAAACCTCACTCAGATTGTTCATAACTTACACCTTCGGGTAGGGGACCACCATAATGAGTGTCTTTCATGTTACGTTCTGGAGGGCCTTCCCTCTGCCGTGGTATTGGGTCTTCCCTGGTTGGTAGCACACAATCCAGTGGTGGATTGGCAGGCCAGGGAGATATTGGAGTGGAGTGAGCATTGCAGAGAGAATTTCTTAAATAGCAATTGCTTAGTCGCCTCCATAGCTACCCTACCTACATTTATTTCGGACTTTGACGACGTTTTTTCTGAAAAGGGTTGTCAGAAGTTACCACCTCATCGTCCTTATGATTGCCCGGTTAACCTGATTCCCGGTGCAAAATTACCCAAGACCAGGTTATATAATCTTTCGGGTCCCGAGAGACAAGCCATGAAGGATTATATCTCCGAGAGTCTGGCTAAGGGACACATCAGACCCTCTTCTTCACCCGTGGCTGCAGGGTTTTTCTTTGTTCAAAAGAAAGATGGGGGCCTGCGTCCTTGCCTAGATTTCCGCGAGCTAAACCGGATAACCATTCGAGACCCATACCCTCTTCCTCTCATTCCTGACCTTTTTAATCAGATTGCGGGTGCTAGGTGGTTCTCCAAACTTGATCTTAGGGGGGCCTACAATCTGATTCGTATCAAGGAAGGGGATGAGTGGAAGACAGCTTTTAACACCCCTGAGGGGCATTATGAAAATTTAGTCATGCCTTTCGGTCTGACCAATGCTCCTGCTGTCTTCCAACATTTCGTTAATGATATTTTTAGTCATCTTATCGGCAGGTTTGTGGTGATATACCTAGATGATATCTTAATTTATTCGGCTGATCTGAAAACACATGAAGTACATGTCAGACAGGTACTGCAGGTCCTACGGACGAATAAATTATATGCGAAAATTGAAAAATGTGTCTTTGCCGTTCAGGAAATACAGTTCCTGGGATATCTATTATCTGCTTCAGGTTTCCGTATGGATCCTAGGAAGGTCCAGGCAATTTTAGATTGGGATCTTCCTGAGAACCTTAAAGCTCTACAACGGTTTTTGGGTTTCGCTAATTTCTATAGAAAGTTAATTAAAAATGATTCAGTGATCGTTAAACCCCTTACTGACATGACTAGGAAGGGGACTGATTTTTCTAAATGGTCTGACGCCGATAAAATTGCATTTTCCTCTCTGAAAGAGAGATTTACCTCGGCACCTGTTCTAATTCAACCTGATGTCTCCCAGCCTTTTATTGTTGAAGTAGATGCGTCGGAGGTGGGAGTGGGGGCTGTATTGTCTCAGGGTCCGTCTCCTGGCAAATGGCGTCCTTGCGCTTTCTTTTCCAAAAAGTTATCTACAGCTGAAAAGAACTATGATATTGGAAATAGGGAACTGTTGGCGATTAAACTGGCGCTTGAAGAGTGGCGTCACTTCTTAGAGGGAGCAATCCACCCCGTCACGGTGATTACGGATCACAAAAACCTTCTGTACCTCGAATCGGCTAAGCGTCTCACCACAATACAAGCTAGGTGGTCGCTATTCTTTACCAGATTTAACTTTTTTTTTTATCACCTATCGTCCTGGGGCAAAGAATACCAAGGCAGACGCATTATCTCGTAGTTTCCCTGGAGGGGGTAATGTTAGTGATCCGGTACCTATTTTACAAAGAGGAGTGGTTGTCTCTGCTGTACACTCTGTTCTGGAGGGAAAGGTGTTGCCCCTCAGAGAAATTGTTTGTACCGTTAAACCTGCGTCTCGAATTATTAAAGAAACATCATAATTCGGCACTTGCTGGGCACCCGGGTAGTAAAGCAACCTTGGAGCTATTGTCTCGTCGTTTTTGGTGGCCAAGGTTGCGTCAGGATGTAATGGATTTTGTGTCTACTTGTTCTACTTGTGCACGCGCGAAAGTCTCTCATACACGTCCAGCAGAGTCTTTATTGCCACTTGTCATCCCCAATAGGCCATGGACACATCTGTCAATGGATTTTATCACTGACTTACCTTTGTCTGCGGATAAAACAGTTATCTTGGTAGTAGTAGACAGGTTTAGCAAAATGGTACACTTTATTGCGTTACCCGCACTTCCTAATGCTAAGACTCTTGCTCAGGTGTTTATCAGTGAAATCGTGAAGCTTCACGGGGTCCCTTCCAATGTGGTTTCGGATCGGGGAACCCAGTTTATTTCTAAATTTTGGAAAGCTTTTTGTTCCCGTTTGGGGGTACACTTGTCCTTTTCCTCAGCTTTCCATCCTCAGTCGAATGGACAGACTGAGCGTACCAACCAAAACCTTGAGACATATCTAAGGTGTTTTGTGTCTGAAAACCAAGAGGTGTAGTCATCATATTTACCGTTAGCCGAGTTTGCCATAAATAATCGCCGTCAGGAATCCACTGGCAAGTCACCATTTCTTGGTGCATATGGTTTTCATCCTCAATTCTGTACTTTCAAAGAGGGGGGGGGAGTCTTCTGGGGTTCCCGAAGAGGAACGGTTTTCATCATCTCTTTCATCGGTATGGCAGAAGGTGCAAGCTAACTTGAAAAATATGGGAGGTAAATATAAAAATGCATGGCTGATAAGAAACGGTCGCCAGGTCCGGACCTAGATGTGAATGACTGTGTGGTTGTCTACTAGGAATATTAAGTTGAAGGTTCCCTCTTGGAAACTGGGTCCTAGGTTCATTGGTCCTTATAAAATAGTAGCCGTCATTAACCCCGTGGCTTTTCGCCTGGAGCTACCTCAGACTTTTAAGATCCATAACGTCTTCCATAAGTCGTTACTCAAGAAGTATGTTCCACCTCTAGAACCATCACCGCTGCCACCTCCTTCTGTTATTGTGGATGGTAATCTGGAGTTTCAAATATCCAAAATTGTTGATTCTCGTCTGGTTCGCCGAGTTACGGTCCCGAGGAAAGAATGTGGGTTCCAGCGTCAGAGGTAAACGCCAACAGGTTAGTTCAGGCTTTCCATGCCTCTCATCCTGAGAGACCTGGTCCTGAGTGTCCGGAGGCCCCTCGTGAAAGGGGGGGTACTGTCACAAGGGTGTAAAGAGCCACGTCTGACTCCGTTATACCCGGGGTCAGGAAGTCGCAGCGGGTGGCTGCGCGCTCTATGTCTAAAGATCACATTGTTTCTTAATGATAGTTTTCTGTGTTTGCCTTGCAATCCTTTTTGTCTCACTCAGGGATCCATAGCTTCTCCTCCTCAGCTGTTTCTTGTCTGTCACTCCCAACCTCCTTATATTCTCCTCTCACACTTCTCTAGTTGCCAGATATAGAGCTTCCTGCCTGGACTTCTATGCTGACCCACTGGAGCTGTGAATCCTGGTTGTTGTTCCAGAGTGTTATCCTCCGGATCCCTGTTGGGCTTTTTGTTGTCTTCTGTTGTCGCCCACCTGGGATTATATGTTTAGTCTGTATTGTCTGTCCTCCCCTTGGTGTTTTCCTTTAGAGCTAGTGGTGCAGACTTTCCTCTTTCCCTCCCTCTGTGTCACGTATGTGATAGGAATGCCGGTCGTGATAACACTTTGGGGATCCCATCTCTTCCTCTGAAAGCTTTCCAACAATCCTAGTGAGCCAGGAAAAGGTGTAAGCCCCATTCTAATACTTTAAGTAAGTATTATGCGTACTATCAATCCATCCGGATAGCTCCTCGAACCTACATCTGGCCCACTTTAATCAACCCGCTGTCATGATTAGGGGGTTGTGGATTTTTAACCAGTGCAGATGTATTAAGGTTTTTGCTACCTACTGCTACCAAATGTGCAACCAAGTTAGATTTGGGGTTGACATAACAGAGTAGATCTAGCTATGACCATATCCACTGTAAGGCAGAATTGAGGTGTAGTCACTTTTCTAATGGTCTGTTCCACCTGCTCCACGAAGAGATTAGGGTGGAGGACCACCAGATATGCAGGTAAGAGCCTACACATATCACATGGCATTTGTTTGAATCCGACAGATTTTAAGAGACCATGAACTCAGGTGTTTATAATGGTTCTCTTGGAGACGTACGCATCTAGAGAAACCCTGCGAGTAACTGAGATTAATACTCATAACAAGGGGATACCAATCTGCTCTTAAATATGATATCCAATATGGAAACAAACACTAATATCTAGAAAAGTAGTGTAGTGTCCCACTAGGTAGGAGTGGGCACTACACAAGGGTCAATTGGGTAGCGTGTACTTCTACTCACAAGGGACAGTGATATTGTATTGATCTACGCATTTAATGTAATTTACTGTGTGTCTTTACATGCTATGTTTACCCTGTCATATGTTTTTCAGGCCTAGTTGGGTGTAGTTTAGCCTCCCAGACACTAGAGGGAGATAGGGAGCTCCTAGTATAAATGTCCAGGCCCAGACAGGGAGTGGTGAGGTCATAGTCAGGAGTCTGAGGAGACAGAAGTGAGAAGGCACCAGCCCAAGATATGCTGAGAGCCTCCTCCTGACATGCAGCTGGATAGTCCTGGTTTCTAGCTGCACCAAGGGGCTAGATGGAGTACAGCCTGCTTGGAGACCGTAGTGTATTCCAGGGGACTAGAGGAGTTACCTCGTCAGCCTGAAGCTCCTGAGGCTAAGGATAGATCAGTTGAGATACCCCAGTAGTAGGACAGCACCTCCTGGGAGCAACCTGCAGTCACCTGCCACCTGAAGCAGTGAGACAGCTAGGAAACAAAGGTACTGTAACCTTAAGCAAGTGCCAATACTGGAGGAAGGAATTCATACCAAGGATTTAAGCCAGCGAATAGGCATCCGGGCCTTGGGATCCAGCCAGCTAGAATAGCTGTGGGGATAGAGCAGCATAGTACTGCCAAGCATTATTATATACCCTCCAAGTATCTTGCGAGATTGAAACCTTCTGTGATAAACCTGCTGTGCATTTGGGACTGTAAAGGACTGTATTACCATCTTGATGTACAAAGTTGGACTGTTATAAGTAAAGCAATGTTTGGTTCACCATACCATCAGTGTACCTCACTTATTGCTACTGAAAACCGGTGTGCCACCGTTACAGGCACTGGCATCACAATACTTAAAGGGACCTTGCCTCAGGCACTCTGAACACCTGTAACAACCAGGGCACCTCACCCAACATCAGGCCAGGTCTCTACACCCAGAGTGTGCCCCGGAGGAACTAGTGTCTGCCTCTCATTCACTGCTGCATGCCTGCCCAGGGTCCTCCAAGAAGTGAGTAACACTCGATTGCCCATACCGTGACCTCACTGTCGCTATACCCTGCAGGTCTGGCGTGTTGCATAAATTGGCGTCACGAACAGGATATAAACATTCCTGCGCCATTGCGGATACAGAAACTGTGTGCTGTTTATTGCCATAAAGTGACAAGCCCTAATTGCTTTATTGAAAATTGCTGGGCCAAAGTGAACTGTAATAATTGCGGTGTGAAGATTGTATTGTATGGACTGTTTGCTGCCGATTTAAGTCACCGCTTGCTGTCAGTGAATAGACAGCGATTTAGCTCAAAGATGGCCGCTTAACCTGACTGGATTTGTTTGCTGCGTCATCTTCATACTGAATTGGCGGTAAAAATTGGCGCCTTCTGCTGAAAAGTGCGGGAAAGGCTATATGTCCGCGCCACCGCCCTGTCTGGAAATTTACATGTCTGTAGAAATTGACTCCGCCTCCCCCATACTGGAGTACCTGGGGGGCGGCCTCCCAGTGCAATGGGAGGATCTGTCTGAAATTGTTGGCGCCACCCTGTCGCTCTCCAGAGAAGGATCGAGCATGTTGAAGAGTGAAGACTGCTCTGCTGGGATGTCTGCGCCTGATCTGCTAAAGATGAACATTGTTGGTGTAGAGCAAGAGGACGCTCCACTGGCCTACTCTCCGGGACCGGAGAGACCCACCTGCCCGCCGCCGAGGACGCAACCGGAGACCTACTATGGCTCCTGGAGAGACTTTTTCCAGCCCTCATTCAAGTGGTCAGCATTGATGGCAGAGATCCGGGAGGCCGCAATAAAGAAAACTACCAAGACCAAGATCTACTATGAAGAACTGGCAAAGACCGTTCAGGAGTGCCACACTGACACCCAACCCCGCCTGGAAAGGAGAATGGGGTTGGTTGTGGCCTTTGACAAGGATCGAGGCTTCGGTTTTATCAAGGACTATATTACCGGCAGAGACTTATACGTGAATCGGAGGTCCGTCAAGCGGAGTTACCTCCCAGAGCATCTGCATAACTTCCGCGAGGGAGAGGAAGTAGAGTTCACCCCTGCCGAGGGCCTGCGAGGCCCCTACGCCACTGCCGTGTCCCGTCCTAGAAAGAAAACGGAGGACTGGGAAAACGATGAGGACCACCCTGGCTGCGAGCGCGAACCTGTGCGCTCTCCAGAACCGGCCCATCATGCCTTCCAAGAACGGGGCTCCTTCATTGGCCTGAACGTCTTTTGGCAACCTACAGTGGTGGAGAAGAGGGTAAGCCCAAGGCCCTCACCTGAGTTGCCTCGCAGGGAGAAGACTGTCCGTGAACTGGAAGATGCCAAAAGATTCCGTGCTGCCCTGGACAACATCAGAAGAGGAAGAAAAGCGGACGCCTCACCTGAACCTGCAGCGGCTGCGCAGGATGCACCAACTCCTGTACAAGTGCCGGCGGCGACAGCGGAGGACAGCGATCCCGACTCCGAAAGCCTGGACGACCAGATCGTGCGGTTGGAGAAGAAACTACGTGAGCTGCGCCAGATTGCCTTCGCCAGGATCCAGACTCCACCTGACCTGAAAGAAAAAAGGACTTAAGGACTCGGACGTCTCTGGGTCTAAGGTGAGAGTACCTGTCCCTTCCAGCCGGCCCTCTTTAGTGTCAGCACCTGCGGTGAGGTCTTCCTACGCTGTGCACCGGCGCACAGAGCCAGTCGTCCAGGAACCCACCGGACCGCTTGCAGCAGCGGTACCCAGGCCAGTGCAGCAACCTCCAATTGCCATGCCTGCACCGGTGCGGTCAGCAACCCTGATTACCCCTAGGCCTATGGGGCCAATACATATTAGGGGTCCATTCATGCTGCAGTTGCCCCCCAATACTGTGTTGTGGGCACATCCGCCTGTTGATCCTCAGTACAGGCCCAGTCTACAAATGGAGCCAGGGAGCACCACTGAGATGCCTAGTGGATTTGACTTGCCCCTGTGAATTGGCCTGCTAGGCCACTGATTTGATTTATTTTGCCAAGGGACCCTAAATAAAGTGGATTAACCCTTTCAGGACAGGAGTCCTTCGTTGTTTTGGCCCTCTGTTGCTGCTGCCAGTTACCCACGGCTCAGTGGTAATGGTCGGCCACTGAAATACCAATTGCAGCAAGGCCATATTGTTTACAGGATCTCCTGCCTGCTTTCTCAGAGTGAAGAAAAATCCCAGTTGTGCCTATTTTGTGTATGTTGCACCTTTTAACCCTTTGACCCCCTTTTCAGGTTGATTAAGGGTATTACAGCACTTATTTTATGTATGCCATTTAAATAATGTGGACTATTTTCATGTGCTGTCATTTTAGTTCCTAATTACTAGCAGGAATGCATATGTTTTCCATGTTGTTTCAGTTGGCACAACCTAAAGCAAAAGTAGATACTGTAGTCCCAACACTGTGGCATAAAGAGTCAGGGCTACATGTGACAAGTTGCTCTAGCAGAAGGACACTGTACACTACAATAAGCAGTAGTTTGGCAGTTGCTTACGTTGTATGGTTTGTTATATAACGTTAATAATTTATTTCATTCTTCTTGCTCAAACACCATAACAAGTGATACAGAACATCAGCGGATGATGCTCTCCTGGGGAAAGGTGAATACTGAAGTGTTTTTCTCTGGTAAACGCATTGCACGCTCGTCTCTCCAGCTGGCTTTTTCCATTCAACAAATGTTGCTGTGTTTTTCTATTAAGTGAGTAATTGGTTTCGCTGATGCAAATATATATCCAGAACTGTTATCACCACTGTTATGAAGAACTTCCGTCAGATTAGAGAAAGGCATGGCTGTAACAGCTGCTTCATGTCCCCAGGACTTTTCTTCTAGAAGCAGTCAGAAAAGCGCTTAAAGGAGTTCTCCGGGAATTTAGAAAATGAAAATACTTGGGGTTGGCCACCATAAGTATAAAAACAAATAAAGTAGACAATAACTAAAGCCAAGAGGAATTTGTATCATGACAGATATACTGTATATATATCATTTTTCTATTGCATTTAGCATAGTATGCTCCCATTAAGGAGAGGCTGTGTGGGCGGAGCAGCTGCAAAGTGAAAGTAAAAATCCCAGCATGCATCACAGCAAGCATCTTCAGAGGAGTGGTCACATGACATCCCTGATCAACTGTGATACCATAGTAACAACAGCACATTTGGTGTCATTTCATCAGTGCTTTAGATTACTCCCAACTTTAGAATAGAAGGAAGAGGGACACTATGTGCCTGAGTCAAAAATAGTGAGATATCTTGCAGAGGGATGCAGCACTCTTAAAATTGCAAAGCTTCTGAAGCGTGATCATCACACTTGTGTTTTTTGCGGATCCGTCATGGATCTGCAAAAAGGGTTCTGTTACCATAATATAACCGCATACATCAGTCGTGAACGGATCTGTTTGTATTATGTCTTCTATAACCATGACGGATCAGTCTTAAACACCATTGAAAGTCAATAGGGACGGATCCTTTTTCTATTGTGCCAGAGAAAATGGATCCGTCCCCATTGACTTACATTGTGTGCCAGAATGGATCCGTTTGGCTCAGCTGCAAGCAGCGTTTTGGTGTCCGCCTCCAAAGCAGAATGGTGACTGAACGGAGGCAAACTGATGCATTCTGAGGGGATCCTTTTCCATTCAGAATGCATTAGGGTAAAACTGATTCATTTTGGACATACAGTCCGGTCCATAAATATTAGGACATTGACACAATACTAACATTTTTGGCTCTATACACCACCACAATGGATTTGAAATTAAACAAACAAGACGTGCTTTAATTGCAGACTGTCAGCTTTAATTTGAGGGTATTTACATCCGAATCAGGTGAACGGTGCAGGAATTACAACAGTTTGCATATGTGCCTCCCACTTGTTGAGGGACCAAAAGTAATGGGACATAATAATAATCATAAATCAAACTTTTTATCTTTTTAATACTTGGTTGCAAATCCTTTGCAGTCAATTACAGCATGAAGTCTGGAACGCATAGACATCACCAGACGCTGGGTCTCATCCCTGGTGATGCTCTGCCAGGCCTCTACTGCAACTGTCTTCAGTTCCTGCTTGTTCTTGGGGCATTTTCCCTTCAGTTTTGTCTTCAGCAAGTGAAATGCATGCTCAATCGGATTCAGGTCTGGTGATTGACTTGGCCATTGCATAACATTCCACTTCTTTTTCTTAAAAAACTCTTTGGTTGCTTTTGCAGTATGCTTTGGGTCATTGTCCATCTGCACTGTGAAGCGTCGTCCAATGAGTTCTGAAGCATTTGGCTGAATATGAGCATTTAATATTGCCCGAAACACTTCAGAATTCATCCTGCTGCTTTTGTCAGCAGTCACATCATCAATAAATACAAGAGAACCAGTTCCATTGGCAGCCATACATGCCCACACCATGACACTACCACCACCATGCTTTACTGATAGGGTGGTATGCTTAGGATCATGAGCAGTTGCTTTCCTTCTCCATACTCTTCTCTTCCCATCACTCTGGTACAAATTGATCTTGGTCTCATCTGTCCATAGGATCTTGTTCCAGAACTGTGAAGGCTTTTTTAGATGTCTTTTGGCAAACTCTAATCTGGCCTTCCTGTTTTTGAGGCTCACCAATGGTTTACATCTTGTGGTAAATTCTCTGTATTCACTCTGGTGAAGTCTTCTCTTGATTCTCTTGTGTGACTTTGACACACATACACCTACCTCCTGGAGAGTGTTCTTGATCTGGCCAACTGTTGTGAAGGGTGTTTTCTTCACCAGGGAAAGAATTCTTCAGTCATCCACCACAGTTGTTTTCCATTGTCTTCCGGGTCTTTTGGTGTTGCTGAGCTCACCGTTGTGTTCCTTCTTTTTAAGGATGTTCCAAACAGTTGTTTTGGCCACGCCTAATGTTTTTGCTATCTCTCTGATGGGTTTGTTTTGTTTTTTCAGCCTAATGATGGCTTGCTTCACTGATAGTGACAGCTCTTTTGATCTCATCTTGAGAGTTGACAACAACAGATTCCAAATGCAAATAGCACACTTGAAATGAACTCTGGACCTTTTATCTGCTCATTGTAATTGGGATAATGAGGGAATAGCACACCTGGCCATGGAACAGCTGCGAAGCCAAAGGTCCCATTACTTTTGGTCCCTTAACAAGTGGGAGGCACATATGCAAACTGTTGTAATTCCTACACCGTTCACCTGATTTGGATGTAAATAACCTCAAATTAAAGCTGACAGTCTGCAGTTAAAGCACATCTTGTTCGTTTCATTTTTTAATCCATTGTGGTGGTGTATAGAGCCAAAAATGTTAGAATTGTGTCGATGTCCCAATATTTATGGACCTGACTGTACCTCCCCCGTACCAGGATCGCCACTGAAATCTGGGACTGTCCTGCCGGATACTGGAAGGAGGTATGGCTTTAGGTATCATGCATATGACCATAGACTGCCTGTGCCTGTATTGTGGCCTGCGAACAGGGGGTCTGCAATATACAGGCATCAGCCGTGTGCACACCGTACCAAGTGAATGGGTCTGGAATCCGAAAGATACGGTGTGGTGCGGATGAAAGCAAAGATCGGAAACCTATGGAGTGCATCCATGGGTTTTCTGTCCATGCCTCCGCACAGCGAAAAAGTACTATCGGATGAAGATTGCAGACCCCATTTAAGTCAATGGGTTCACGTCTGCAGACAGTGGACACACTGTCGGTGCCCATGCATTGCGCATTGCAATGTATATATAAATATATATATATATATATATATATATATATATACAGGGAGTGCAGAATTATTAGGCAAGTTGTATTTTTGAGGATTAATTTTATTATTGAACAACAACCATGTTCTCAATGAACCCAAAAAACTCATTAATATCAAAGCTGAATATTTTTGGAAGTAGTTTTTAGTTTGTTTTTAGTTTTAGCTATTTTAGGGGGATATCTGTGTGTGCAGGTGACTATTACTGTACATAATTATTAGGCAACTTAACAAAAAACTAATATATACCCATTTCAATTATTTATTTTTACCAGTGAAACCAATATAACATCTCAACATTCACAAATATACATTTCTGACATTCAAAAACAAAACAAAAACAAATCAGTGACCAATATAGCCACCTTTCTTTGCAAGGACACTCAAAAGCCTGCCATCCATGGATTCTGTCAGTGTTTTGATCTGTTCACCATCAACATTGCGTGCAGCAGCAATCACAGCCTCCCAGACACTGTTCATAGAGGTGTACTGTTTTCCCTCCTTGTAAATCTCACATTTGATGATGGACCACAGGTTCTCAATGGGGTTCAGATCAGGTGAACAAGGAGGCCATGTCATTAGATTCTCTTCTTTTATACCCTTTCTTGCCAGCCACGTTGTGGAGTACTTGGACGCGTGTGATGGAGCATTGTCCTGCATGAAAATCATGTTTTTCTTACCTTGCAGACTTCTTCCTGTACCACTGCTTGAAGAAGGTGTCTTCCAGAAACTGGCAGTAGGACTGGGAGTTGAGCTTGACTCCATCCTCAACCCAAAAAGGCCCCACAAGCTCATCTTTGATGATACCAGCCCAAACCAGTACTCCACCTCTACCTTGCTGGCGTCTGAGTCGGACTGGAGCTCTCTGCCCTTTACCAATCCAGCCATCTGGCCCATCAAGACTCACTCTCATTTCATCAGTCCATAAAACCTTAGAAAAATCAGTCTTGAGATATTTCTTGGCCCAGTCTTGACGTTTCAGCCTGTGTGTCTTGTTCAGTGGTGGTCGTCTTTCAGCCTTTCTTACCTTGGCCATGTCTCTGAGTATTGCACACCTTGTGCTTTTGGGCACTCCAGTGATGTTGCAGCTCTGAAATATGGCCAAACTGGTGGCAAGTGGCATCTTGGCAGCTGCACGCTTGACTTTTCTCAGTTCATGGGCAGTTATTTTGCGCCTTGGTTTTTCCACAGGCTTCTTGCAACCCTGTTGACTATTTTGAATGAAACGCTTGATTGTTTGATGATCACGCTTCAGAAGCTTTGCAATTTTAAGAGTGCTGCATCCCTCTGCAAGATATCTCACTATTTTTGACTTTTCTGAGCCTGTCAAGTCCTTCTTTTGACCCATTTTGCCAAAGGAAAGGAAGTTGCCTAATAATTATGCACACCTGATATAGGGTGTTGATGTCATTAGACCACACCCCTTCTCATTACAGAGATGCACATCACCTAATATGCTTAATTGGTAGTAGGCTTTCGAGCCTATACAGCTTGGAGTAAGACAACATGCATAAAGAGGATGATGTGGTCAAAATACTCATTTGCCTAATAATTCTGCACGTAGTGTATATATACACTCACCTAAAGAATTATTAGGAACACCATACTAATACGGACCCCCTTTTGCCTTCAGAACTGCCTTAATTCTACGTGCCATTGATTCAACAAAGTGCTGATAGAATTCTTTAGAAATGTTGGCCCATATTGATAGGATAGCATCTTGCAGTTGATGGAGATTTGAGGGATGCACATCCAGGGCACGAAGCTCCCGTTCCAGCACATCCCAAAGATGCTCTATTGGGTTGAGATCTGGTGACTGTGGGGGCCATTTTAGTATAGTGAACTAATTGTCATGTTCAAGAAACCAATTTGAAATGATTCGAGCTTTGTGACATGGTGCATTATCCTGCTGGAAGTAGCCATCAGAGGATGGGTACATGGTGGTCATGAAGAGATGGACATGGTCAGAAACAATGCTCAGGTAGCCCGTGGCATTTAAACGATGGCCAATTGGCACTAAGAGGCCTAAAGTGTGCCCAGAAAACATCCCCCACACCATTACACCACCACCACCAGCCTGCACAGTGGTAACAAGGCATGATGGATACATGTTCTCATTCTGTTTACGCCAAATTCAGACTCTACCATTTGAATGTCTCAACAGAAATCGAGACTCATCAGACCAGGCAACATTTTTCCAGTCTTCAACAGTCCAATTTTGGTGAGCTTGTGCAAATTGTAGCCTCTTTTTCCTATTTGTAGTGGAGATGAGTGGTACCCGGTGGGGTCTTCTGCTGTTGTACCCCATCCGCCTCAGGGTTGTGCATGTTGTGGCTTCACAAATGCTTTGCTGCATACCTCGGTTGTAACGAGTGGTTATTTCAGTCAACGTTGCTCTTCTATCAGCTTGAATCAGTCGGCCCATTCTCCTCTGACCTCTAGCATCAACAAGGCATTTTCGCCCACAGGACTGCCGCATACTGGATGTTTTTCCCTTTTCACACCATTCTTTGCAAACCCTAGAAATGGTTGTGCGTGAAAATCCCAGTAACTGAGCAGATTGTGAAATACTCAGACCGGCCCGTCTGGCACCAACAACCATGCCACGCTCAAAATTGCTTAAATCACCTTTCTTTCCCATTTTGACATTCAGTTTGGAGTTCAGGAGATTGTCTTGACCAGGACCACAACCCTACATGCATTGAAGCAACTGCCATGTGATTGGTTGACTAGATAATCGCATTAATGAGAAATAGAACAGGTGTCCCTAATAATTCTTTAGGTGAGTGTATATACACACATGTGTGTGTAAATATATGTATAGATATATGTATATATACATATGTGTATGTAGATTCATGTATAAACATATATATATATATATATTATGTACACATACTTAGACATAAATACATACACATACAGTTGCAATAAAAAGTATGTGAACCCTTTGGAATGATATGGATTTCTGCTTAAACTAATAACACACAAACAATTAAATGTTACCATGTTTTTATTGAACATTCACAGTGCAGGTGGAAAAAGTATGTGAACCCCTAGACTAATGACATCTCCAAGAGCTAATTGGAGTGAGGTGTCAGCCAACTGGAGTCCAATCAATGAGAGGAGATTGGAGGTGTTGGTTACAGCTGCCCTGCCCTATACAAAACACACACCAGTTCTGGGTTTGCTTTTCACAAAAAGCATTGTCTGATGTGAATGATGCCTTGCACAAAAGTGCTCTCAGAAGACCTACGATTAAGAATTGTTGACTTGCATAAAGCTGGAAAGGGTTATAAAAGTATCTCCAAAAGCCTTGCTGTTCATCAGTCCACAGTAAGACAAATTGTCTATAAATGGAGAAAGTTTAGCACTGCTGCTACTCTCCCTAGGAGTGGCCATCCTGTAAAGATGACTGCAAAAGCACAGCGCAGACTGCTCAGTGAGGTGAAGAAGAATCCTAGAGGGTCAGCTAAAGACTTACAAAAGTCTCTGGCATATGCTAACATCCCTGTTAGCGAATATACGATACGTAAAACACTAAACAAGAATGGATTTCATGGGAGGATACCACAGAGGAAGCCACTGCTGTCCAAAAAAACATTGCTGCACGTTTACAGTTTGCACAAGAGAACCTGGATGTTCCACATCAGTTCTGGCAAAATATTCTGTGGAGAGATGAAACCAAAGTTGAGTTGTTTGGAAGAAACACACAACACTATGTGTGGAGAAAAAGAGGCACAGCACACCAACATCAAAACCTCATCCCAACTGTGAAGTATGGTGGTGGGGGCATCATGGTTTGGGGCTGCTTTGCTGCATCCGGGCCTGGACGGATTGCTATCATCGAAGGAAAAATGAATTCCCAAGTTTATCAAGACATTTTGCAGTAGAACTTAATGCCATCTGTCCACCAGCTGAAGTTCAACAGAAAATGGGTGTTTCAACAGGACAACGACCCAAAGCATAGAAGTAAATCAACAACAGAATGGCTTAAAGAGAAGAAAATACGCCTTCTGGAGTGGCCCAGTCAGAGTCCTGACCTCAACCCGATTCAGATGCTGTGGCATGACCTCAAGAAAGCGATTCACACCAGACATCCCAAGGAATGGTGAAGAATTACTCCTGACCGTTGTGCACGTCTGATCTGCAACTACAGAAAACGTTTGGTTGAAGTTATTGCTGCCAAAGAAGGTTCAACCAGTTATTAAATCCAAGGGTTCACATACTTTTTCCACCTGCACTGTGAATGTTTACATGGTGTGTTCAATAAAAACACGGTAACATTTAATTCTTTGTGTGTTATTAGTTTAAGCAGACTGTGATTGTCTATTGTTGTGACTTTGATGAAGTTCAGATCACATTTTGTGACCAATTTGTGCAGAAATCCATATCATTCCAAAGGGTTCACATACTTTTTCTTGCAACTGTATATATATATATATATATATATATATATATATAAAAAGCAAAACAACAGCACTCTCATTAGATGAAAATAGAAAAAAGATTATTCACCCATGTGGACGCGATGTTTGTATGTATATATACATATTTGTGGTCAGGGCGACGGCCCCTGGACGTAGGAACTAGCGCCAACCTCTGGCTGGTTAATGCCGGAAGCCTGTAACGAGGATAGGCCTAAAAGGGGGCCCACCCCAAAGGGAGAGCTAAGAAAAGGGGAGGGAGGGAGGGGTACCTGGCTGCACGTCCCGTCCCTTGCACTCCGTGGGATTTAATAGCCAAGGGGCGGGGCCTATGCCCCTCCCACAAATACAGGCTGCACGGCAGCCTTACCTACTTGTGGTCAGGGCGACGGCCCCTGGACGTAGGAACTAGCGCCAACCTCTGGCTGGTTAATGCCGGAAGCCTGTAAAGACGATAGGCCTAAAAGGGGCCAAAAAGGAGACACAACCATACGGACAGACACTTTGTTGTACTGTTACAGGGCCAGAGAACAGAAAGCATTACGGACCTCTGACTGAGGATTTGGAACGTATCTAGAAAAACACGACGACCTTCAGCGCCCTATGCACTTGATGACATGCGGAGGAATCTGGTGCCTAGCTGCCGCAGAGGCAGCCCCCAATACAAAAGGAGTGGCCTGAGATGCCCTTCGGGTCCTGACCTAACCCCGCCATCAATGAGCATACGTGTGACATGAACTGGGGCGTGGAAAACCGCCCTCCCTTGAAGGGAAGTAGAGGACTGTCTGCTACCGCCACCTGCAGGGCCACAGACAATTGTCGCAGCGCCTTGACCGGGCACCCGTCGCTGAGCGAGGGGTAGAATGATACCAGGGTTGGAGGCCCTGTCTGAGTGGTCTTAGTAGACGGAATGCTCAGAACCAACAGGTCGTGATGCCAGGTCAAGTGCTGCTTCTGGAGATGACAGCCGTTCCGGACGGAAGTGGTGAATTCCCCCGGTCGAAGGAACCCGTAAAACCCTAGGTAAAAGGCGGCTTCAATGATTGTGCTAACCAAGGGCCCAAAAGGAACACCACCCAGAGCCAAGGACAACTGCCTGAACAAGGAGCCGGACATAGGTTGACGGACCACCGGCCTACTTGCACCGGCTTTCTCAATGCCCCGAAGCGTGGCCTTGATGGCCTGCGATGTAAAGAAAGAGATCCGGGCCGGATTGACCAACGTGAACTGATGTTGAACCCCCGCCAAATACAGGCGGATGGTATTGTGAGCGAGTCCGAGGTCGGCATGGCAATGCGCGATGAAAGCCATTATGAATGACAAGTCATCCACATTGCCCTGTGGATGATTTACGGCAAATTCTCCATACAGATTCCAGCCCGTGCGATAGTTCCTGACTGTATTCTCAGACAGGCTCTGGTGCCACAGGTCCTTTGCTGTGCTGACCAATGATGTTAATTCCACACCAGGTCACTATATGCTGGAACGCCTGCCCCTGTTGCGTCTGCGAGTGGTATGTTCTGAAAAAAGATATTGACGTTAAACTGGGACAGCGCATCAGCAGCAGTATTCCTGGAACCCTGAATGTGGGAGCCCTCAATGCAAACACTTATGCACCATGGACAACCAAACCAGCCTACGCATGAGAGCCATGATCTTAGGGGATTTTCCTCTGCCATTGCAGATGATGTCAACCAAGTCCTGACTCTCGGTGATGAATAACACCCTTGAGTCTGACCAATCGTGGCCCCATACATGGGCCGCTGCCATCTGGGACGGCCAGGCACCGGCAAGCCAGTGGTTGCCAAAAATGGCTGCAAAGCCCTTGGATGCGGCCGCGTCAGAATAGACCGTGGGAGAGGACGGGTCACGAGGGGGAATGAACAATCTCACGCCATTCCACGAGGACATGAATGTGCTCCACATTGACAGGTCTGCCATGGCCTGTTGGACGTACTTAGACAGGACACCATGCCGCCGAGGCGGCTGACGCGACATTGCCTGAACGCTTCAGACAGACGTGCAACAATAGACAAGCAAGACAACCTGGACGTACCAGGCAGGACCACGTGCCACCGGCGTGGCAGACATACTTTGCCTGAACGCTGCAGGCAGACGTGCAACAGGAGACGATTATGGCCACCTGGACGTTCCAGGCAGGACCACCTGTTACCGGAGTGACCACCACAATAACGCCTGAACGCTTCAAGCGGACGTACGACATGAGACGAAAAGACACCCTGGAGATCCAGGCAGGACAATGTGCCACAGGAGTGGCGGACGTAAAAATTGCCTGAACGCTTCAAGCAGACGTACCACAATAAATAAAGCGACAACCTGGAGTTCCAGGCAGGACCACATGTCACCGGAGTGGCGGACGCAACATTGCCTGAACGCTTCAAGCAGACGTACCACAATAAATAAAGTGACAACCTGGAGTTCCAGGCAGGACCACATGCCACAGGAGTGACGGACGCAACATTGCCTGAACGCTTCAAGCAGACGTACCACAATAGACAAAGTGACAACATGTGACACCGGAGTGGCTGACAGAATAGTGCCTGAACGTTCCAAGCAGACGAGCAACGAGAGAGACGAAGTTGAACTTATTGCACATCTGGCTCTTGCCCAGATACACAATCGGCCTACCAACCTTGTCCATGAGGGCCGGGCCCCTGGGGACCCCCGAAGTCCCTGGAAGGCTCTGTCTGGCTAAACGGCCGCCTCGTTGGGGCACCATCCTGCGGCATGAAAAATGGACTGGCATGTGCCACAAGGGTCAGAACCGATACTCACCTGGTTATGGAATTTGATGAGAATGGAACAGATACCGTACCGGAGGCCCGTACCCACTGACCGAGATGGAGGCCTTGTTTAAGGAAGGACGACGGCACTGAGACCCCACAACGTGCTGCTGTATAAACAAAGAACAATGTATGAACATCTTAGTGCACTGGAAATATTACCGACCTGGTTGCATCAGGCCGTGCAGCCTGCCCCTAAGGGTAAAGAAAAACATGGCCTGAACGCTTCAGGCAAACAATGATGAGGACTGACGAGCAGACCAACCAGGGGACAAGCCCCCCGGGGGTGCTGCAAAGTCATGCATGCTGCTATGGCGGATGTGTGCCAAGATTGGAGAGAAAGACCCCTTGGACATATTCAGACAGGACACCATGCCACCGGAGCGGCGGACGTAACATTGCCTGAACGCTTCAGACAGACGTACAACAAGGGCGATGAGTAAGACAACCTGGACGTTTAACAGGCAGGACCACGACGTAACATTGCCCGAACGTTTCAAGCAGACATGCCACAAGAGACGACTATGACAACCTGGACGTTCCAGGCAGGACCCCGTGCCACAGGAGTGGCGGACGTAACATAGCCTGAACGCTTCAAGCAGATGTACCACAATAGACAAAGTGACAACCTGGACGTTCCAGGCAGGACCACGTGCCACAGGAGTGGCGGACGTAACATAGCCTGAACGCTTCAAGCAGATGTACCACAATAGACAAAGTGACAACCTGGACGTTCCAGGCAGGACCACGTGCCACAGGAGTGGCGGACGTAACATAGCCTGAACGCTTCAAGCAGATGTACCACAATAGACAAAGTGACAACCTGGACGTTCCAGGCAGGCCCACGTGCCACAGGAGTGGCGGACGTAACATAGCCTGAACGCTTCAAGCAGCTGTACCACAATAGACAAAGTGACAACCTGGACGTTCCAGGCAGGACCACGTGCCACTGGAGTGGCGGACGTAACATTGCCTGAACGCTTCAAGCAGACGTACCACAATAGACAAAGTGACAACCTGGATGTTCCAGGCAGTATCATGTGACACCGGGGTGGCTGACAGAACACTGCCTGAACGCTTCAAGCAGACGAGCAACGAGAGAGACGAGTATGACAACCTGGACTTGCCAAGCGGGACAACATGCCACCGGAGCGGCGGACATAACATGACTTGAAACCCAAGCTGACGTAAAACAACGTAGGTGAGTACGCCACCAAGGAACCCCGGCTGGCCACCTCTCGTGAGTGGGAGACGTGAGAACGTGCCTACGGCCAAACCCTCCGTGACAGTGACACATAACATACCCGTATGTAAAATCAGAACGTACCACCTACTGTACGTACGGGAATCCTTGGAATGGTGTCAAGCGTCAGATAACCGACCAGAACGAAGCCACTGAAATATAATGATGCATCACAACAATGTAACTGTATGGCGGAACTTTTTTTTTTTTTTTTTTTTTCTAGCAGGGCCGGGCCAGCCCAGCTTTCCCGCCGGAGCCACAGGACGCAGGCAACTGCTGCCCCAGCACGGAGAGCCCCACAAGTCCACAATACCGGCTGACCAATGGCAATGTTAGAACCCACCGGATACCTGTTGGATCCAGGTAAGATGTATTCAAATGGACCACATGGAGCGGTCTTATCTATACATGCCTGATAAGGTAACTCCGGTAGTGTGCTCCACGGCCCAACAGACCACCGGGGTTGCGGGAGCTATGGACATGGCCTCAGATACAACTATGGAGGCATGACGTAACTGTCACGTATTGCCACCAATATGATGTGTGTATGAAAAGAGTGAGAAAGGTGTTTAGTAAAATGAATATTCTGGAACAGCTCCTGCCAACAATTCCCAGCCCACATATCCCAGCGCCGTGATCAGTGATCTTATTCAGATACACCCAGCATGGGATACAGCTCTGGGAAAAATGGGAACAGGGTGAATTGGAGAAAACATAACCCTGAGCGATTCAGGGAAGCCATGACACCTGCGATTCCTGGGGACCTGACACCTGCAATTTAGAGAAAACATAACCCTGAGGGACTCAGGAAAGACATGACACATGCAATTCTTGGGGACATGACACCTGAGATTTGGAGAAACATAACCTGAGCGATTCAGGGAAGACATGACACGAGCGATTTTGGGAACGTGACCTGCGATTCCGGGCACGTGACACCTGTGATTCGGGGGAAAACATGACATTTGAGCGAAACAGGGAACAAAACCTGAGCGATTCAGGGAAGCCAGAGCACAGGCGTGCTTCAAGAAAAACCACAAACACAAGCGCCTGAGCGGTTCGGGGAACGTATGACCCCCGACTGATTCCAGGAATTCACAGCTGAAAAACCCTGAAACATAAAAACGTACACTTGCGAGGTTTGGCGACCCCAGTGCCTTGGTGACACCGGGAGTACTCTGACCCGTGGGTAACCGGGACAGGGGGTGGCCGCCGTATGCGATTCAGGGAACATAATGAGAATGTGCACAATGAATACATGTCTAGGTTCCCTGAATTACAATGAATACATGCCCAGGTAGACTGTCTCAACTGCACCACCTTACCTAGAGAAACTAGACGCAGATCTATAGGTATGTGATGCTGGGTGACTGTGCCCCTAAGTGAGCTGAGCCCAGACATAATGCTATTGACATGGTATTGACCTGAAGTTCAGTAATGTGGGCACCGTATGTGGAACACTGAAACAGGGTGACGCTCCCCTGTACCAGCCACGTGCATAGTGATGTGCACGTGCTGGTGTGCGTGCGCCTCTGTGACTGCACCCGCAGGGCCCCGGCCGGCGGCGGGGTTACCAACATAGGCCGAGCGTGACCAGGGGCGGAGCCGCCGAGCGTGCCTAGCAACCGGCACACGCGGCCGCCCCCGGACCACCCGCCCGTCCGCGAACAGCCAGCGCCGCCCGGCCTGAACCAGAGGTGAGGTGTGGAGTTCCGGCCCCAACTCCCCCCCCCCGCGTGTCTGCGGCGTCCCCGGTGTGGTTAGGATTAGAGCCGCTGTCCGCCTGCCCCCGTACCGTGGCAAGGATCCGACCGGCCTGCTGGCATCGGATACACGTTGCTTACCTGACCCGGACGAGGCGAAGCCGATCCAACTACTTACCCGGATCGAGGCTTAAGGGAGCGGGACGTGCAGGAACCAGACGTGACCGGAAGTACCATGTACCTGGCTGCACGTCCCGTCCCTTGCACTCCGTGGGATTTAATAGCCAAGGGGCGGGGCCTATGCCCCTCCCACAAATACAGGCTGCACGGCAGCCTTACCTACATATCATAGTTCCTGGCTAGATGTCCTGCTTTCCCTGTTGGTTGCAGAGGGCGTCGCCTAATGGGACCGGTGGGCATGGCTTAGAGGGTTGGCTGTGTGGTGGTAGTGCAGGGGGGATGGGGAATGACTAAGTAGCTACTGCAGTAGGGACTCTGAAGGTTTTTATTACAGTCCACCACTGACAGGAGCATACTGCACATGCGCATGGACGAGCTTCCTCTCAAGCTCCTCTATGTCGCGTGCAGCCATGGACGAACTTAGCTGCAAGATAGAGCAGGACTAAGAGGGTGTGGCTTATAATTGAAAGAAAAGCAGGCAGATATGTTTAATGAAGTATATTAGGAACTTCATTTTACCCAGTAGTGGAAAGTATTTAAAGAGTGGCCAATCCCTTTAAATATTTATTTATTTTAAATATATTCCCATATACCTTTTTATTATTTATAATGGCTAATTTTGTTTAGGGAGCAATCATTAGGAGAAACAAAATGGCCTCCGTCCTACAGTCCTGATCAAAAGTTTAAGACCACTTGAAAATGGCAAAAAATCATATTTTACATTGTTGGATCTTAACAAGGTTCCAAGTAGAGCTTCAACATGCAACAAGAAGAAATGAGAGTGAGACAAAACATTTTTTGAGCATTCAATTTAATGAAAACAACGAATAAACTGAAACAGGCTGTTTTTCAGCTGATCAAAAGTTTAGGACCACACGCCTTTAAAAGGCCAAATCTGTGCAAAGATGTGGATTCATTGTCATTTCTGTCAGGTAGTCACATGTTGTGATGGCAAAGGCAAAAAAACTCTCCCTTTTTGAACGTGGTCGGGTTGTTGAACTGCATAAGCAGGGTCTCTCACAGTGCGTCATCGCTGCTGAGGTGGGACGCAGTAAGACAGTCATTTGGAATTTCTTAAATGATCCTGAGGGTTATGGAACAAAAAAGTCAAGTGGAAGACCCCAAAAATTTTCACCAGCACTGAGCCAGAGGATCCAATTGGCTGTCCGTCAAGACACTGGATGATCCTCGACCCAAATTAAGGCCCTTACTGGTGCTGACTGCAGCCCCATAACCATCAGACGGCATCTGTGACTGAAGGGCTTCAAAAACAAAAAACGTCTTCAAAGACCTCGTCTCCTTGAACACCACAGAACTGCTCGTTTGGACTTTGCAAGAGAGCACCAAACATGGGGCATTCAAAGGTGGAAGAAAGTTTATTCTCTGATGAGAAAAAATTTAACCTTGATGGTCCTGATGGTTTCCAATGTTACTAGCATGACAAGCAGATCCCACCTCAGATGTTTTCTACGCGCCACAGTGGAGGGGGCGCCATAATGGTCTGGGGTGCTTTTTCCTTCAGTGGAACAATGGAGCTTCAGGAAGTGCAGGGGCGTCAAATGGACGCTGGCTATGTCCAGATGTTGCAGAGAGCATTCCTCATGACTGAGGGCCCTCCGCTGTGTGGTAACGACTGGGTTTTTCAACAGGACAACGCTACAGTACACAATGCCCACAGGACAAGGGACTTCTTCCAGGAGAATAACATCACTCTTTTGGCCCATCCTGCGTGTTCCCCTGATCTAAATCCAATTGAGAACCTTTGGGGATGGATGGCAAGGGAAGTTTACAAAAATTAACAACAGTTCCAGACAGTAGATGGCCTTCATGCGGCAGTCTTCACCACTTGGAGAAATGTTCCCACTCACCTCATGGAAACACTTGCATCAAGCATGCCAAAACGAATTTTTGAAGTGATCAACAATAACGGCGGAGCTACTCATTACTGAGTTCATGCTTGGAAGTTGGATTTCTGTTTTGGGGGGGTTTAGTTTCATTTTTGGAGGTGTGGTCCTAAACTTTTGATTAGCTGAAAAATAGCCTGTTTCAGTTGTCTCACTCCCATTTCTTCTTGTTGCATGTTAAAGCTCTACTTGGAACTTTAAGATCCAGCCATGCTAAATATGATTTTTTGCCATTTTTCAAGTGGTCTTAAACTTTTGATCAGGACTGTATTTATACACACAAAACCTGTCCTAATCATACAGGAGGACATGTTACTTCAGATCACTGAGGTAAAGATTCGCCTCATCCTCCTCTCCTACTTGTCAGGCGTTATGATCCTGAATACAGATTATAAGAACTTTAACTGAATCTCTGTGGGAATGGAGTCCATGAGAAAACATAAAGTACAGACAGACAGGACAGACTGTGGTAATGGAGACTGCATACGAGAGCTGCTGCCCATTATCCACATCACCCTCACCCTCCTATCTACTTCATGCCTCCTCATGAACTCCATTTCTACAGAGATTTAGCTAAAGATCATATTAAACTGTATTCAATATCATAGAAGAAGATGAGGCAGCTCTTTGGCTTACTGCTCTGAAGTAACATGTCCTCCTGTGTAATTAGGACTAACAGGATGGCAGCCATTTTATTTCTCCTAATGATTGCTCCCTAAACAAAACGAGCCATCATAACTAATGAAATGTATTTAGGAATATATTTATAATAAAGTAATATTTAAGTATTTTCATTTTCCTAATTCCCAGAGAACCCTTTTTAGTGTTTTAAAGTGTTAATGGGGGAACATGGGTGAACGCTACCTGCTAATTGCTAGGTAGATCATTAAAGACTTCAGGAGGTTAAGTCTAATCCAAAGCCTGCTTTCCATATTCGGATCTTTACTGAAGAATAGAAGATTTGAACAACAGGGGTACAGAATGAAGAATTAGGGGAGTGTGGGAACAAACAAACAATATAAAATACAGTTAAGGTAAGCCATCTGGAGCATCAGAAGATATGGCATTTAAGGTATGTAAGGAGCAGATACAGATACAGAATGGCGCTAAATAAGTAGCAGATGGAGGCGTGCACATTTTTAAACACATTGAGTGAGATTTTTAATCTCCCTAGTCCACTTTTCCTGTGGAAAAAAGTTGCTTATTGGATTGATCTGGGGCAGGTGCTTCTGGGCAGGAGCTGTAGCTCATTTTTCTCCTTTGCTTTCAGTCTCTGTAGCAAGGCCTAGTTCACCCCCAGCCTGTTCAGGATGGTGACAAAGAATGTCACCACTACCTTGAAAATTGAATGGAAGACAGCACTCGTATTATTAATTTGAAGGCACCATTCATCTTCCTGAAAAGGGCTGCACCTCTTCATTACAGCAATAATGTGCTGGGCACATCACCAAGGACAGGACCTTCACCCTCTCCTCAGAAATATCGTTCTGTAGAAGAAGACAAAGCTGCTGCACTGGTTCAGAGGAAGATGAGTTTAAGCTTTTTAATTATTTGACCAGCCTCCTTGCAGTTTGCCCAAGAAAAAAATATACAAATAGGACAAACCCTTTAAAGCATACTTACACTTACATACTTACTCTTTCACACAACTTGGTAGAATAAGCTGCCACATGTATATACATGAATGATAGCTTTATTTCTGGCAATTATATGATGTGTGCCATTTTTTTTTAGACGTTTTCATTTTTGCAGGCTGCATCTCTACTTCTTAGTTGTCCCTGAGATGGAGACTAGCTGCTATCATGTCTTTCCATGGAACACACATAGAGACAGAAAATTCTGCTTCCTCTTTCTTATTCAGTCAGAATCATGATATAAGACAGTGATGGCGAACCTATGGCACGGGTGCCAGAGGCGGCACTCAGAGCCCTCTCTGTGGGCACCCACACTCTGAAAAAAGTCTATGGTGTACCAATATGCCTTAGACTTTCCCTGCCACTTATCAGCGCAGGGAGCACTATGAACAGCACAGGCAGCGCACTGAATGTAGGCAGGATATTATAGCTAAATGATAAAGTACATGGAATATATTCTATATTGACCTGTAGTATTCAAGGTAATTTGCTGTGTTGGCACTTTGCGATAAATAAGTGGGTTTATGTTGCAGTTTGGGCACTCGGTCTGTGAAAGGTTCGCCATCACTGATATAAGACATTATATCGGGGTGAGATATAACACTATTAGCTGTTCCACCCTCCTAGACTGTCTCCCTCTGCTTGTTCCTCACTCTGAAGCTCACCTTTCCTCCATTATTTTATCTTCACAAACTTCAGTGAGCCGTCTTGGTCTCACAAGATGGAATTAGCAGAATATTGAAGTCTTTGGTGATTGTGACATCTTCCTATGAGACCTTGCCACTATAGGAAGATTATAGTTGCAGGTATACAATTCTTCAAAAGGCCCCAAGTTGCCATGACAACCATTTAGTACCCCACAATTTGGCCATGGGGTGTGACTAGAGAACATATGGAGCCCCTTCCTTCTGTCTAGCTGCTAAAATGCTAAATCAATAAAGGGGTTGGGCACTTTCTGGTTATTGTTGACCAATATGTTTCTGAGATGCTAATATGACACTTACTAATATAGCCTTTGTTGAAATTCTGCACCATTTTCTAGATATTATAAGATATTCCCCTTGTTTACATTGTCTTTTGTGCTGTCCACACAGAGGTCCTGTCCATAAGAAGGCTGCTGATGGAGGGTCATGTGACTAGGCAAATCACTGCCGTGTGATGTCTCCTCATTTCAGATACACCGCTCCTGCCATCTACACTTGTTCTGTTAGGAGTTTAGTCCAGATTCAGTGTGATTGAACAGAGAAGACATCACATGGAGGTGATTTGCCTGGTCACATGACTCTCCATCAGCAGCCATTTTATGGACAGAACCTCTGCATGGACATCACAAAAGACTTGGCAAACAAAGGGGCATACCTTATAAAATATAGAAAATATCACATATTTCAACAAAGACTATATTAGTAAGTGTCACATAATCATCTTACGAACACATTGGTCAACAGTAACCAGAAAGTGGCCAACCCCTTTAGTGAAGAGGCCATCTGAGCAGAATTAGAGCTCACTGTATACACTCATCACGCAGCTGTAACATACATGTATGTTGCGATGTACGAAAGGGTTAAAATGTGTAGAAAATATGCTACCATTTTCAGCTTGTAAGAAGCCTTGTGTGACCAGACCTTTATACGTAGGACCTATATGTGCTGTAGCTGAGAAAATTAGTCATTATCTCCATGTAGCAGCATAAGCCCCAGACATTGCTTTGTTTCCAACCCTCAGTTCCTCTATACATTGTAAAAGAGGGATTTCTTACGACCAACCTTTAATCGATGAAGATAGTGCTTTTCCATAGTCTGAGGATAACTGTTCAAGCTAAAACCTGCTTTTAAGGTCATCATAGTAACCATGTTCTATAGCTACACCCCTGCTTAAATGCCACATGATTTGGGATTCAAATATTGGTAGTCCAGGTCAGGGACTGCACATAACTATAGGATCCTTAGGGTGCTGAAACTTTTTGCTGAAAGGTGACTTTGCACAATTAACCTATTCTGTAACATCTGTTCCCAGATCATGCATTTACTATGGTTGAAAACAGACATATGTCCATCAAGCTGACATTTTCTCAACTGTAATCCAATGCTACTATTGTGTTATTATGAGAACTGTTACTTTAAGAAATGGGAGCAATTCCAGTTAAAGGAATTCATAAACTAAAATATTGATACTACTATTACTGAAAACTGAAAAATATATGTTGAAAAGAAATTCAAGATGATGGTCGAAATATTGTAAGGGAAGATATACAGTTGCAAGAAAAAGTATGTGAACCCTTTGGAATGATATGGATTTCTGCACAAATTGGTCATAAAATGTGATCTGATCTTCATCTCAGTCACAACAATAGACATTAACATAGACAATAGACAATCACAGTCTGCTTAAACTAATAACACACAAATAATTAAATGTTACCATGTTTTTATTGAACACACCATGTAAATATTCACAGTGCAGGTGGAAAAAGTATGTGAACCCCTAGACTAATGACTCCAAGAGCTAATTGGAGTGAGGTGTCAGCCAACTGGAGTCCAATCAATGAAATGAGATTGGAGGTGTTGGTTACAGCTGCCCTGCCCTATAAAAAACACACATCAGTTCTGGGTTTGCTTTTCACAAGAAGCATTGCCTGATGTGAATGATGCCTCGCACAAAAGTGCTCTCAGAAGACCTACGATTAAGAATTGTTGACTTGCATAAAGCTGGAAAGGGTTATAAAAGTATCTCCAAAAGCCTTGCTGTTCATCAGTCCACGGTAAGACAAATTGTCTATAAATGGAGAAAGTTCAGCACTGCTGCTACTCTCCCTAGGAGTGGCCGTTCTGTAAAGATGACTGCAAGAGCACAGCGCAGACTGCTCAATGAGGTGAAGAAGAATCCTAGAGGGTCAGCTAAAGACTTACAAAAGTCTCTGGCATATGCTAACTTCCCTGTTAGCGAATATACGATACGTAAAACACTAAACAAGAATGGATTTCATGGGAGGATACCACAGAGGAAGCCACTGCTGTCCCAAAAATACATTGCTGCACGTTTACAGTTTGCACAAGAGCACCTGGATGTTCCACAGCAGTACTGGCAAAGTATTCTGTGGACAGATGAAACCAAAGTTGAGTTGCTTGGAAGAAACACACAACACTATGTGTGGAGAAAAAGAGGCACAGCACACCAACATCAAAACTTCATCCCAACTGTGAAGTATGGTGGTGGGGGCATCATGGTTTGGGGCTGCTTTGCTGCGTCAGGGCCTGGATGGACTGTTATCATCGAAGGAAAAATTTATTCCCAAGTTTATCAAGACATTTTGCAGGAGAACTTAAGGCCAACTGTCCACCAGCTGAAGCTCAACAGAAGATGGGTGTTGCAACAGGACAACGACCCAAAGCATAGAAGTAAATCAACAGAATGGCTTAAACAGAAGACAATACGCCTTCTGGAGTGGCCCAGTCAGAGTCTTGACCTCAACCCGATTCAAATGCTGTGGCATGACCTCAAGAAAGCCCCAGCCACCTCGCCTGTTCTGTCACATTCTCCTGCAGCTTGGAGGATCTATAACACAGGAGCGTGCACGCACAGGCAGGGGGTGGGATTGCATTATCCCTGCCCTGCTTTACTATGCCGTCAATCAAATGTATTTGCACACCCCCAGCAGGCTATAAATCAAGTCCCTGAGAGGCATGTGTAAGCCAGGAAACACTGAGGTGAGACAACCCCTTTAATGCCCCACATAATAATTATTTCCCCTTCATGCCTCCGCACAGTATTTATGCCCACATTGTGCCTCCTTTACAAAATTATGCCCAGCTGTGCCCCCACTAAGAAGCCCAGCTGTGCTCCCAGTAATATGTCCAATTATGTGCCCCCAGGAATATGCCCAGCTGTGCCCCCAGTAATATGCCCACATTGTGTCCCCAGTAATATGCCCACATTGTGCCCCCAATAATATGCCCACATTGTGCCCCCAGTAACATGCCCACATTGTGCCCCCAGTAATATGCCCACATTGTGCCCCCAATAATATGCCCACATTGTGCCCCCAGTAACATGCCCACATTGTGCCCCCAGTAACATGCCCACATTGTGCCCCCTAGTAATATGCCCACATTGTGCTGCCAGTAATATACCCACATTATGCCCCTCACAGAATGTAAATAAATAAACACCACATACTTAGCTTGTTCCTAGCAGCAGCAGGACATCGGCTGCTCTAGTCTGTGAAGGAGACGGAGCCAAGGCTGATTGCCGGCCGGCCCACCCTCCTGCACTGACCAGAGGTGTGGAGAGCCAGCAGGAATGATGAAGCAGGGAGCCGATGCCGGAGACGGCTCTCTGCTTCATTATGGCAACTGTTTCTGCTTCCTATGGATGCCAGAAAGCAGGACATAGCTCCCCCGTATTGGGACAGCGTGACAGCCACTGCAATCCGGTAATGTCCCGCTGGATCCGGGACGTTTGGGAGGTATGGTACAGTACTAAAAATGTTTTCTTTGTTGTTGGAGAGGGGTGAGATCAGAATCTGGAAGACTAAATTATAGATAATTAGACAAATAAATATACAGCCATAAAAATAGCTATGATATATGTACCCTAGAGGTAGACCATGTGACCGCTGAAGAAAGGTGACCCAACAATTGGCTTAAGAGAGCTTTGAAGGGAAACAAAAAGCAAAACCTTCAGTCCTAGGGGGCAAAACTCAGCATCATAATAGGGCGCACATTTTGATCTTTGGTAGGGGTCCTCTGTCTTCCGCATAGTGATAGATGGATGAATGGATCGCTATTCAGATAGCTGGATAGTTAGACAGATCGCTAGATAATGGAGAGATGATAGCTAGATAGATAAACAGATAGCCCCTTAAAGGGGTTGTCTGGGTTCAGAGCTAAACCCGGACATATCCCCATTTTCACCCAGACAGCCCCTGTGATATGAGCATCAGAGCATTTCATGATCTG
Source organism: Bufo gargarizans (assembly GCF_014858855.1). Taxonomy (NCBI): domain Eukaryota; kingdom Metazoa; phylum Chordata; class Amphibia; order Anura; family Bufonidae; genus Bufo; species Bufo gargarizans. The sequence goes on along the minus strand of NC_058081.1, from coordinate 597,754,533 downwards.
AATCGTGCAGAGCAAAGGCATTTTCAGGAGATCCGGTGATGTACCAGGCTCTCCATGGAGACTGGCAGGTGGAGGTTTCCGTCCAGCAGTGAGGAAGGTGACATCATCGGCACTGATGGGTGGGCTTTAGCGCTGCCCTAGCCTGTAAAATGGCTAGGGCAGCGCTAAAGCCGGCCCATCAGAGCCGGGGACGTCACTGAATACCCTGCTGGGCGGAAACCTCCGCCCAGCAGTGTACAGAGGTAAACAAACAAGCCCTTCGACCTGCGCGATCCAGCGCAAGGCAAGGGAGAGCATCAGAGCATGAAATACCATCATAACACAGGGGCTGCGGGGTGAAAATGTGAATATGTTGACAACCCCTTTAGTAGCCACCGATATGGGTTTCTATGATGGTCATTACTGATCTTTTAATTTAGAGTGCCATGTTTCTACAGTGGCCTAGAATAAGGCCTCTTTCACACGAGCGTGACTGATTAGGTCCGGATGCGTTCAGTGAAACCCGCACCATTTTGCAAGCAAGTTCAGTCAGTTTTGTCTGCAATTGCGTTCAGTTGTTCAGCATGAGTGCAATGCGTTTTGATGCATTTTTCACGCGCGTGATAAAAAACTGAAGTGTTACAAACAACATCTTTTAGGCCCCTTTCACACGGGCGAGTATTCCGCGCGGATGCGATGCGTGAGTTGAACGCATTGCACCCGCACTGAATACCGACCCATTCATTTCTATGGGGCTGTTCAAGTGAGCGGTGATTTTCACGCATCACTTATGCGTTGCGTGAAAATCGCAGCATGCTCTATATTGTGTGATTTTCACGTAACACAGGCCCCATAGAAATGAATGGGGTTGCGTGAAAATCGCAAGCATCCGCAAGCAAGTGCAGATGCGGTGCGATTTTCTCGGGATGGAGACGATCGGGATGGAGACCCGATCATTATTATTTTCCCTTATAACATGGTTATAAGGGAAAATAATAGCATTCTGAATATAGAATGCATAGTCAAATAGCGCTGGAGGGGTTAACATTTTTTTAAATTTTATTTAACTCACCTTAGTCCACTTGTTCGCGCTGCCCGGCATCTCCTTCTGTCTCCTTTGCTGAACAGGACCTGTGGTGACGTCACTCCGGTCATCACATGTTCCATCACATGATCTTTTACCATGGTGATGGATCATGTGATGGAACATGTGATGACCGGAGTGATGTCATCACAGGTCCTGTTCATGTAATTAATGCTCACCCCAGGTCCTGTTCAGCAAAGGAGACAGAAGGAGATGCCGGGCAGCGCGAACAAGTGGACTAAGGTGAGTTAAATAATTTTTAATTTTTTTTAACCCCTCCAGCGCTATTTGACTATGCATTCTGTATTCAGAATGCTATTATTTTCCCTTATAACCATGTTATAAGGGAAAATAATACAATCTACAGAACACCGATCCTAGATGGGTACCAAACATGCGCGATTTTTCTCACGCGAGTGCAAAACGCATTACAATGTTTTGCACTCGTGCAGAAAAATCGCGGGTGTTCCCGTAACGCACCTGCACATTTTCCCGCAGTTTTGACTGTGATTGCGTTCCGTTGTTCAGTTTTTATCGCTCGGGTGCAATGCGTTTTGCACGCACGTGATAAAAAACTCAATGTGGTACCCAGACCCGAACTTCTTCACAGAAGTTCAGGTTTGGGTTCAAGGTTGTGTAGATTGTATTATTTTTCCTTATAACATGGTTATAAGGGAAAATTATAGCATTCTGAATACAGAATACATAGTACAATAGGGCTGGAGGGGTTAAAAAAAAATTAATAATAATAATTTAACTCACCTTAATCCACTTGTTCGCGCAGCTCTTCTGTCTTCTTCTGTGAGGAATAGGACCTTTGATGACGTCACTGCGGTCATCACATGGTCCGTCACATGATCCATCACCACTTGCTTGCGGATGCTTGTAATTTTCACGCAGCCCCATTCACTTCTATGGGGCCTGCATTGCGTGAAAAACGCACAATATAGTGCATGCTGTGATTTTCACGCAACGCACAAGTGATGCTTAGAAATGAATGGGTCCGGATTCAGTGCGGGTGCAATGCGTTCAACTCACGCAACTCATGCGTTCAAAACTCGCTCGTGTGAAAGGGGCCTTAGTAACCATCATTGAAAAACGCATTGCAACCGCACTTACTTCCGGATGCAATGTGTTTTTCACTGAAGCCCTATTCACTTCTATGGGGCCAGGACTGCAGGAAAAACACAGAATATAGAAGATGCTGTGTTTTTCACGCAACGCAGAACTGATGCGTGAAACAAAACGCTCATGTACACAGACCCATTGAAATGAATGGGTCAGGATTTGGTGCGGGTGCTATGCGTTCTCTTTACGCATCGCACCCACGCGGAAAACTTGCTCGTGTGAAAGAGGCCTAAGTGCTGCATGGGTTTCCTGCTCGACGGTACCTTTTGACATTACACATATTTTGAAACCTGAGGAGGTTTCTGGATATTTACAGAAAGCCTGTAGGATAAGAAAGGGGGACTGCAAGATGTCACTAACTCTGAGGTATAACAAGGGCTCATATATTTATATGTATCACTTGTAAAATACGTTACATGAAGTTCTAACAAATGCATTGAAAATATTTTTGTGAGAAGATGTACATTATGACAACTGTAAACAATATTCTTCAACATGTAAATCTGTCAGCAGGAGAGCCCGTCAGTTATCACATTATCACAAATCACTCCCGGGACTGGACTGCAGGACATTTGTTCATTTCACTCATGATTAAGCATTCTGTTTGCTTTTCCTAATGCTGGGTATTGACGGCTCATAGAATAGAACAGTCTATTACTTTTTATGAGCAACTATTATAACGCTATCCCTTTAGTTCTCATCTGTGTAAAGGACCATTAAACATTAAAAAAAAATCATTTGATATAAGGAACAAAATACCAAAATGCTGCTTTTAACTTTGATATAACTTTGAATGGGAATTTTTATTTTGTGCCCTTGATATTACTTTTAAATTAGGCTTCTTCTTGCTTCAAAGGAGTTTAAGCCAAAATATCACTGCTCTGGGGGAAGGGCATGAGATGTGCCACCATCCAGAGGGTCGTTCTGTAAGGCCCCTTTTACACGAGCGAGTTTTCCGCGCGGGTGCCATGCGTCATGTGAACGCATAGAAACCCACACTGAATCCTGACCCATTCATTTCAATGGGTCTGTGTACATGAGCTTTATTTTTTCACGCATCAGTTCTGCGTTGCGTGAAAAACGCAGCATCTTCTATATTCTGCGTTTCTCACACAGCCCTGGCCCCATAGAAGTGAATGGGGCTTCAGTGAAAAACGCATTTCATCCGGAAGCAAGTGCGGAAGCGATGCGTTTTTCACTGATGGTTGCTAAGAGATGTTGTTTGTAAACCTTCCGTTTTTTATCATGCGCGTGAAAAACGCATCAAAACGCATTGCACTTGCGTGGAAAAAACTGAACAACTGAACGCAATTGCAGACAAAACTGACTCAACTTGCTTGCAAAATGGTGCGAGTTTCACTGAAGGCACTCTGAACGCATCGGGCACATTTGGGATTTGCATAGCACTTTGATTTTGTACAGCAGCATGTGGACACTGCATGGCCCCTTTCACACGGGCGAGAATTCCGTGCAGGTGCAATGCATGAGGCGAACGCATTGCACCCACACTGAATCCGGACCCATTCACTTCAATGGGGCTGTTCACATGAGCGGTGATTTTCACGCATCACTTGGGTTTTGCGTTAAAAAATCGCAGCATGCTCTATTTTGTGCGTTTTTCATGCAACGCAGGCCCCATAGAAGTGGGGCTGCGTGAAAATCGCAAGCATCCGCAAGCAACTGCGGATGCGGTGCGATTTTCACGCATGGTTGCTAGGAGACGATCGGGACGGGGACCCGATCTTTATTATTTTCCCTTATAACCATGTTATAACAGCATTCTTAATACAGAAAGCTTAGTAAAATAGGGCTGGAGGGGTTAAAAATAATAAACAAATTTAACTCACCCTATTCACTTGATCCCGTAGCGGATCTCCTCTTCTTTCTACTTTCTTCAGGACCTGGCTAAAGGACCTTTGATGATGTCACTGCGCTCATCACATGGTCTATCACATGGCCCATCACCATGGTTATAACCATGTTATAAGACCAAATAATAAAATCTACACAACGCCAATCCCAAAGCCGAACTTCTGTGTACCAAACATGCAGATTTTTCTCACACTCGTGCAAAACGCATTAAAACGCTTTGCACTCGCGCTGAAAAATCACACATTTTTTCCGCAACGCCTCCCCATCTTGTCTGGCCCTCACACGCGACGCCCGTGTGAAAGAGGCCTATGGCAGTATTTTTTGGGCTTAACTTGCATTACTATTCTTGCATATGATTCTGTATGGCAGTATTTCTGTACTTCAGGGCAGTATTATCCAGGATTTTAACGCATTATTATTGTGATTCTGTATGGCAGTATTTCTGTACTTCAGGGCAGTATTATCCAGGATTTTAAAGCATTATTATTGTGATTCTGTATTGTAGTATTTGAGCACTTTATGCCAGTAATATGTGGACTTTGAATGGCATTATTATTTTGATTCTGTATGGCGGTATTTGTGTATTATATGTCAGTACTTGTGAGCAAATACTATAGTAAAAATCTGAAACCACAACCAGCAAACTCAGAAACTGCTACCAGTCTTCCTTAACCATTCCAGCTGGTAGGAGGCCAATCCTACCACTAGGTTCTTCCCCAAAGTCCACTGCAAGGCATGAAGGAATTGGCTGCTTTGGCCCAGGTTACATCTGCAGAGTGAGGTAGCAGAGAATTGGTGTGAGTTCGCTAGAAGCAGACCTACCAGAATAACCAGGGAATAAAGGGTAGTAGAAATGTAGGGTAAGAACCAGGAGAGACAGATAGGCCCAATCAGCAGACTATTGGTGATCCACAAACTAGCCACGGTCATAAAACCAGGAGAACTAGTATAAGCCAATACAGCGGACGACAGGTTAAAGGTGGACGGAGGCAATTTTTTTAATGATTGCATGTTACCCATTTTTGGTTATAAATAATTTTCTTTCAGTTGGCCTTTATTAAAACTATTGAGCTGTTCTGTCACAAAGGGTTAACAGTTTTCTAGCTGTGTGACTGGTACTTTCACTTTATGCCTGGTCATCTAATAAACCTTATCGCTAAACTACTGAGAGGTCATAAACATTTATTTAAGCCGCATTCATATCAGTGAGGCTACTTTCACACTAGCGTTTTGTCTTTCCATTTGTGAGATCCGTTCAGGGCTCTCACAAGCGGTCCAAAACGTATCAGTTTTGCCCAAATTCATTCTGAATGGAAAAGGATCCGTTCAGGACTGCAGACAACTGTCTCTCTGCCTGAAAAAAACGACACTAACAGCCAAATTTTTGTGGGTAAAAGGTCGGTCACAGCTTTATTCTTATTCATTATTTTAGACTCAATCCTTTAAGAATAACCATCAACTATAAACTGCCCGGCCCAAAGCCGGTCCCCGGAGTGCGAGAAGCGCTATGCCACACCAAACATTGGTGCGCAAGTCCGCCTTCCCCTCCGTTGTAACTCTTGTAATCCTCCGACCTCCACGGAGGAGCCCGTGTACCTCTACACGGCGCTCCGACCCCCCCTTCCCCCCAGCAAAAACAAGGCTTGCTCAACCCCATCCTGCAGGCCAGAGAGGAAAATATCTAAGCCGATATCATTGAGGTGCACACCATCGGGCCGCTTCAAACGCTGGTTGTCATCCTCCAGCTGGTAGTGGCGAATAACTACTCCTCCCCGGGATAGAACAAAACGGGATATTCTAGCATTAATGGACCTTCTGGCCCTCTCAATTGAACCGGAATCCCTCGCACCCTGCCAAGTGACCCTGGGGATCATCTCAGACCATACAACAACCACTTCGGGAAAGAAAGTAGGAATTCTTTCCAAATCTGCTCTAATTAGGGTAATGAGCTCTGCTACTTTCAGCAAGCAGAGGTCATTACCCCCAGCATGGATCACCAGGATCACAGGGAAGCATGCCAACGTGCTGAGGCGAACCGTTTCGGCAAAACCTGCGACCAGCGAAGGCCACGGATGCCACGCCAAATGACTTCCACATTCCGGAAACCCAGGCTCCAACCGCTGGGTCTTAATTCAGCTCTCCGACCAGCCCAGAACAAGTACGAATGCCCAACAAAACAGACCGTGGATCGAGGGGAATCATAACCCGTATGACCAAAGGGGGGGAGGGGGGGAAGCTTCCTTCAAGAGGTGCCAGAGACTAATAGGCAAGACACAGGGATGACCCTCCTTTTTATTAACTCTAAGGGGTGGTGTCTTCACCTATTACCCCGCCCCCCCAAGGGAGGGGGGAGCGAGCACTGAAAAACCAGCTATGTTGCTTCAGCAGGAAGACAGTGGGATTTAACTCCCAAACTGCTAAGCACGCCTGCCTTATACACTGTGGCTCTAGTAAATGCATCAGTTTGCCTCCGTTCAGTCACCATTCCGCTTTGGAGGCGGACACCAAAACGCTGCCTGAAACGAAGTGGAGCCAAACGGATCCATCCTGGCACACCATGTAAGTCAATGGGGATGGATACGTTTTCTCTGACACAATCTGGCATAATAGAAAATGGATCAGTCCCCCATTGACTTTCAATGGTGTTCAAGACGGATCCGTCATGGCTATAAAATACATAATACAACTGGATCCGTTCATGACGGATGCATGCGGTTGTATTATTGTAACGGAACGCTAGTGTGAAAGTAGCCTAAGATAAGAACTGAGCTATACTGAGTGTTTATAGTGTCAGAGAGCAGAGATAAGGAGTCAGTCTGCTCCCCAGATGACAGAAAAGATAGAAAATCCAAAGGGTGCTACTAGAGCATCTCAGCTCTGTACAGAAAAAAAGAAGGCCATATTTTTAATAAAGACCATTTAAAAAATATATATTTTTAGCTCAAAATGAGTACAATGCAATACTATAAAAAATAGCTCTCAAAGATGTACATAGCCTTTGATTCAAAAACTAGCCATGGTCAGAAACTCAGGATAAACAGAAGAATCCAATTCAGCGGTCAAGGGGATAATCCTGAAAACAAGCCACAGTCGGTACATAGAGAGTTAATAAGCAGATCTAGGGCTAAGGTACAAAGCACAGAGGTGCAAACTGAGCCAGGATACATACACAATCGTGAGAATCAGCCTCATCTGAGTAGCAGGCTTAAATGCCCTGCCCACCTCTGTATTGAACACTGAGCCAGAAACCTGATTGTCCCGGTTTCCAGCCTCACAAATTGGTCGACCATTCGGAGCTTGACTGATCGACATGACCTGATACAGAGCTCTGTAGCTCCTTACTTCACCCCACAGTCATAATGTTACTGTTATGCCCTGCCCTGTGGGTGGTTTGAGAAGATCTGTCAGAATTGCTGCACGTGACTCAATCTGACAGTTTGTTTGTTGTGGCTTTGAGCACAGTTCCACCTTCTCCCAGGTGTTGTTCTTTTGGTGATTAGTGAAGCTATTTGTACCTCCCTTTTTCCCTATAGCCTTTGCAGGTTATAGTTCTACCTTGTGTGAACTTTGGATTCTTGGTGGATTGTCTGCTCCTTCTTGTATCAGATAAGTTTTTTCCCTTCTCTTTTCCCTTTTGGTTTATGTTTGGTCTAGGCTTCTAGTGTGGACGCTTGCGCTTTCCGTAGTTGAAGGCACTGGGTGTCTCTTACCCTTTTTCCCTATTGCTGAGGGTCTGTTTAGTGTGTTATAGTCTTAGGCATGGGGACATGTGTATATCTACAATCGAGGTATGTACATGGGCTTAGCAGCCTAGAGAAAGTGTGTCAGAGATTGCTAGGAGGTGACCTTGTTTTTCCCTACCTTGTGGGTCCTAGTCCGTTGTTTAGTTTGTCTTTCAGTTTGCTGTTCCCTTCCCTACCTATCGTGACAGTTACATGGTAAAATTCCAACTATCGACAGGCACCACTAGGGGCAGCTCTTCCAATGAAGTCAATGGAAACTGTATAAAAATAAACGCAAAAGATCTCTTTAGTACTAGCTGTTAACAACCACTAAGAAGGGGAGTTTGAAAATATAAGCCCCCTCTACTTTGCATACCCTTGGCAGCAACTAGGCATCTAAGCAGCATGAGCACCGGGGACAGTCAGTAGAATACGTTCTATGTAATGATTAATCACAGGCAGGCATCGGTAGTGTGACCTGACAGCAGGGTAAGCAAGGTTGAAGGGCACTAGAGTCCAACAATGGCATACCCATTATGCCACTGTGACAAAACATAGTAAAACCACATGACTTTACCACTTAGTATTAATACAGGCCAGCGGTGGCCAATGTGTGAATTGATCCTTAAGCCCTAGCTCTAACAATAAAGCTCTTTTCAGACTCAGACCTATTTGTATGCACGAAAGTCGCTTCCAGATTAAAAATAGTTATTTTTCTCACATTTTGTGATCCGTGCAGATGCTTAGCGTGAAGGACCGGAGATGCATTTCACAGTTTATTGTACGTGAGAGTTGTGACAAATCTCAAAAGTGTTAATGGATAACCCGCCAGTGATAATGAAGAGTCGGAATGCCTTCCTTAATAGCACGCTTGGGTGATAATCTTGCTTGGCAATGTGCATTTCATAGAGATTAAAGCTAAAGATAGCAATTTAGAGTTTAAAGATCACTTTTTCAGTATTGTTTCCCATTGACGGGATTGCTTTATCATCTTTAAAAAAAATCTCCAACTCCATCTAAACTCCATCTCACTTAGCAATATGATTCTGTTCCCTGGCAATTGCTATTAGTGGGAGCTGACTGAATACAGATTTCTACAGTTCCCAACTAGTGACTACAGGTAACCAGGGTGTCATTATTTACCGTAACTCTCTCTATGGCCTCATGCACACGACCGTTGTGTGCATCCGCGTCCGTTCCGTCATTTTTCACAGTTTAGCGGAGGTCCCATTCATTTCTATGGAGCTGTGAAAAAAAACTGATAGTCCGTTTTTTCTTCGTGTCCGTGATCTGTGATTCCAGTCCGTCAAAAAAATATAACCTGTCCTACTCTTGTCAGTGGAAAGCGGAGGACGGACACAATTAAGTCAATGGGTCCGTCAAAAAAAACTGATGCACAACTGGTATGTCATTAGTGTCCGCGTCCGTTTTTTTCTACAAGACCTCGGTGCAATAAAATTACACTTTTCATTAACCTTCCTTTTTTTCCCCCTGTCAGACAAAAAAAAAGGAAGACACAAGGAAACACAACTGAAGCAAAATCGGACACGGACCACTGAAGCCAAATCACTGACATGTCGTGTGCATGAGGCCTATGTCGGTTGAATTAAGCAGATTAAGGCCTCATGCACACGACCGTTGTTCTGGTCCGCATCCGAGCCGCAGTTTTTGCGGCTCAGGTGTGGACCTATTCACTTCAATGGGGCCGCAAAAGATGCGGACAGCACTCCGTGTGCTGTCTGTATCCGTTGCTCCGTTCTGTAGCCCCGCAAAAAAAATATAACAAGTCCTATTCTTGTCCGTTTTGCGGACAAGAATAGGCATTTCTACAATGGGCCGCCTGTTCCTTTCCGCAATTTGTGAACCGCAAAAAAACGGAACGGTCGTGTGCATGAGGCCTAAGGGTCCTTTCAAAAATTAATTTGTCTCCGGCTTTTTTTTACTACAAAAGAATTCCAAAAAGCATGCAAGTGCTTTTTTTTTGGCACCTGCAGTTTTTGTGGAGTATTTTCAGATTATTATTTTTTTTCACACAGTGGAGGTCATTTACAAAAAAATAGGTCTTTCCCACATTAGTCTTATTAAAAAGTCCCCTGGAGAAAAATGTATTGAGAGGAGTACGGCACTTAAATTTGCTGTATCTTATGCTGTCCATACGCCATCAGTGAAATGTACTCCATGGTAATGTGTACAAGTTTTCTGGTGTACATTTTTTTAAAATGAGTCAGGCTGCTGAGCTCCTGCCCATACCCTGCCTACTTTTTGAAAAAGTGGCAAGATCATCTCGGAAAAAAAAACTAAACAGTTGCACATTTTGTCACAAAATGGCATTTCAGAAAAAAAAAAAATTTGTATGCCAGAAAACTGGTACAGAGCTATATTTAATAACCCCAGTGTGTCCTACCGTTTTCTTCATGACGTTTTTGTCCCTATGGAGGTGATCTCAAAATGACTAAAACATGTGCCACAGCTGGCTGCATTTTAAAAAAATTAGGCACATCCTCTGGCACTTTATGCAAATAAACTGAAATCTACGGGCAGCTTGGGGTTGTTGTACAGAATATTTCAGGCTTCTTTTACACCAGAAAACTGGCGTAAAAGAAGATATATATGCCTCCTCACTGGATCTTCCCTCATCAAGCCTCCTCAGAAAAGTAGCAAGGCCAGCGGAGAACCGCCAGTTGCTCCTAAATTTATGCACAATGGCACTAAAAAGCCACACAACTTTTTTTATGCCAAAAAACTGGCATGGGGGGAATTATAAATCCCCCCACCCCTTCCCGCCATGTGCTTATGCACAAAACACAGATCTACTGCTTAAGTTGCTATAGCACATTTTTTGTTCTTTGCTTTTTTACCTTTTGGGGGTGGGTGCCACTGAGTTTTGTTATGGTGCCCTCTTACATGTGTCTGAACTTCTGTTTAGTCCCTAAAAATTCAGTGACTATAATGTCACTTATTAAATTCTGGGCCATCTAGAGTCAGACTTCATAAATGTCACTTCTGCCACTAGTCGTTATTTACTAATGCTTGTATAGCGCCAGCATATTCTGCAGTTCTGTTCAGAGATGGTCATAATACATATGCAGTGCCCCAGAAGACAACTGCAAATGGTTAATTATTGCTAAAAGGTTTATATAATTTATTATGTGCATTGTGTATCCCACAGGGGGCAAAAAATTAATTTGGCAGCCTTCTGGTATAGTTGCCAGGGTGATGTGCTGGACACTCCCCTGTCTGGTTAGCTGTAGATAGTTTAGTCAGTCTAGTCTGGATCTGCAGGTGAGAGCAGCCTTTGAGTCTGGCTAAAATCCGTGTGAAGAAGGAGAACCTTTTCTCCTGGAAAGGACACCATTCCTGTGGAGTAAAAATCTGACAGAGCAAAGCAATTGTGCCAGGAGGACCCTGAAAGAAAGCAAGAACAGATTATATTCATACTGTTTAGGATCACAGGGACTGTGCGTGTTAGCAACGGTAACGCTCATTTATGGCTATGGACTTTACTGCTTGTGAAGAGGGTATGTGCCGAGAGCGCCCACCACACTTATATAACAGATAGGCAGTCCATTAGGAGATCTGTACCCCATAGTGGAAACTGCAATACTAATTGTGAGAGTTTTGCACGCCTGTGGTCAATTTGGAGAGATTTCAAAGTCTTTAGGAAGAGACTAAGAACTACTACTACCATCACTGCTGCTGTCTATACACAACCATTGAGAAATGCAAGCTCTATGTTATTCTTCAGAACCGGGTCTGTTACTGCTTTCTGTACTGCAACTCTCATCATCCTCAGTATAGAAACTGTTCTTTGTTATCACTAAACTGCGCCTGGTCATTGACTCCACCATCCGTTCACCAGCCCCTGCATTTAATCACCTCCTTTGCACCCTGCCAACTAACCACCATTAAGGGCACCCCAATTTCCATCAGGCAGGAGAACCAATCTCAGGCAGTGCCCCGAGGAAAGAAATGGTGCACACTCCATTCACTGTATATGGTCCAGGGAGCCTTGGTGTGGGCTGCCACCATCATCTGTGAGTACTACTACCATCATCATAGCTACTACCATTCCTCCCATCCTTGGCTCCCCTCTGGGGCTCACAATATAACATTTCCTATCTCATACATGCACACTAGGGTCAATTTTAGAGGACACAACACCCAGGGGACACACCTTTACCACCCAAAACCACCAGAGAAATTGTCACCAGTTTTATTCTATCCTATGCGAGGGCATAATAAATTGGTGACATAACCCTGATTCAAACATTGGTGAGAGGTTCTATTGTGTATAGGAAGCAGGCCCAGACTGGAAATCTGCCCTTACCAGGTAGATTCAGGTGGGCTGTACTGCTGGATCGGGGTCTGATGAGGATTGGGGTTTGATGAAGAATTACATCTAGCTATGTAATAAAGAGCTAAGCTCTATTGAAGACATTACCAGGGTAAGATGCGTCTTGCTTCCATCGCCTCTCTTTGTATCATATGGGCGCCGGCCAGATGCCATGTTGGGCACTGGTCAATGGGGAGCTTGTTTATTTGTTCATGGCTTTGATGACTGTTACTCCACTCTTTACACACCTAAGTCTTGTTAAGTCTACTATTTCCCGAATCTCAGAATTTACGATAATACAGCCAGAAAATGGATATACACACTGATGGGAAATGACCACGATAAACTGCCAGTGGGTCAGTGTGCGTGTGGCCTTAGTCTGTTAAAAACAGCATAAGGGCTCATACACACGACCATATGTATTTTGCTGTCCGCAAAAAACGGATCCGCAAAAATTACAGATGACCTCCGTCTGCATTCCGTATTTTGCAGAACGGAACAGCTGGCCACTAATAGAACAGTCCTATCCCTGTCTGTAATGCGGACAATAATAGGACATGTTCTATTTTTTTGCTGAACGGAAAAACGGAATACGGAAACGGAATGCACACGGAATAACATCATTTTTTTTGCAGACCCATTGAAATTAATGGTTCCGCATACGTTCTGCAAAAAAAAACGGAACGGACACAGAAAGAAAATACGTTTCTGTGCATGAGCCCTAACTGTGCTGATTTTTCACTGATGCCGTTGGGCTGTCAGTCTGTGAAAATGGACAAAATAGGACATGTCCTATTTTTGATGTCTGTTAGGCCTCTTTCACATGGGCGTCGCGTGTGAGGGCTGGACAAGATGTGGGTGAGTTGCGGGAAAATGCTCAGAATTTTTTTTCAGTGCGAGTGCAAAGCGTTTTAATGTGTTTTGCACGCACGTGAGAAAATTCTGCTTGTTTGGTACCCTGACCCGAACCCGGACTTCTTCACAGAAGTTCGGGTTTGGGTTAGGTGTTCTGTAGATTTCATTATTTTCCCTTATTACATGGTTATAAGGGAAAATAATAGCATTCTTAATATAGAATTCTTAGTAAAATGTCCATCGAGGGGTTACAAATAATAAACAAATTTAACTCACCCCATCCACTTGGTCGCATAGCGGTTCTCCTCTTCTTTCTACTTTCTTCAGGACCTGGCTAAAGGACCTTTGATGACGTTACTGTGCTCATTACATGGTCCATCACCATGGTGATGAACCATGTGATGGACCATGTGCTGAGTGCAGTGACATCATCAAAGGTCCTTTATCCAGGTCCTGAAGAAAGTAGAAAGAAGAGGAGAACAGCTAAGCGACCAAGTGGTTGGGGTGAGTTAAATTTGTTTATTATTTTTAACCCCTCAATGGACATTTTACTAAGAATTCTATATTAAGAATGCTATTATTTTCCCTTATAACCATGTTATAAGGGAAAATAATAAAGATCAGGTCCCCATCCCTATCGTCTCCTAGCAACCACGCGTGAAAATCGCACTGCATCCGTACTTGCTTGCGGATGCTTGCGATTTTAACGCAGCCCCATTCACTTCTATGGGGCCTGCGTTGCGTAAAAAACGCACAATATAGAGCTTATTCCGATTTTCATGCAACGCACAAGTGATGCGTGAAAATTACTGCTCATGTACACAGCTCCATTGAAGTGAATGGGTCCATATTCAGTGCGAGTGCAATGCGTTCACCCCACACATTGCACCCGCGCAAAATTCTCACCCGTGTAAAAGGGGCCTTATTCATGGGCCAGAAAAAAAAAACGGCTGTGTGAATAACCCTATAGACTACCATTGTTCCTAAAATGGTCATGTGACAGTGGTTAATAAAAACGGCCATCACACGGCCATTTTTCACTGTTGTTTGAATGTAGAAAGGGCAGCATAAACCTGGTGACAGATTCCCTTCAACTTCTTCACTACCCTAGTCCACCTGGTTCCTGGTAAGGCTTTGTCATGCTGGGGGCCAAAGAGTTCTTTGTTCAGGAGCTGTAAAATGTAAATGGCTTCAAACGATCTTAAAGGAATTATTAGAACCTCTCAGTAGTTCCGAACACCTAATAATAAAGAAACACATTTATCCAGAGCAAGCTCATTTGTCAGGGTTTTGCTTTAGTTGCTTCAAGTGAACTAATGAGTACTGCCAAAATATGTAGTACTTAACTGTATTCAGTAATCCTCTCTGAAGAGTAAAGTGTGGCAGAAACTAAATGACATTAGAATCCTTGATCATTTTCAGGCTAATGAACCACAAAGTGCTAATTTCTAAAAATGTCTGTCTGTAATCAAATTACTCCAAGGATCATATATTTCCATTGAAGGAAAACTATGATGATATGTGCACATAATTTAAAGAAGTATTCTGGTAATTTGAAGCTATTCCCTATCCACAGCTGGGCCCCCACCGATCACAAGACCAGGAGCCACAAACCCCACAGCTCGGCCCCAGAATGAACAGAGCAGCAGGTCGAGCATGCACTCCGCCGCTCTATTCATCTCTAGCACTGTATAGTACCCCATGGGGTACAGAGCACCATTTCTCCTGATCAGTGGGGGTCCCAGTGGTAGGACCCCCACCGATCTAATAGGTATCAACTACCTAATAGGTATTCTGTGGATAAGGGATGTAACTGAACGCCTAGCACCCGGATCGGGTGCCTCCGTCGATAGATGCTCCTAGTGCTTCCTGAGGACTCCAAGCACTCCACTTGACACCGTCAGCGCTGCAGAGCCCACGAACCGCCGAAGCTTGGTGGAGGTCTCGCCGTCTCCTACCCACCCTGGACCTACGACAAGGCTCCAGGCACCAGTGGGTGAACCTCTCCTAAATGCAGAGACAGGAACCAGGAACAAGCTCTTACAAGAGCTTATACTCAGGGGAATATTGTGATATAGGAATCCCCTAAGAGTGTAGGTATCGCATTCCCCAAACATGAGCCAAAAACTTCATGAAGGTATAAAAGCAGCCTCTGACTGTACCTGCACGTGCAGCCTCTTTTATTCACAATCCACAAACATAGTACTGCCCACAGGGTTTTGAAATACAACCAATCAATATATTACAACACATACAATGTAAGTACAGCAACCAATCGGACACAGGACAGATATGTAGCAATTCAGGATACAGACACCACACATCCCCATAATGCATCATGGTTTCCTCCTCTCTGCCCTGGAGACACCCGAGGAGCAATCCAATTATCTCTCAGGACAAAGGGAAATCGCCAATACACATGTGGAGACAACAGGACAGAAATCACCATTTAAACACACAATGGGACAATGGCACAATGGGATAATAGAAACACACCCAGCATATTCCTCCCCTCTGTCTAGGAGATAATTGAGTCAATTTCTGTATCTACTCAGCTATCTCCTATGCTGAAAAGTTACACTTCTTATAAATTGTTACAACTTTGTGAGTTTACATTGTACATACATATAACTTATATCAATTTAACCAGTATAACTTGGGGACAAACCTATCCAAAATTCACTTGAATAGGTTCAGGGGTTTAAAAGTTAGTAAAAGTATCTTAAAGGGCCATAATCCTGAGGCAAGAGGCTGGTAAACAGGCCTCTCCAAAACCCAGTGGCGAGGTTGGTTTCACTACAAGGGATAACTTAATATTACCAGAATACCTCTTTTATACACAAGGAGTCACATTACTGCAGCAACCTTACACAATGCATAGCAATAACCTAAAGCAATGATGTGTGAACTGTGGCCACAAAGCCACTGTCCGTATTGGCCCATTTCCTTGGTAGCTTGTCACAACATTTAATAAAAAAAAAAGGGGGTTGCTTAGTATAATAAACAGTCCCATGTCTTTATATGATATATATTTGTTTCAATTTCTTACCAGTTTCCACATCTCTGTTTGCTGAGTGAATGGAAATGGTCATTGTTTACACACACACCTGTCCTGATCTGTTAACAATAATCTTGTTTGAAAACCTCCTACCATTGTATGTCCACGCCTCCTATGCAGATCAATATGTCTCCATTAGTGTTAGAGACCCTGGAAGTGGAATTAATTCCACATTTCCAGAAAAATTTAATTCGGCGCAAATACAAATTTCTTGGTGCTTCGTGGTATAAATTTTTCCTGAAATGGTGGTAAAAAAAAAAAAAAACTAATCTCATCTATTTGATCACGGAGAGGCCATTGCGGCCATCTTTATTGAAGAAAACGCACCAATTTTCACCCAATAGGCGCATTTTCTTCGATCAATATGACTGCAACAACCTCTCCGCAATCAAATTGATGAGGTGAGAATGTATTTTTTTTGTTTTAACCCCTAATAGGCTGAATGTGACTTTCAGATGCCTCATTAACAGTTGAACGAGGCATCTGAAGGGTCAAATAACGGGGGCAACGAGATTGCCGTTTCCCATCATTTGACCCGCTCCATACAACTGAATGTGATTCGTTACAATGTAATTTGTAAGGAATCGAAATTCTTGTCAAATTTCGGTGAAGCAGCCAAATCAAAAGAATTTTTGAGTACTAGTCTCCATGGTTACAGACTACAAAAAAAACAACTGTGTAGTCTGATCCTGCAGTTATGCATCAGGAGTCACACTGACCCACTACTGTACCAGGGGATCCTCCGGTAGGCCCTGGCTCTAAAACAATAATGGACCCCTAATGTTCATCAAAAAGGAACTCCATTTGGTGGTAACTTGGGAGTTCATCACTTACCACTAGTGGATGTGTACATCTTCTGTATAGAGAGAAAGTGGCTCTCAGAATCGAGACCAAAGAATCCCAGATCACCCATTAACCCCAGCTGAAGTGTAGCCTTGTCAGTTCTACCATTACCAGTATATTAAGTCTACATACCTCCATACATCATGGTGCTCAAATAACAGTCCCAAACATTGGCCACATGACCTCAGTAAATAGGGTTACCACCACCATACACTTCAAAAACAACACCTTGTACTGTGCCTCAGTAAAGACCGCCCTACAGTGTTCTAATAATACCAAAATACAACTAATAACTATATAGTGCTATACAGTGTCTATTACTGCTAGTAATCTGTGGAGCTTCCCCTACAGCAGGCGGGGGGGACTCATGCATCTAACAAACACAGGTCAAGCACCCCTACGGCCTGATATTGTCACTACTGGCCAAGATTACACAAGTGATATTGAGGACAATGTCCTGTTTAGGTGGATAAAGTCCTGAAGCTACTCTGCTAGTCCTAAACTGTGCTTGTTAGTATTATGCCCTCAGCTATTTCATTAGAACCTGTTCTGGAGCATTGGTACAGACATATTGATGGAGCCCAGAGCAGTGGCGGATCCAGAGCCTGGTCTTGGGAGGGGCACTTCCAGATAATTTTCTGTCCGCCGCCACAAAACAATGGTGCTTATAGAACAGACTACACAGTGTAGAGCTATATTGTGTGGCACAGTGTAGCGGTATACTGTATATTGTGTGGCACAGTGGATGCTATATGTGTATAACAAACATACTCCACATGAAAACTTACAATTATTTGGCTTGGCCCTTGGGGATCTCGGACGCCACTTACTTGGCCGGGGGCTCGGCGGCCACTATCTAGTGCCCCCAGTAAATACCCCTATAGTGCTCCTCTCCCCCTTTCTCCTAGTGCCCCCCATAATGTACCAGTATAAAATGCCCCAGTAGATGCCCTCAGTGTCCCCCATAATTTGCAAGTATAAAATACCCCTTTCTTAGTGCCCCCCGTAGATTACCCCACAGTACTCCTCTCCCACCTTCCCCATAGTACCCACCATAATGTGTGCCAGTATAAAATTCTACTGTACAGAGCCCCCCATATAAAATACCCCTTCTTTGTGGCCTCAGTCGATGCCCCTATAGTGCCCCCAATAATGTGCCAGTAATAAGAGCCCCCCAATCATGTGCCAGTACCAAGAGCAACCCCCCAATCATGTGCCAGTAATAAGAGCCCCTCCATCATGAGCCAGTCATAGCAGCCCCCCAATGTGCCAGTAATAACAGCCCCCTCAATGTGCCAGTAATAACAGCCCCCCATTATGTGCCAGTAATAACAGCCCCCCCGATGTGCCAGTAATAACAGCCCCCCCGATGTGCCAGTAATAACAGCCCCCCCATGTGCTAGTAATAACAGCCCCCCAATGTGCCAGTAATAACAGCCCCCCATGATGTGCCAGTAATAACAACCCCCAATGTGCCAGTAATAACAGCCCCCCCAATGTGCCAGTAATAACAGCCCCCCATGTGCCAGTAATAACAGCCCCCCCAATGTGCCAGTAATAACAGCCTCCCATCATGTGCCAGTAATAACAGCCCCCTATCATGTGCCAGTAATAACAGCCCCCCATTATGTGCCAGTAATAACAACCCCCCAATGTGCCAGTAATAACAGCTCCCCCATCATGTGCCAGTAATAACAGCCCCCCAATGTGCCAGTAATAACAGCCCCCCAATGTGCCAGTAATAACAGCACCCCCCCCCCCACCAATGTGAGAGTAAAAGTATTGTATATATATAAAAAAAAAAAAAAAAAACACAAATGCTTACCTCCGTGTCAGCGATGTGATGCAGGCCTCTTCCGGCCTGTGTCCCGCTCTGTACGGCACAGGCGGCACGATGACGTCATCGCGCCGCCTGCGCCGGCCTCTGATAGGCTGCGGGCACTAGGCCAGCAGCCTATCAGAGGAAGGGAAAGGGACACGCCTCTCCCTCCCCTGCCTCAGCACAGCCATCTGTATTGCTGTCCTGAGGACGATGATACAGATGACTATGAAGTTGAGCGCTTCCCCAATGGAAGCGCTCATCTCACTGTGCCCTGCCACCACCGCCCCCTACTTCTGAGCAGGGCCGCGCCGCCAGCTCAGGGGGGAAGTCAATTGCCCCGTTGCTTCCCCCCCCCCCTGGATCCGCCAGTGGCCCAGAGGCTAGCTTCCAGGCATTGACAGTTCCAATGTAAATTACAGTTGTCATTATGGTGAGATTTCCAATTGTGGTATCAACACAAATGTGACATGGGACAAATGTCTCCTATAATATTCAGTAGACGATACATATGAGTGATGGAGCGCAGTTCGAATATACCGCTAACCCAGACAGAGTCTTGTCCTGCTTTGTGTGGATACAATATGAAGCAAGTCTTAAAGGGGTTATCCCATGACTAATGTAAAAAAGAAAATCCTATAGCCATCATATATTATAAAAAATGTATTTCTAACAAAGCTAGAACCAGCCCTGTACCTCACATGGATCCAGAGTGAGCAGATTAAAGAAATAAGAAGAAAAAAAAACAGCAGGTGGCGCCATACAGATACATTTTATTGAATAACTCAGTGGCTATACACTCACCTAAAGAATTATTAGGAACACCTGTTCTATTTCTCATTAATGCGATTATCTAGTCAACCAATCACATGGCAGTTGCTTCAATGCATGTAGGGTTGTGGTCCTGGTCAAGACAATCTCCTGAACTACAAACTGAATTTCAGAATAGGAAAGAAAGGTGGGCTACAACAGCAGAAGACCCCACCGGGTACCACTCATCTCCACTAAAAATAGGAAAAAGAGGCTACAATTTGCACGAGCTCGCCAAAATTGGACTGTTGAAGACTGGAAAAATGTTGCCTGCTCTGATGAGTCCGAATTTGGCGTAAACAGAATGAGAACATGTATCCATCATGCCTTGTTACCACTGTGCAGGCTGGTGGTGGTGGTGTAATGGTGTGGGGGATGTT
Organism: Bufo gargarizans; assembly: GCF_014858855.1. Classification (NCBI taxonomy): domain Eukaryota; kingdom Metazoa; phylum Chordata; class Amphibia; order Anura; family Bufonidae; genus Bufo; species Bufo gargarizans. The sequence continues at coordinate 597,734,650 of NC_058081.1, read as the reverse complement.
TTCTGGGCACACTTTAGGCTCCTTAGTGCCAATTGGCCATCGTTTAAATGACACAGGCTACCTGAGCATTGTTTCTGACCATGTCCATCCCTTCATGACCACCATGTACCCATCCTCTGATGGCTACTTCCAGCAGGATAATGCACCATGTCACAAAGCTCGAATCATTTCAAATTGGTTTCTTGATCATGACAATGAGTTCACTGTACTAAAATGGCCCCCACAGTCACCAGATCTCAACCCAATAGAGCATCTTTGGGATGTGGTGGAACGGGAGCTTCGTGCCCTGGATGTGCATCCCTCAAATCTCCATCAACTGCAAGATGCTATCCTATCAATATGGGCCAACATTTCTAAAGAATGCTTTCAGCACCTTGTTGAATCAATGCCACGTAGAATTAAGGCAGTTCTGAAGGCAAAAGGGGGTCCAACACCGTATTAGTATGGTGTTCCTAATAATTCTTTAGGTGAGTGTATATAAATGTAATTTGTTATTGTAATACTACCTGTGAGGCTAAATACATGGCTGCTGAAAAGAACACAAATTGTGAGTTTTATGCCAGTCCTTGATACCCCCACAATGCTAGAGGAGGAGCTTGATTTATGAGGAGGCACGCACCTCATCATATATTAGGTGCATCCCCTGGCAGTCCGTGCGCCAGACAGAAATCTATGGCAACTCTTTGCTGCCATAGATTTCTGTCTTTATTTATGTCAGAAAACGGGCATAAATTAAGATCAATGTGCTAAGCCCACTGGCCACCCCCTTCCCCACCACAGCCCTTTTTTTGGAAAGTGGTGAGGTCTGTGTACAAATGCCATATTTTGTCGCAATGGTGTTTTAACCTCTTCAGGACAAATGACATACCGGTACGTCATGATGTCCTGGTACTTAAGGACACATGACGTACCGGTACGTCATGTATTGTTCCGATCACTGATGCCCGGCGGGCGGTGATCGGAACAAAGTGCCATCTCAAATCATTGAGCAGGCACCTAGGCTAAATGTGGGGGGGGGGGTCCCGTGACCCCCCCATGTCGGCGTTCGCAACAAACCGCAGGTCAATTCAGACCTGCGGTTTGATGCGCTTTTTGCCGTTTCTGATCCTCACGGTCCCTGAACTTTATAATGCCCAAAATATATATGTTTTTCCTCCCCCTGCATCCCTGAATAATATTATGTGGGCAGGTGGTGCAGGGTGAGGGTTGCGGGCGGTGAATAATCGTTGGCGTCTAATGGGTATACCAGGGTGCCAGCACATTGCTGGCACCCTGGTATAAACGGCTGACATCGGTGATGCGATGTCAGCCGTTTAACCCTTTCCATACCGCGGTCCGTACATATGGAAAAGGGAGCTCCCTCCCTCTCCGATCGGGGGGCTGCTGTGCCTTTGCAGCCCCCCGATGGAGAGGGAGAGAGCCCCCAGACAGCCCCCTGCCAGCCCCGTCCTCACCCTTCCCCGTCTGCGAAGTTGTGGCAGACGGGGAAGGTTCCCATGGCAACAGGATGCCTTCTCAGGCATCCTGCTGTCCATGGTGCTGAACAGATCTGTGCTGAAGGCATAGATCTGTTCAGTGTAAGTAAAATACAGTGCAGTACCCTATATAGAGTACTGTACTGTATTATACAGACATCAGACCCACTGGATCTTCAAGAACCAAGTGGGTCTGGGTCAGAAAAAAAGTAAAGAAAAGTGAAAAAAAGTAAAAATCCCAAAACACATTTATCACTGATTAAAAATGAAAAAAAAAAAATTCCCTACACGTTTGGTATCGCCGCGTCCGTAACAACCTGATCTATAAAACGGTCATGTTACTTTACCCGAACGGTGAACGCCATAAAAATAAAAAATAAAAAACTATGATGAAATTGAAATTTTGCCCACCTTACTTCCCAAAAAAAAGTTAATAAAAGTGATCAAAAAAGTCGCATGTACGCCAAAATTGTAACAATCAAACCGTCATCTCATCCCTCAAAAAATTAGACTCTACTTAAGATAATCGCACAAAAACTGAAAAAACTATGGCTCTTAGACTATGGAAATACTAAAACATCATTTTTTTTGTTTCAAAAATGAAATCATTGTGTAAAACTTACATAAATTAAAAAAAAGTATACATATTAGGTATCGCCGCGTCCGTATCGACCAGCTCTATAAAAGTACCACATGATCTAACCTGTCAGATGAATGTTGTAAATAACCCAAAAAAAACAGTGCCAAAAAGGTATTTCTTGTTACCTTGCCGCACAAAAAGTGTAATATAGAGCAACCAAAAATCATATTTACCCTAAACTAGTACCAACAAAACTGCCACCCTATCCCATAGTTTCTAAAATGGGGTCACTTTTTTAGAGTTTCTACTCTAGGGGTGCATCAGGGGGGCTTCAAATGGGACATGGTTTAAAAAAAAACAGTCCAGCAAAATCTGCCTTCCAAAAACCGTATGGCATTCCTTTCCTTCTGCGCCCTGCCGTGTGCCCGTACAGCAGTTTACGACCACATATGGGGTGTTTCTGTAAACTACAGAATTAGGGCCATAAATAATGAGTTTTGTTTGGCTGTTAACCCTTGCTTTGTAACTGGAAAAAAAATATTAAAATGGAAAATCTGCCAAAAAAGTGAAATTTGGAAATTGTATCTCTATTTTCCATTAAATCTTGTGCAACACCTAAAGGGTTAACGACGTATGTAAAATCAGTTTTGAATACCTTGAGGGGTGTAGTTTCTTAGATGGGGTCACTTTTATGGAGTTTCTACTCTAGGGGTGCATCAGGGGGCTTCAAATGGGACATGGTGTAAATAAACCAGTCCAGCAAAATCTGCCTTCTAAAAACCAAATGGCGCATCTTTCATTCTACACCCCGCTGTGTGGCCGTACAGAAGTTTACGGCCACATATGGGGTGTTTCTGTAAACGGCAGAGTCAGGGCAATAAAGATACAGTCTTGTTTTGCTGTTAACCCTTGCTTTGTTAGTGGAAAAAATGGGTTAAAATTGAAAAAAATTAATTCTCAAATTTCATCCCCATTTGCCAATAACTCTTGTGCAACACCTAAAAGGTTAACGAAGTTTGTAAAATCAGTTTTGAATACTTTGAGGGGTGTAGTTTACAGAATGGGGTCTTTTTTGGGTGGTTTCTATTATGTAAGCTTTGCAAAGTGACTTCAGACCTGTAGTGGTCCCTAAAAATTGGATTTCTGAAAAATTTCAAGATTTGCTTCTAAACTTCTAAGCCTTAACATATCATTCCCAAAATAATTCAAACATTAAGTAGACATATGGGGAATGTAAAGTCATCACAATTTTTGGGGGTATTACTATGTATTACAGAAGTAGAGAAACTGAAACTTTGAAATTTGCAAATTTTTCACAATTTTTGGTAAATTAGGTATTATTCCTGATTATTCTCAGAACGGCCTAGATAAGTCAAAGTGTTTTAAAGTTATCAGCACTTAAAGTGACAGTGGTCAGATTTGCAAAAAATGGCCTGGTCCTTAAGGTGAAATAAGGCTGTGTCCCTAAGGGGTTAAAAGTTGCAAACAATGTGTTTGCGACTTTTTTGCCGCCAGAAAACTGGCACAGAGAAATGATAAATCTCCCCCATAGTCTCTACATATTATTAGGCTTAGTCACTGGTGCGAAAATAGCAGGATTTTAGGATTTTGTGTTTAAATATATTGAAATGGGATTTTTTTTTTTTTTATCACCAAAAGAAATGTCTAATATAAAAATGTGATTTAAATAATAGGTCATTTCTAATGATACATTTCGGTACTTATGTTTCAGTTCCATTACAGTTATCTCTGATACTGTCCCGTCATGATTCCCTTTGTAGCACATGGGGGTTGGAGGGCCTGCAAAATATTGGAAGTAGAAACATAAAAGTTCTCAATTCCAGCTGGGAAACAGAAGGCAAATCATTTCCTGGACAATGTGTCCTTTACAAATGTTTTCGTTGTTGTTGTTAAAGAGGTTGTCCCACGAAAAGTATTCTACAGTTTTCAAACCAGCAACCAAAACTTTTGTGATTGCATGTAATTAAACATTTTGTACTGTATATATATATATATATATATATATATATATATATAAATTATGTAATACTTCTACTGATTAAAAAGCATTAATTGATTCTGGTGTGCCACGAATTTTCTACTTTGATACCAGACGACGAACCATTCTCCGTGAGCACCCAACCCTATACAAGGGTGTGCAGATCTCATCATCACGTCACCTGTGGAGTGGCAGTGCACTGTAATGACAAGTGAGTACTTGCCATTACACTGCACTTCCGAGACGACTTGCAGTGTAATGAAGAGGAAGCAGTGCTTGCATAGATCATCACCGGAAAGCAGTTGCCGGGTTTGGAGTTACCCCAATGATACGCTGAGTCCTCTGGCACCGTTCATGTGTCACCACGTGTTGCTGCTTTCCAGAAGGGATGTTAAGGCATGGTGCACCCCAATGGGAAATACGTCCAGAAGTCAGGGTCTGCAGTTAACCAATGCACTTCTTTACTGGAGGAATTCAGGTGCAAAACAATACAGACGAGGCATAGGGCTGGATTCTCCAGTCTCCTCCCTGGCAGCAGAGGAAAGGCCTGAGCTAGCTGTCCCTCTCTCTCTCAAAAGGCTGGTTCCCTGGCCAAAGGCTGGAGGCCCACGGTCTGTAGCTTAGTAGTCTGGATGGCTCCTTGGTCACAGGGTTGGTGACCAATGGTCTGTGGCTCAGCATCCCCATCTCAGCGTCTTCTGGTCACTCATGCAGGCTGGTATGAGTCTCCCACTCCAAGCACTGGTCCATAACTGCAGAACACTAGGGGCTCTGACTGCTCTCCTTATATACAGTTTATAGCTGAACTAGAACCTTCTAGTAGGAGGGGTGGAGTGGAGAAGTTTAGCACAAACAGATACATTGTAACACTTTCCATCTCTCATAGACTTACATTAGAGCTTCAATGATACTCAACTGCAATGACACAGTAGTTTTTACAGACAAAAACAAGTTTCCAGACTTAACAACATAGCTAAAACCAGACATTCAAAAGGTCAGTCCGTCTGGTTTTGGTGGTAAACAAGTCTGTATTTTTCCCTCCAATAGATGCTCTTCTCTAAACCCTATGGCAGCTTTGGAAAATGACAAGCTACTTATTTAAAGTTCCAAACGTCTCTTAGTATTCATTAACCCTTTCCACAGAGCCTTACAAATACAATGCAAATGGACAGGATATACACTCACCTAAAGAATTATTAGGAACACTATACTAATACGGTGTTGGACCCTCTTTTGCCTTCAGAACTGCCTTAATTCTACGTAGCATTGATTCAACAAGGTGCTGATAGCATTCTTTAGAAATGTTGGTCCATATTGATAGAATAGCATCTTGCAGTTGATGGAGATTTGAGGGATGCACATCCAGGGCACGAGGCTCCCGTTCCACCACATCCCAAAGATGCTCTATTGGGTTGAGATCTGGTGACTGTGGGGCAATTTTAGTACAGTGAACTCATTGTCATGTTCAAGAAACCAATTTGAAATGATTCGAGCTTTGTGACATGGTGCATTATCCTGCTGGAAGTAGCCATCAGAGGATGGGTACATGGTGGTCATGAAGGGATGGACATGGTCAGGAACAATGCTCAGGTAGCCCGTGGCATTTAAACGATGGCCAATTGGCACTAAGGGGCCTAAAGTGTGCCCAGAAAACATCCCCCACACCATTACACCACCACCACCAGCCTGCACAGTGGTAACAAGGCATGATGGATACATGTTCTCATTCTGTTTACGCCAAATTCGGACTCTACCATTTGAATGTCTCAACAGAAATCGACACTCATCAGACCAGGCAACATTTTTCCAGTCTTCAACAGTCCAATTTTGGTGAGCTCGTGCAAATTGTAGCCTCTTTTTCCTACTTGTAGTGGAGATGAGTGGTACCCGGTGGGGTTTCTGCCCATCCGCCTCAAGGTTGTGCGTGTTGTGGCTTCAGAAATGCTTTGCTGCATACCTCGGTTGTAACGAGTGGTTATTTCAGTCAACGTTGCGCTTCTATCAGCTTGAATCAGTTGGCCATTCTCCTCTGACCTCTAGCATCAACAAGGCATTTTCGCCCACAGGACTGCCGCATACTGGAATGTTTTTCCCTTTTCACACCATTCTTTGTAAACCCTAGAAATGGTTGTGTGTGAAAATCCCAGTAACTGAGCAGATTGTGAAATACTCAGACTGGCCCGTCTGGCACCAACAACCATGCCACGCTCAAAATTGCTTAAATCACCTTTCTTTCCCATTCTGACATTCAGTTTGGAGTTCAGGAGATTGTCTTGACCAGGACCACAACCCTACATGCATTGAAGCAACTGCCATGTGATTAGTTGACTAGATAATCGCATTAATGAGAAATAGAACAGGTGTTCCTAATAATTCTTTAGGTGAGTGTATATCACAACATACATATAAAATGCAGTTACACAGTATTGAACAGGCAAATTAACCCTTTCAAGTGAAATAAAGTAAGACGTTTATAAACTTTGCATAGGGGAAATAGGCAAATGTCCACAAATGTCCAGACTTCAAAGTACCCCTACTCCAGGGCACTACACTTCCTCTTCAAACTGCTGATCCATGGGGGTAGCAGGTATCAGACTTCCACCGATTATATATTGATGACCTATCCTGACGATAGTTCATATATATATATATAGCAAGACAACCCCTTTAATCCTTTTAGCAGTAGTCCTCTGGAGACATAAAAGCTGAGAAATAACATTGCTTCTTTTATTATCCTCCAACTCATTGCCAGGGTGTGGTTGCTAATTAACACAATTTACTACTGATGCTTTGATAGTAAAAAAAGAAGCTGAAAAAAAATATATATAAAAAAAATCCTAAATCTCAGGTATCATCAAAAACATTGGTGGAGCACAGTGAGGTAAAAAGAGATGACGTTCACAGTGCAGTCTGTAGTGATTGTGTCTGTACTGAGGCCACTGTTTGTTCATTTCCATGTTAAAAACAGCGACAAGCTTACTTGTGTATATATAACTGCCACGCAATATACTGTAAATGTATTGCACTGTATTGTAACCAAGCAAAGAATTTTGATTATATGTCTAGTGGTATAATATAATAAGCAATATGTCAGTTTTTCCAATTTGACAGTGTCCCCATATACAATGCAGTTGTGCGCTGTGCACTGTTTGCTGGATTTACAAGGATTGTTTTGGCCCAGAAACTATTTTACAAAGAGCTTCTCAAAGGCCATTTCCATAGCCGGCTCTTACTCACAGATGGCCCCTATTTCCTTTTAATGGGCCACTTAAAAGATGTCCAATTACAGTGAATAGAACACAAATGGTTTGAAAGGCTCACAAACGTTTCTCCAAGGCAACGCAACAATGCCCCTGTGACATCAACATAATGACATTTCTATGGAGACTCTTTCCTTCCATCCAGACTATGCCCTTTTTATGAGCCAGAGTGCCAAACGTGCACTTTTTTCTTTCATTTCCAACCCCTGTGGTTTTATATGGTCTCTTGCTGTACATACAAGTGGAATTAACCTAGTTTTCCTAACCAAATTAAACACATAGGTCACTAAGCAGCTTGACATCCTAGAAGCACAATAAACCTGACCTCATTTGAAAAGGCGTCCTACGTTGTTGACAGAAGTGCGGGAAAAAGTTTATGTAACAGTGAAGATGACTTTTCATTATGTGAATTACAAATACTGTTGCTACACAAACCAGGAGAAATCTTGTAAGACCTGAACTGAACATTTCAGGCTGGAAGATATGATAAAAAAAAAATATGAGTTTTATCATTTTCATGATCAGAGGATTACTGCTCCTACAAGATCAACGCATTCTTGTTCTTGTTCTGCTGCTTACTACAGTGGAATGATTGGGTTCATGGATCATGCCATTAACGTAATTGAAGCCCCTGGGCCTAACCTAATATTTGCAATTTACTATTAGGAATTTACTATATTGCAAATGGACTCTTCATCTGTGACGGAAGGGCATTTGGGCCCTCTCAGATTTCAGGGCCTTGGTGTGATTGCTACCTCTGTCACACCTTATAGATACACTCCTAGATCATGCATACAACCATGTTAGGAAACCAAGTTGTACAGATCCATAATACAGTACTCTTAGCTTACTATCTACCCATACTGTACCCCAATGCCACCAGGGAAGCCCAGAGATTCACTCATTTATGGCATAAAGACTTTGCTTCTGTGGAAAAGATGTACTGCCTCACCCGGCACCCACCATGCCTTCAGCCAAGGAACTGCTGAAGGGGTTAAAAAGAACAGAAATGCACACCTGTGGTTTTCTGGAAAGACTTTAAAGTGTCAGGAGGGGAGTAAGGAACTACTACCACCATCATTGTTGCTGCCCATACACAGCTATTGTGAGGAGACTATACTATGATGAACTGGAACTGTGCTTTTTGCTGCTATGTGTACTACTACTCCCATCATCAATTTAGTAAATAAAGACTTGACTTATTGCAACCAACGGTCTGATTATTGACTCCATCATACATCCACCAACTCTGCATTGGTACTCCTGCCATGCACCCTGCCAATCACTAACCATTAAGTGCACCCCAACTACCCTCAGGCAGGACCCCCAGAAAGTCAGGGTATGCCTTGAGGGAAGAAAGGGTGCGCCCTTCATTTGCTGTGCATGGACTGCCATAGTCAAATTTGAGTACAACTACCCATCTCAGGGACACAACTACCACTCCCATCCTCTCTTCCCTGCGCCTCTCCTCCGGGTCGCTGCATATCAAAATTTGGGGTCACAAACATGATCACATCATCTGTGCCTTATTGTAATCTGGCTGAATTATTGTGCTGCGTTGAGAACCCTAAAGAGACTTTATTGTGCTAAAGGTGACTGTAGTGTGGATTCACCGGCCACACTGTGCTGAAAGACACTGTTGTGGGCATTGCCAATAGCCTCACTTGCTGACGTTGAACTGAACCACATCCTTTTCTGTGGGCTTGCTCACAAGGGATAAATTACCCAAACTGAAACTGCACTACTGAGGATCTTCCCGCCAAGTGTGTGAAGATTGCAGAGTCTGCCCTGCACGGAGTGGGAAGGATCATGCAAATGTCTGAGCTCCTCGTTCCTGGAAAAAGACACCATCACCCTAAACCCACTTCCAGAAAATGGTTTACACAGGAGAAAAGAAACCCACTTCCAGAAAATTGTTTACACAGGAAAAAAGAAACCCAGTTTCACTTCTGCAAGGGACTGGGGAAGTATCTGCCAAGCTTTGGCCCAGTTCTATTCAGCTTACGAAACCGGATGACCTTCTACAGAGAAGCGTCTCTCGAGTGAAACTCCAGTGACATAGACTTCATTCGCTTTAAGAGCCTCTACATCAAAATCTGAATCTGGTATGAGGTGAGGGCTTTTGGCTTGTTAATAAATAACATTTTCCCTGCTGAGGAACTTAACTAAATAAGTCCTTGAAAAGAGGGACAGAGGACTACAACTAATCTTGGAAAGGATTGGCTGTCTGATTCACCACCTCTGCTGGAAGATGTGTGTGTTATAGAAGTGGATATCATTCTGTGAAGATGGCGTCCACATCCTGCCTCAGACGACTAAGGTAAACGTGAGACCTCTCTACCTAACTATCTGAATACCGCCGTTCTGCCTGTACCTTTGGTGAGCTAGGTGTGGATTTTTATACAACTGGCACTCCAACACAGATTCCCATAGATGATTGGGCTATGACTCTGCTGATCCATGTATACTTTATATTTGCCTTTGTGTGTATATACTTGTCCTCACTATCACCTGCCATCCAGTTACCTGTAAACGCTATAACCTATGCCACATACACCTTACAGGCCACGCTACCCTTGAGACGTCCTGTTGACCTGCACCACTCTGCATTTGTTTGCTAGCTCCGGACCTTGCCAAGTTTATCAATATCCCGGCTGCTGCTGATTTTTCTACTGTTACTTACTGATGCATATAGATATATATATTTATATATATTTTTTCTAAGTGTAACTCCACCATTGATGATGCCACTATGTGTGGAAATTGCTTTGCCTCACAACGTCTTACCTATCCTCTGTGTCCCCGTATACTAGACACTGGACATAATTTTGATGTAAATATTATGAATTGATTATGAATTTGTTTATCATGTAAAAATACCCTGATGTATTGTACTGTATTTACCTTACTCCAGGCCGTGATCAAGGTCCCGTATTAGGACTGAAACGTTGGCCAGTCTATGCATATATCATTCCTGGATGCTGACTAAAATAAAATGATAAATGATGAAATGAAAAATGAAATGAAAAAATAAATCTCCAAAACTACTAAAACGAGTGCCGTGGTTTCCTTTTACTACATTACCTCAAGTACCATTGAGCACCGTACCAAACGACACCAGAGGAGTGCCGTCCAACCCAAGCTATATCAAGATTGTATGAATTTTGTGACTGAGCACCCTCCAAATGTCTTCAACTACCTTCTCGTACGATAACGCAATCGCAGAGGAGATCGTTTCCCGGGGGAACGCATCAAGCAATTTCCTACACGTTTCACACAGTGAATTAAAATCACGTGATTGAGAACGCGAATCCAAGAAGCTACTCTCCACTGAGTTACACTGCACAACATTGGCAGAGTACCACAGGCAAAAGAAAATCCCAAGGGGCCTACGAGTTCATCTCCGCCCAACTCTCTTTCCTTCAAACACTGAATACTGCGCTAAATTTGAATCCATCATCAACAAATGTTCTTTGGACATTATTGTTCTAAGAATAGAATTCCTACAACAATCAATTAAAGAATCACAAGAAAAATTAACGGCTATCGAAACTCAACTGGTTTCTACAATCTCATCTGACGAGTGGTCCGAGCTCAAGTAGAAGACCGACAATATTTTAGAAGAACACCGGAAATTCCTAGAAAATACCAAGCGAAATAAATTTATCCGTGACTCTGAAGACTACCATTTACAGAAGATCTATCACTGGCAATGGCAAAGTACCTCCAAGGGCTCTGATTACTCCTTCTTCCTAGGATACGCATTCTCCTCTTCAGGAAGCGACAGACCAACCAACTACCGCAATCAACGTTTTTTTCACAGACGTGGATACCGACCCGGTAGAAGAAGACCCGCCGCATACGCCGAGGACGAGGTTCCCACCGACCGAAATCAGACGGGCATCCAGACTCGCTCCCAGGTAGGAACATGATTGTAAACATTGCCTCACGCACGTTATCCCCTGCCGAACTCAACATACTCTCAAAAGGTCTATCCTTCTGCCCCTACGGCAACCTACGCCGCTTTACACTCGAACAGGAACTGCAAAGATTTTACAGGTCCATACGACTCAAGGCACATTTTTCCACACAGTCACCAGTGCCGCCACCCGTTCTAGTACCTTCTACCACCACAGAACTTTCCTTAAAATCCTTAAACCTTAGTAATAAAAGCAAATTCATGCCCGCCAAACATTATCACGCTGCAGAAACATTTATTAATCTCATACAACATGAGATTAACAAGAACATAAATGACCTTAAAACAGGCGTTATACATACTCCCTAGAATTTGAAAAGTGAGGAACATATAGCACTTAGATTTCTCCAAGATGACAAATTAATAACCATCAAACCAGCAGACAAAGGGGGAGCCATTGTGGTAATGGACACCACAGCCTACATAGCCAAAATTCAACGGTAACTGGCTGATGTCTCCACTTACAAAAAGGTGATACTTAACCCCCTCTTTCGCATTAAAAAAGAAATCGGTAGTTTCCTTGATCACCACCTCCAGATAGGCACCATTGATAAGGCCACTTACACGTTCCTCACCAACAAAAATCCAGTCACCCCAGTTTTTTATACATTACCAAAAATACACAAGAACTTATCTAACCCACCAGGCAGACCCATCGTGGCCTCCACGGACTCTAAACTCTCTCCCCTGTCCATCCTTCTCGAAAAAATTCTGACTTCATTAGTGAAAAAGACACGTTCCTTCCTATTAGATACATCACACTTTTTATCCATTATCCTCAACACCACTAACATCACTCCTGAGGACCTACTGGTAACGCTAGACGTCAATAGCCTCTACACCTCAATTTCACATGATAAGGGCATCCAGGCCGTTGCTGCGCTTCTGACTACCTCCGACTACTCCACAGATACCCAAAGGTTCTGCACAGATTTGCTTAGATTTGTACTTGAGAACAACTATTTTATGTTCGGGGATGATTTTTACATACAGCAACGAGGAACAGCTATGGGGGCCAACGTAGCGCCGCCATACGCAAATGCGTTTATGGCAAAATTTGTCTACACACATTCTCTCTTCCAGGCCCACGCCAAAATTTGGCAAAGATACATCGACGACGTCTTCTGTATCTGGCACGGCGATGCCAACTCATTTACCAAATTCACAGAGTACATTAATAGCCAGGACCCTGACCTCACATTTACCTCCCACACCGATTTGCTATCCATCAGCTTTCTAGATACGGTCGTTATTAAAACAGAGGCGGGCACCCTCACTACTGACCTATACACTAAACCTACTGACCGCAACACCCTGTTACATTATTCCAGCTGCCACCCAAAGAACACAAAAAAATCTTTACCCCGCTCACAGTTCAAACGAGTAACTAGGGTCGTAGGAAATCCTATTCTGAGAGAACAGCGTCTAATGGAAATGGCCTATAAATTTCAAGACAGGGGTTACCCCACCTCTTTACTTACCAAAAACTTTCAATAGCCACATCTACAGAACCTATACCACCTAAGACCGTGTCCCCACCACGCGTCCCCCTAGTGATGACTTACCACTAGAGTTGAGCGAACACCTGGATGTTCGGGTTCGAGAAGTTCGGCCGAACATCCCGGAAATGTTCGGGTTCGGGATCCGAACCCGATCCGAACTTCGTCCCGAACCCGAACCCCATTGAAGTCAATGGGGACCCGAACTTTTCGGCACTAAAACGGCTGTAAAACAGCCCAGGAAAGGGCTAGAGGGCTGCAAAAGGCAGCAACATGTAGGTAAATCCCCTGCAAACAAATGTGGATAGGGAAATTAATTAAAATAAAAATTAAATAAATAAAAATTAACCAAAATCAATTGGAGAGAGGTTCCATAGCAGAGAATCTGGCTTCCCGTCACCCACCACTGGAACAGTCCATTCTCAGATATTTAGGCCCCGGCACCCAGGCAGAGGAGAGAGGTCCCGTAACAGACAATCTGGCTTCATGTCAGCAGAGAATCAGTCTTCATGTCATAGCAGAGAATCAGGCTTCACGTCACCCACCACTGTAAGAGTCCATTTTCATAAATTTAGGCCCAGCACCCAGGCAGAGGAGAGAGGTCCCGTAACAGAGGATCTGGCTTCATGTCAGCAGAGAATCAGTCTGCATGTCATAGCAGAGAATCAGGCTTCACGTCAGCCACCACTGCAACAGTCCATTGTCATAAATTTAGGCCCAGCACCCAGGCAGAGGAGAGAGGTCCCGTAACAGAGGATCTGGCTTCATGTCAGCAGAGAATCAGTCTGCATGTCATAGCAGAGAATCAGGCTTCACGTCAGCCACCACTGCAACAGTCCATTGTCATAAATTTAGGCCCAGCACCCAGGCAGAGGAGAGAGGTCCCGTAACAGACAATCTGGCTTCATGTCAGCAGAGAATTAGTCTGCATGTCATAGCAGAGAATGAGGCTTCACGTCAGCCACCACTGCAACAGTCCATTGGCATATATTTAGGCCTAGCACACAGGCAGAGGAGAGAGGTCCCGTAACAGACAATCTGGCTTCATGTCAGCAGAGAATCAGTCTGCATGTCATAGCAGAGAATGAGGCTTCACGTCACCCACCACTGCAACAGTCCATTGGCATATATTTAGGCCTAGCACACAGGCAGAGCAGAGAGGTCCCGTAACAGACAATCTGGCTTCATGACAGCAGAGAATCAGTCTGCATGTCATAGCAGAGAATGAGGCTTCACGTCACCCACCACTGCAACAGTCCATTGGCATATATTTAGGCCTAGCACACAGGCAAAGCAGAGAGGTCCCGTAACAGACAATCTGGCTTCATGTCAGCAGAGAATCAGTCTGCATGTCATAGCAGAGAATGAGGCTTCACGTCACCCACCACTGCAACAGTCCATTGGCATATATTTAGGCCTAGCACACAGGCAGAGCAGAGAGGTCCCGTAACAGACAATCTGGCTTCATGTCAGCAGAGAATCAGTCTGCATGTCATAGCAGAGAATGAGGCTTCACGTCACCCACCACTGCAACAGTCCATTGGCATATATTTAGGCCTAGCACACAGGCAGAGCAGAGAGGTCCCGTAACAGACAATCTGGCTTCATGACAGCAGAGAATCAGTCTGCATGTCATAGCAGAGAATGAGGCTTCACGTCACCCACCACTGCAACAGTCCATTGGCATATATTTAGGCCTAGCACACAGGCAGAGCAGAGAGGTCCCGTAACAGACAATCTGGCTTCATGTCAGCAGAGAATCAGTCTGCATGTCATAGCAGAGAATGAGGCTTCACGTCACCCACCACTGCAACAGTCCATTGGCATATATTTAGGCCTAGCACACAGGCAGAGCAGAGAGGTCCCGTAACAGACGATCTGGCTTCATGTCAGCAGAGAATCAGTCTGCATGTCATAGCAGAGAATGAGGCTTCACGTCACCCACCACTGCAACAGTCCATTGGCATATATTTAGGCCTAGCACACAGGCAGAGCAGAGAGGTCCCGTAACAGACAATCTGGCTTCATGTCAGCAGAGAATCAGTCTGCATGTCATAGCAGAGAATCAGGCTTCACGTCACCCACCACTGCAACAGTCCATTGGCATATATTTAGGCCTATCACACAGGCAGAGCAGAGAGGTCCCGTAACAGACAATCTGGCTTCATGTCAGCAGAGAATCAGTCTGCATGTCATAGCAGAGAATGAGGCTTCACGTCACCCACCACTGCAACAGTCCATTGGCATATATTTAGGCCTAGCACACAGGCAGAGCAGAGAGGTCCCGTAACAGACGATCTGGCTTCATGTCAGCAGAGAATCAGTCTGCATGTCATAGCAGAGAATGAGGCTTCACGTCACCCACCACTGCAACAGTCCATTGGCATATATTTAGGCCTAGCACACAGGCAGAGCAGAGAGGTCCCGTAACAGACAATCTGGCTTCATGTCAGCAGAGAATCAGTCTGCATGTCATAGCAGAGAATCAGGCTTCACGTCAGCCACCACTGCAACAGTCCATTGTCATAAATTTAGGCCCAGCACCCAGGCAGAGGAGAGAGGTCCCGTAACAGACAATCTGGCTTCATGTCAGCAGAGAATTAGTCTGCATGTCATAGCAGAGAATCAGGCTTCATGTCAGCCACCACTGCAACAGTCCATTGGCATATATTTAGGCCTAGCACACAGGCAGAGGAGAGGTTCATTCAACTTTGGGTAGCCTCGCAATATAATGGTAAAATGAAAATAAAAATAGGATTGAATGAGGAAGTGCCCTGGAGTCCAATAATATATGGTTATGGGGAGGTAGTTAATGTCTAATCTGGACAAGGGACGGACAGGTCCTGTGGGATCCATGCCTGGTTCATTTTTATGAACGTCAGCTTGTCCACATTGGCTGTAGACAGGCGGCTGCGTTTGTCTGTAATGACGCCCCCTGCCGTGCTGAATACACGTTCAGACAAAACGCTGGCTGCCGGGCAGGCCAGCACCTCCAAGGCATAAAAGGCTAGCTCTGGCCACGTGGACAATTTAGAGACCCAGAAGTTGAATGGGGCCGAACCATCAGTCAGTACGTGGAGGGGTGTGCACACGTACTGTTCCACCATGTTAGTGAAATGTTGCCTCCTGCTAACACGTTGCGTATCAGGTGGTGGTGCAGTTAGCTGTGGCGTGTTGACAAAAGTTTTCCACATCTCTGCCATGCTAACCCTGCCCTCAGAGGAGCTGGCCGTGACACAGCTGCCTTGGCGACCTCTTGCTCCTCCTCTGCCTTGGCCTTGGGCTTCCACTTGTTCCCCTGTGACATTTGGGAATGCTCTCAGTAGCGCGTCTACCAACGTGCGCTTGTACTCGCGCATCTTCCTATCACGCTCCAGTGCAGGAAGTAAGGTGGGCACATTGTCTTTGTAGCATGGATCCAGCAGGGTGGCAACCCAGTAGTCCGCACAGGTTAAAATGTGGGCAACTCTGCTGTCGTTGCGCAGGCACTGCAGCATGTAGTCGCTCATGTGTGCCAGGCTGCCCAGGGGTAAGGACAAGCTGTCCTCTGTGGGAGGCGTATCGTCATCGTCCTGCCTTTCCCCCCAGCCACGCACCAGTGATGGACCCGAGCTGCGTTGGGTGCCACCCCGCTGTGACCATGCTTCATCCTCATCCTCCTCCACCTCCTCCTCATCCTCGTCCTCCTCGTCCTCCAGTAGTGGGCCCTGGCTGGCCACATTTGTACCTGGCCTCTGCTGTTGCCAAAAACCTCCCTCTGAGTCACTTCGAAGAGACTGGCCTGAAAGTGCTAAAAATGACCCCTCTTCCTCCTCCTCCTCCTCCTCCTCCTGGGCCACCTCCTCTTCCATCATCGCCCTAAGTGTTTTCTCAAGGAGACATAGAAGTGGTATTGTAACGCTGATAACGGTGTCATCGCCACTGGCCATGTTGGTGGAGTACTCGAAACAGCGCAACAGGGCACACAGGTCTCGCATGGAGGCCCAGTCATTGGTGGTGAAGTGGTGCTGTTCTGTAGTGCGACTGACCCGTGCGTGCTGCAGCTGAAACTCCACTATGGCCTGCTGCTGCTCGCACAGTCTGTCCAGCATGTGCAAGGTGGAGTTCCACCTGGTGGGCACGTCGCATATGAGGCGGTGAGCGGGAAGGCCGAAGTTACGCTGTAGCGCAGACAGGCGAGCAGCAGCAGGATGTGAACGCCGGAAGCGCGAACAGACGGCCCGCACTTTATGCAGCAGCTCTGACATGTCGGGGTAGTTGTGAATGAACTTCTGCACCACCAAATTCAGCACATGCGCCAAGCAAGGGATGTGCGTCAAATTGGCTAGTCCCAGAGCTGCAACGAGATTTCGCCCATTATCACACACCACCAGGCCGGGCTTGAGGCTCACCGGCAGCAACCACTCGTCGGTCTGTTGTTCAATACCCCGCCACAACTCCTGTGCGGTGTGGGGCCTGTCCCCCAAACATATGAGTTTCAGAATGGCCTGCTGACGTTTACCCCGGGCTGTGCTGAAGTTGGTGGTGAAGGTGTGTGGCTGACTGGATGAGCAGGTGGAAGAAGAGGAGGAGGAAGCCGAGAAGGAGGAGGTGGCAACAGGAGGCAAAGAATGTTGCCCTGCGATCCTTGGCGGCGGAAGGACGTGCGCCAAACAGCTCTCCGCCTGGGGCCCAGCTGCCACTACATTTACCCAGTGTGCAGTTAGGGAGATATAGCGTCCCTGGCCGTGCTTACTGGTCCACGTATCTGTGGTTAGGTGGACCTTGCTACAGATGGCGTTGCGCAGTGCACACTTGATTTTATCGGATACTTGGTTGTGCAGGGAAGGCACGGCTCTCTTGGAGAAGTAGTGCCGGCTGGGAACAACATACTGTGGGACAGCAAGCGACATGAGCTGTTTGAAGCTGTCTGTGTCCACCAGCCTAAATGACAGCATTTCATAGGCCAGTAGTTTAGAAATGCTGGCATTCAGGGCCAGGGATCGAGGGTGGCTAGGTGGGAATTTACGCTTTCTATCAAATGTTTGTGAGATGGAGAGCTGAACGCTGGCGTGTGACATGGTTGAGACGCTTGGTGACGGAGGTGGTGGTGTTGGTGGTACATCCCCTGTTTGCTGGGCGGCAGGTGCCAACGTTCCTCCAGAGGCGGAGGAAGTGGCCCGAGGCGGCAGCAGCAGAATAGGCCTGAGGCGGCAGCAGCAGAAGAGGTAGCAGGGGGAGCCTGAGTGACTTCCTTGGTTTTAAGGTGTTTACTCCACTGCAGTTCATGCTTTGCATGCAGGTTGTGCTCAGGTTCAGAACGTTAATGCCTCGCTTCAGGCTCTGATGGCACAGCGTGCAAACCACTCGGGTCTTGTCGTCAGCACATTGTTTGAAGAAGTGCCATGCCAGGGAACTCCTTGAAGCTGCCTTTGGGGTGCTCGGTCCCAGATGGCGGCGGTCAGTAGCAGGCGGAGTCTCTTGGCGGCGGGTGTTCTGCTTTTGCCCACTGCTCCCTCTTTTGCTACGCTGTTGGCTCGGTCTCACCACTGCCTCTTCCTCCGAACTGTGAAAGTCAGTGGCACGACCTTCATTCCATGTGGGGTCTAGGACCTCATCGTCCCCTGCATCGTCTTCCACCCAGTCTTGATCCCTGACCTCCTGTTCAGTCTGCACACTGCAGAAAGACGCAGCAGTTGGCACCTGTGTTTCGTCATCATCAGAGACATGCTGAGGTGGTATTCCCATGTCCTCATCATCAGGAAACATAAGTGGTTGTGCGTCAGTGCATTCTATGTCTTTCACCGCTGGGGAAGGGCTAGGTGGATGCCCTTGGGAAACCCTGCCAGCGGAGTCTTCAAACAGCATAAGAGACTGCTGCATAACTTGAGGCTGAGACAGTTTCCCTGGTATGCATGGGGGTGATGTGACAGACTGATGGGGTTGGTTTTCAGGCGCCATCTGTGCGCTTTCTGCAGAAGACTGGGTGGGAGATAATGTGAACGTGCTGGATCCACTGTCGGCCACCCAATTGACTAATGCCTGTACCTGCTCAGGCCTTACCATCCTTAGAACGGCATTGGGCCCCACCATATATCGCTGTAAATTCTGGCGGCTACTGGGACCTGAGGTAGTTGGTACACTAGGACGTGTGGATGTGGCAGAACGGCCACGTCCTCTCCCAGCACCAGAGGGTCCACTAACACCACCACGACCATGTCCACGTCCGCGTCCCTTACTAGATGTTTTTCTCATTGTTATGGTTCACCACAACAACAAATATATTATTTGGCCCAATGTATTGTATTCAAATTCAGCGGGATATAAATTTGAGGCCTAGTATTTAGGCGCTGGGTGACCGGTATGGATTTAGTGACAGAATTAGACTTGGAAATGCACAGAAGCGTGTGTGTGTGAAGTTATTCTGAATGACCCAATGTGCACCTTGAATATTATATACCCTTTTAGGGATAGATTTCAAATAGCTCTGATATAGCAGAAACCACTAAATTATGAAATTGTTAAATTGGGAATTGTATTTAAACCCAGAACAAAAAATGTGCTTTGACGGACACTAAATAACTTTCCCAGCCACAACAGGACAGCGTTAACGAGAGATTTAGCAGGATATAAATTTGAGGCCTAGTATTTAGGCGCTGGGTGACAGGTATGGGTTTAGTGACAGAATTAGACTTGGAAATACACAGTAGCGGGTGTGTGTGAAGTTATTCTGAATGACCCAATGTGCACCTTGAATATTATATACCCTTTTAGGGATAGATTTCAAATAGCTCTGATATAGCAGAAACCACTAAATTATGAAATTGTTAAATTGGGAATTGTATTTAAACCCAGAACAAAAAATGTGCTTTGACGGACACTAAATAACTTTCCCAGCCACAACAGGACAGCGTTAACGAGAGATTTAGAAGGATATAAATTTGAGGCCTAGTATTTAGGCGCTGGGTGACAGGTATGGGTTTAGTGACAGAATTAGACTTGGAAATACACAGTAGCGGGTGTGTGTGAAGTTATTCTGAATGACCCAATGTGCACCTTGAATATTATATACCCTTTTAGGGATAGATTTCAAATAGCTCTGATATAGCAGAAACCACTAAATTATGAAATTGTTAAATTGGGAATTGTATTTAAACCCAGAACAAAAAATGTGCTTTGACGGACACTAAATAACTTTCCCAGCCACAACAGGACAGCGTTAACGAGAGATTTAGCAGGATATAAATTTGAGGCCTAGTATTTAGGCGCTGGGTGACAGGTATGGGTTTAGTGACAGAATTAGACTTAGAAATACACAGTAGCGGGTGTGTGTGAAGTTATTCTGAATGACCCAATGTGCACCTTGAATATTATATACCCTTTTAGGGATAGATTTCAAATAGCTCTGATATAGCAGAAACCACTAAATTATGAAATTGCTAAATTGGGAATTGTATTTCAACCCAGAACAAAAAATGTGCTTTGACGGACACTAAATAACTTTCCCAGCCACAACAGGACAGCGGTAACGAGAGATTTAGCAGGATATAAATTTGAGGCCTAGTATTTAGGCGCTGGGTGACAGGTATGGGTTTAGTGACAGAATTAGACTTGGAAATACACAGTAGCGGGTGTGTGTGAAGTTATTCTGAATGACCCAATGTGCACCTTGAATATTATATACCCTTTTAGGGATAGATTTCAAATAGCTCTGATATAGCAGAAACCACTAAATTATGAAATTGTTAAATTGGGAATTGTATTTAAACCCAGAACAAAAAATGTGCTTTGACGGACACTAAATAACTTTCCCAGCCACAACAGGACAGCGTTAACGAGAGATTTAGCAGGATATAAATTTGAGGCCTAGTATTTAGGCGCTGGGTGACAGGTATGGGTTTAGTGACAGAATTAGACTTAGAAATACACAGTAGCGGGTGTGTGTGAAGTTATTCTGAATGACCCAATGTGCACCTTGAATATTATATACCCTTTTAGGGATAGATTTCAAATAGCTCTGATATAGCAGAAACCACTAAATTATGAAATTGCTAAATTGGGAATTGTATTTCAACCCAGAACAAAAAATGTGCTTTGACGGACACTAAATAACTTTCCCAGCCACAACAGGACAGCGTTAACGAGAGATTTAGCAGGATATAAATTTGAGGCCTAGTATTTAGGCGCTGGGTGACAGGTATGGGTTTAGTGACAGAATTAGACTTGGAAATACACAGTAGCGGGTGTGTGTGAAGTTATTCTGAATGACCCAATGTGCACCTTGAATATTATATACCCTTTTAGGGATAGATTTCAAATAGCTCTGATATAGCAGGAACCACTAAATTATGAAATTGCTAAATTGGGAATTGTACTTCAACCCAGAACAAAAAATGTGCTTTGACGGACACTAAATAACTTTCCCAGCCACAACAGGACAGCGGTAACGAGAGATTTAGCGGGATATAAATTTGAGGCCTAGTATTTAGGCGCTGGGTGACCGGTATGGATTTAGTGACAGAATTAGACTGGGATATGGCCAAAAAATAACCACACTATTGCTGGTTAAATGCACTTGGTGACGGGCGCAGCTTGCCCCTGATTTAGTATATGGCCAAAAAATGAACAGACTGTTGCTGGTTAAATGCACTTGGTGTCACAGCTTGACTAACCACACTACTGAGGGTTAAATGCACTTGGTGACGGGCGCAGCTTGCCCCTGATGTAGTATATGGCCAAAAAATGAACAGACTATTGCTGGTTAAATGCACTTGGTGTGACAGCTTCACCCTGATGTAGGCTTTAGCCAAAAAACAACCACACCATTGAGGGTTAAATGCACTTGGTGACAGGCGCAGCTTGCCCCTGATTTAGTATATGGCCAAAAAAATGAACAGACTATTGCTGGTTAAATGCACTTGGTGTGACAGCTTCACCCTGATGTAGGCTTTAGCCAAAAAACAACCACACCATTGAGGGTTAAATGCACTTGGTCGCAGCTTGGATGCACTTGGTCGCAGCACCGCACAAGACACAAAATGGCCGCCGATCACCCCAGAAAAAAGTGACTGACAAACGGTCTGGGCAGCCTAAAAACAGTGAGTGAGCATTTGAATTTCAGCAGCTCAATGATGCACAGCTGCAGATCGATCGATTAATCAAGTGAAGTCCTTTGGAGGAGTTAATCTGCCTAATCTCGCCCTACTGTCGCATCCGCAACCTCTCCCTACGCTAATCAGAGCAGAGTGACGGGCGGCGCTATGTGACTCCAGCTTAAATAGAGGCTGGGTCACATGGTGCTCTGGCCAATCACAGCCATGCCAATAGTAGGCATGGCTGTGACGGCCTCTTGGGGCAAGTAGTATGACGCTTGTTGATTGGCTGCTTTGCAGCCTTTCAAAAAGCGCCAAGAAAGCGTCACAAAAGCGCCAAGAAAGCGACGAACACCGAACCCGGACTTTTACGAAAATGTCCGGGTTCGGGTCCGTGTCACGGACACCCCAAAATTCGGTACGAACCCGAACTATACAGTTCGAGTTCGCTCATCCCTACTTACCACCCCCTTGTTCCCAAGATCCAATCTATTGTCAAAAAACACCGGCCCCTCCTCCAACAATCCTACCCCGAGGTTAATGAATTCCAACATCCACTCCGTATGTGCTACAAGAGGTCAAACAATCTCAAAGACAAACTAGTACATGCTGACATAAGCCCACTCAAACCCATACTACAACAAACCACCCTAGCCCCGAAAAAAACAGGCACATACCCATGCCTACACTGTGCCCAATGCACCAATGTAATCAAAGGGAATCGTATCACACATCCCCGCTCGGGCAAAATATACTACTCTAAAAATTTCTTCACCTGTAACTCCTCGTTTGTAGTGTACCTCATTAAATGTCCCTGCGGCCTGGCTTATGTGGGAGAAACAACTCAAAATATACGTGACCGAATCTCCAAACATAAATCCGATATGCGTTGCAATAGAACAGAACAACCAATCCCACATCACTTCTCTCTTGCAAAACACCAGATCAGTCAGCTCAGGTTTCAAATATTGGAACAAATACCCGCTGGAAGAAGAGGTGGGAACCGGATTGCGCGTCTCAAAGAACGCAAATCTTTCTGGATCTTTGAACTCAATACCCTTTCGCCCAATGGTATGAATAGGGACTTTGACTTTTGTACGTCATGATGATACTACCAGATCTATACCACTATTTCGGAGGATATATAGGATCGGACACTATAGCTTCATAATACCTTTCTCCACCACATGTTAATGTCTGTATCTATAACCTGTTACGATATGTTTACTAACACCATATTTTCTCCTTTACCTCCCACAGACAAAATGACTCATAAAGTCCGTCCCAACCAGGTAGTATGAGATATACCATAGTCGTATAATATATAGTATATAATAAACAGTTATACCATAGTCGTACTAGTATAAATATAGTATATAATAACATATAGTATATAACATAATATATTATGCTGTTCCGACACCTGGCATTTGCCTTGGCTACATAGAGTTAATAATGGAATATATTATGCCTGCTAGAAAATGTTTTCCCTGGTTGGTTCCATATACATACCCCAATGTATGCCTTAACCCCCCTTTTTCTTAAGCGACACACTGTGCTACCTTATATGCTATTTTACACTTCTATCGCTATACTCATCTAAGTTTTCTATACTATCATGCCAGTTTCGGTCCCGGCCGGCCTACTGCGCATGCGCGCGGGCGCCGCTGCCGCAGTGACGTCACTCGCCTCAGCGCGTTGATGTCATGCGCACGACGGGCCTGGGCGCCTTGATGCAGGACGCTCGCCCGTACCGGCGGCATCTTTAAAAGGAGAGGCAAGCGCTGCGGAAGCCAGCGCATCCCACAGGCAACATGCAGGAGACGACTAAGGTAAACGTGAGACCTCTGTACCTAACTACCTGAATACCGCCGTTCTGCCTGTACCTTTGGTGACCTAGGTGTGGATTTTTATACAACTGGCACTCCAACACAGATTCCCATAGATGATTGGGCTATGACTCTGCTGATCCATGTATACTTTATATTTGCCTTTGTGTGTATATACTTGTCCTCACTATCACCTGCCACCCAGTTACCTGTAAACGCTATAACCTATGCCACATACACCTTACAGGCCACGCTACCCTTGAGACGTCCTGTTGACCTGCACCACTCTGCATTTGTTTGCTAGCTCCGGACCTTGCCAAGTTTATCGATATCCCGGCTGCTGCTGATTTTTCTACTGTTACTTACTGATGCATATAGATATAGTATAGTATAGTATATAAGTGTAACTCCACCATTGACGATGCCACTATGTGTGGAAATTTCTTTGCCTCACAACGTCTTACCTATCCTCTGTGTCCCCGTATACTAGACGCTGGACATAATTTTGATGTAAATATTATGAATTGATTATGAATTTGTTTATCATGTAAAAATACCCTGATGTATTGTACTGTATTTACCTTACTCCAGGCCGTGATCAAGGTCCCGTATTAGGACTGAAACGTTGGCCAGTCTATGCATATATCATTCCTGGATGCTGACTAAAATGAAATGATAAATGATGAAATGAAAAATAAAATGAAATGAAAATATAAATCTCCAAAACTACTAAAACGAGTGCCGTGGTTTCCTTTTACTACACATCCTGCCTCAAGGCCCGAGACAACACCCTGGCACATCTGCAAGCAAGGACATAGAAACTAAGGCTTGTGCCCATACATGAATATGTTTTGCAGTTGCTTCCAATGTATGAGAGTATGCAGATATATTTTATCTTATTGTCTAATTGAGGGAGTCTGCGTATGGCCCCTCTCCCATCTCTCATGAGGGTATATAATGCTTATAATTTTATAGTAAAGTTAAGAACTGCTTTGACCTAGGCCAGTGATGGCGAACCTTTGGCACGGGTGCCAGAGGTGGCACTCAGAGCCCTCTCTGTGGGCACCCACACCCTGTAAAAAGTCTATGGTGTACCAATATGCCTTAGACTTCTCCTGTCAGTCATCAGCGCAGGGCGCACTATGAACAGCACAGGCAGCACATGGAATGTAGGCAGGCTATTGTAGATAAATGATAAAGTACATGGAAGATATTATATATTGGACTGTAGTATTCAAGGTAAATTGCTGTGTTGGCACTTTGCGATAAATAAGTGGGTTTATGTTGCAGTTTGGGCACTCGGTCTGTAAAAGGTTCGCCATCACTGACCTAGGCTTTTGTCAGTTGTGTTTCTTCCATGCATGTTAATATCCTAGGATGCTGATAATTTGGAGCAGAAATACAAACTAAAAGCTCTGTTTGAGAGAATCGATATCAGTTGGTGCCCAACGTGGGGCTTGAGAGAAAGTAACATTGGTAGCCAAAGGTTTGGGTTCCCAGAGCATGGTGGATGACACTTGAGGACGGAGACTGCAGCCCCAGATACAAGGCAAGAAAATGGGATATCTTGTCTGCCTCTAGTTGTACCCCGCCGTGCTGTGGTAATCTTTTCTGCTGGTCGATTGTTACACTGTGAGTAGCAGCCCTCGGCTGATGTTGAAATCTCGAGTCCCTAGAACCTAGTCTATAAATAGAAGTTTGTCTTTAATATGCATATCTGTTGAGTGTGTGTGTGTGTCTCCCCTGAGAGGAGGGGCGGAAAAGAAAGAGAGCCTGAGAGTGGAACATAGCAGAGGATTATAAATTCCTGTAGGGATTCTTTGAAGTTTCAAAGGTCAGGGACAGATGGGATAATCCTGTGTTAGCAGACCAGACATGGGAGCGCTAACGGAAAGGGTCAAGTCCAGTTGTGACTGCCATTCCTTTCAGGGAGTGTGGTGTCTTTCCTATCTGTGTGGTTTGTCTGTCTGACGCCCTGTGCTATGGGAGGTACTGTGTCTCTGCTACCCGGTGAATACACTGCTCCGCAGCTTGTGGCTGAGGAAGAGGGGAAAAAACCTGTGAAGAATTGTAAGAAATTGATGAAAATAGCAAGTTGTGACAAGAGTGGCAAGTTGGAGCCAGAGTTGTGGAAGAAAGTGTTGAGAGATAAGAGGAGTTCTGAGTGATGGTAGAGGTGGAAACAACCCCAGATCCCATGATGGTGTCCCTAAGCATTACTCGCAAATTTACCGGGGTACCGACCCACGATTGACTCTGGTGTGAATAGCGTATTGGTAGGACGCACCCCTCTACTGAGACCTCATGGGTAGTCCGTTGTGAGTGGGCCTCACATGAAGCCCATGTCGGTCTCTCTACTAATTAAGGCTCTTTCAAAGCCACATTGGGGGCCAGAAATACCATGGTCATCAACCAGATCATTTCCATCACTACCAGGTTGGGCTCCTCCTGCCTTGCTTCCAGCCAAGAACCTAACATAAAGGGCATCTCAACTACCATCAGGCACCACAACCACCACTTCCATCCTCTCTGCCCTGCGCCTCTCCTCTGGGTCTCTGCATATACGGCAAAGAAATGTGCATGTACCCTCACAGCAGAGATGAGTAAATTTCTTGAAAGCAATTTTGGGTCTGTTTCACACAAGTCAGTCATCAGATTTGTTTCAGGTCTGGATAAGTTTAACCCAAAATGAAAGTGCCCCAATTGCCCTAAAAAGTCATGTATAACACTCTGAGGTCTAAGACTTTATCCAACCCCTTTCAAGCTCTAATACCAAGACAGCATTAATAATGTCAAAGAGACAGTGACATATATAGTTATGGGTAAACGGATGTTAGCCAGTAGTAAAAAACTGCCCATTTAATGCTTTTTTAGAGCTTTTTAAAATTAAAAACAGTTTGGTGTCATGTTGCAGCAGATATATAGTAGATAGATATATAGAATATAGTGTATATTGTATATAAAATGGGTATCAAACACGCAGTCCAAGAGGCAATTACAGTTGCAAGAAAAAGTATGTGAACCCTATGGAATGATATGGATTTCTCTCACAAATTGGTCATAAAATGTGATCTGATCTTCATCTAAGTCACAACAATAGACAATCACAGTCTTCTTAAACTAATAACACACAAAGAATTAAATGTTACCATGTTTTTATTGAACACACCATTTAAACATTCACAGTGCAGGTGGAAAAAGTATGTGAACCCCTAGACTAATGACATCTCTAAGAGCTAATTGAAGTGAGGTGTCAGCCAACTGGAGTCCAATCAATGAGATGAGATTGGAGATGTTGGTTACAGCTGCCCTGCCCTATAAAAAACACACACCAGTTCTGGGTTTGCTTTTCACAAGAAGCATTGCCTGATGTGAATGATGCCTCACACAAAAGAGCTCTCCAAAAGCCTTGCTGTTCATCAGTCCATGGTAAGACAAATTGTCTATAAATGGAGAAAGTTCAGCACTGCTGCTACTCTCCCTAGGAGTGGCTGTCCTGTAAAGATGACTGCAAGAGCACAGCGCAGACTGCTCAATGAGGTGGAGAAGAATCCTAGAGTGTCATCTAAAGACTTACAAAAGTCTCCGGCATATGCTAACACTCCTGTTAGCGAATATACGATACGTAAAACACTAAACAAGAATGGATTTCATAGTAGGATACCACAGAGAAGCCACTGCTGTCCAAAAAAACATTGCTGCACGTTTACAGTTTGCACAAGAGCACCTGAATGTTCCACAGCAGTACTGGCAAAATATTCTGTGGACAGATGAAACCAAAGTTGAGTTGTTTGGAAGAAACACACAACACTATGTGTGGAGAAAAAGAGGCACAGCACACCAAGATCAAAACCTCATCCCAACTGTGAAGTATGGTGGTGGGGGGCATCATGGTTTGGGACTGCTTTGCTGCATCAGGGCCTGGACGGATTGCTATCATCAAAGGAAAAATGAATTCCCAAGTTTATCAAGACATTTTGCAGGAGAACTCTAGGCCATATGTCCACCAGCTGAAGCTCAACAGAAGATGGGTGTTGCAACAGGACAACGACCCAAAGCATAGAAGTAACTCAACAACAGAATGGCTTAAACAGAAGAAAATAGGCCTTCTGGAGTGGCCCAGTCAGAGTCCTGACCTCAACCCGATTGAGATGTTGTGGCATGACCTCAAGAAAGCGATTCACACCAGACATCCCAAGAATATTGCTGAACTGAAAAAGTTCTGTAAGGCTACTTTCACACTTGCGTTCATTGGTCCGCTCGTGAGCTCCGTTTGAAGGAGCTCACGAGCGGACCCGAATGCCTCCGTCCAGCCCTGATGCAGTCTGAATGGAGCGGATCCGCTCAGACTGCATCAGTCTGGCGGCGTTTAGCCTCCGCTCCGCTCGCCTCCGCACGGCCAGGCGGACAGCTGAACGCTGCTTGCAGCGTTCAGCTGTCCGCCTGGCCGTGCGGAGGCGAACGGATCCGTTCAGACTTACAATGTAAGTCAATGGGAACGGATCCGCTTGAAGATGACACCATATGGCTCAATCTTCAAGCGGATCCGTGCCCCATTGACTTTACATTGAAAGTCTGAACGGATCCGCTCAGGCATCTTGCGCACTTAGAAATTTTTCTAAGTTATTAATGCAGACGGATCCGTACTGAACGGAGCCTCCGTCTGCATTAATATGATCGGATCCGTTCAGAACGGATCCGATCAAGCGCAAGTGTGAAAGTAGCCTTAAGAGGAATGGTCAAGAATTACTCCTGACCTGTTGTGCACGTCTGATCTGCAACTACAGGAAACGTTTGGTTGAAGTTATTGCTGCCAAAGGAGGTTCAACCAGTTATTAAATCCAAGGGTTCACATACTTTTTCTTGCAACTGTGTCTGTGGCCTGTGGCAACGACCTCCCTCTGAGCAGCCCACAGGAGCCTATGATTCCCATCCCTGCCGTTCAGCCTCATAGGCTACGTTGCTCCCCCGCCGCTGCCTTTGCTCTCCGCTTTCCCTGTGTCGACATCTGGTTTCACAATGGTCATGTGGCCGCTGCAGTCAATAATTGGCCCTCATGCATCACGTCACTGGCTCATGTCACTTAGTCATTGGCTGCAGCAGTGATCCTCCTTTTTCATCTTCCCTGCCCTGCTGTCTTCTGATATGATCTTTTGATCATTTGTAGCTACTGTAACCTTTGCCATGCCCTTATGACTACATGATCTTCTATCTTAACATCATGAGACTTTTTCCTTATCTGTCTTCACTAAATTTAACAGAGAGGCCATCGCCTTTCTATAAAATCAGCATACTCCTCACCCACTGCTTTCATTATTTTGAAGAACCAAATGCTTACATGCCTACATGTTATGTTTAAAGGTGCCTAAACACATTACATGAAAGTCACCCAGGCCCCAATTGGCAACTTTTTTCAATGCTAGTTCACTATAGAGCAAGGTGTACATGTCTACTGCCTTGGCACAAATGAAAATGATCTGTGGCAATAGTATTGTCACAAATTATGCTCAGATGAAAGGATAACAAAATACTGTATCTTATTACCTATTCTTGAATTTGTTCACTGATGTAAAAAATAGTACAAATCCATTTAGGAAAAACTGTTCTGAGATGACACCATTAGAGGGCCCACTTTGCTGTATACAAAAAAAAAAGGAGGAAAAGTCTAAAAGACCATAAAAGTTGTCACAGTTTAAAGAGGACCTGTTGCCACTTTTCAAAAATAAAATCTAATTGTTTCTGTTTCGCACCCAATATATAAATGAGCAGTAAAGGTACTAGGAGGGGGAGACCTCAACTCTCCTCAGGGGGCCTTGACTTCACAGCCAGGAAGAAGACATGCTGTGATTGAATCTAATTCCAGGAGAACAGTCTATATAAAGAAGTCATTCTGGAGTCAGCTCCAGTCTGTTCTCGCAAGGAGACTAAAGGTCCCCTCCCCTTGTACCTTTACTGCACATTTACCTATTGGGCGCAGAAAAACAAAGGAGATGTTGAAATAAAATTTAAAAATTTAATTAAAAAATGTTGGAATTTGGGGAGCAACAAGGTGCTCTTTAAACTATTGTCATACATGTTCTACAATACATATTCTTTAGATTTCTCAACAAAGTGATTAGTATTTTTTTCCCATTCCTTGGGAATACTACACATAGAATATCTCTTCTTCAAGGGTCAAACTGCCCGACCAGAAGATCCCTGTTTCTGAAACAATAATGGGCCCCACATTTCAGCAGAAGACAACCCCCATTTCTTATGGGATGATTCACATGTGTACAGTGATAGCAAAGATTACAATGCTATTAAAAGTGGACATGATGGAGGGTGGACCTCAGATCTCCTGTGAGCTCTAAAAACCTCAGTTCAATCAGGAACTGCTGTTGGCATCTCAGACTATATTGTTATATGCAGTTTATGGTACTGTGCGCTTTCAGACAATAGAGCTCCGTCTGTTACACAGAATATACTGAACACAGAAACATAGAAACATAGAATGTGTCGGCAGATAAGAACCATTTGGCCCATCTAGTCTGCCCAATATATCTGAATCCTATGAATAGCCCCGGCCCTATCTTATATGAAGGATGGCCTTATGCCTATCCCATGCATGCTTAAACTCCTTCACTCTATTTGCAGCTACCACTTCTGCAGGAAGGCTATTCCATGCATCCACTACCCTCTCAGTAAAGTAATACTTCCTTATATTACTTTTAAACCTTTGCCCCTCTAATTTAAAACTGTGTCCTCTTGTGGTAGTTTTTCTTCTTTTAAATATGCTCTCCTCCTTTACCGAGTTGATTCCCTTTATGTATTTAAAAGTTTCTATCATATCCCCTCGGTCTCTTCTTTCTTCCAAGCTATACATATTAAGGTCTTTTAACCTTTCCTGGTAAGTTTTATCCTGCAATCCATGGACCAGTTTAGTAGCTCTTCTCTGAACTCTCTCTAGAGTATCTATATCCTTCTGGAGATATGGCCTCCAGTACTGCGCACAATACTCCAAGTGAGGTCTCACCAGTGTTCTGTACAGCGGCATAAGCACTTCACTCTTTCTACTGCTTATACCTCTCCCTATACATCCAAGCATTCTGCTTGCATTTCGTGCTGCTTTATTACATTGTCTTCCCACCTTTAAGTCTTCTGAAATAATTACTCCTAAATCCCTTTCCTCAGATACTGAGGTCAGGACTGTGTCGAATATTCTATATTCTGCCCTTGGGTTTTTACACCCCAGGTGCATTATCTTGCACTTATCCACATTAAATTTCAGTTGCCAGAGTTCTGACCATTCTTCTAGTTTTCCTAAGTCCTTTTCCATTTGGCGTTTCCCTCCAGGAACATCAACCCTGTTACATATCTTTGTGTCATCAGCAAAAAGACAAACCTTACCATCGAGGCCTTTTGCAATATCACTTATGAAGATATTAAACAAAATTGGTCCCAGTACAGATCCCTGTGGAATCCCACTGGTAACATGACCTTGTTTTGAATGTTCTCCATTGACTACAACCCTCTGTTGTCTGTCCCTCAGCCACTGCCTAATCCACTCAACAATATTGGAGTTAATGCTCAATGACTGCAGTTTATTGATAAGTCTTCTATGTGGGACAGTGTCAAAAGCCTTACTAAAATCCAGATAAGCGATGTCTACTGCACCTCCACCGTCTATTATTTTAGTCACCCAGTCAAAAAAATCTATAAGATTTGTTTGACATGATCTCCCTGAAGTAAACCCATGCTGTTTTTCATCTTGCAATCCATGGGATTTTAGATGTTCCACAATCCTATCCTTTAATAGGGTTTCCATTAATTTGCCTACTATTGATGTCAGACTCACTGGTCTATAGTTGCTCGATTCCTCCCTACTACCTTTCTTGTGAATGGGCACGACATTTGCCAATTTCCAATCTTCCGGGACGACTCCTGTTACTAATGATTGGTTAAATAAATCTGTTAACGGTTTTGCCAGCTCACCACTAAGCTCTTTTAATAATTTTGGGTGTATCTCATCAGGCCCCTGTGACTTATTTGTCTTCACTTTAGACAGCAAACTTAGAACACAGTCACTTAATTAACGGATAAGTGCCTATTACAATATTTTGAGGAGCAGAAAAATCTCCATTGGGGCTAGGTTTAGATTAGAAGGCAGTAAAAAACTATATTAATCAGTAACACTTTACATAAATATTTATCTACTATTGAAATCTTCTGGGAAATTTCATATTTGATTTTGGAAAATTCAAGGAGCACAATGTTGGACTAATTAGTGTAATGAGCATATTGTTCCAGTTTTGTAGTCGTCTTTGTCTCCATTTCTGCGGGAAATGACACGTTATAAAGGATGTTGTCATAGGTAAAATCTTCTTG
Source organism: Bufo gargarizans (assembly GCF_014858855.1). Classification (NCBI taxonomy): domain Eukaryota; kingdom Metazoa; phylum Chordata; class Amphibia; order Anura; family Bufonidae; genus Bufo; species Bufo gargarizans. The sequence continues at coordinate 597,702,591 of NC_058081.1, read as the reverse complement.
TTTACACTTTGGGTGGTTATAGAGGTTTTGCTGTACATATGATGTTAATTGCACAATTATTATTACTGGGCAGCAGTATAACAAATTTTAATCAGTCTAGGAAGAACTGTGTCAAAAAACTAATACTTCAGATTTAGATTGTATATTGAACGTTTATATTATGGAAGAGATAGAGCTAGTTGGTCAACTGCATGATCAGAACTGCATCAAATAGATACAAATCTACAGTATCCTAATGATTAGCTATAAAGAAGCCAAATATACAATTGTAAATAGCATCCAGGCAATTCGTTTTGGACCCAGGTCTAGTGTGCTGAGGGCTTTTGTCTACATCCTTTGTGATGTACGGCAGTAAAAGGGTTAAAGTCTGTGTCCCTGGTAGTCTAGGGCAGGGAAGGGGTTAATATCTTTTTAGTGTCCTGAAATACACTGCAAAGCATTGAAAGTGTTAATATCATTCTATTTTATGTATTATATGCATGTACTACAAACCCCATCAAGGAGCAAGTATTGCGGACTTTGGTAAAGAAGGTAATCGCCACTAATCTGGCTACAACCTCCTCTGCATGTAGTGGAGACACTGTAAGTTACATGCTACCATAACCAAAGGACAGGAGGACCCTCTGCTCATAGACTGTATTCCTCCAAATATATCTGATGACAGAGAAAGTGCATCCCTTTAGGCCCGGGAAAAGGAGAGATTAACCAGTCTCAATGAGAGAAGCTAGCCTCCATATACAATCTCTGGGAACTACTTGAATCTACTGTAAAAACTGCATTTCATGTGAATAGTGCTTGTGTGGATCAGCTGCTGACCGGCTTCAGTAAATTACCGTGGATTTGTTATACCAACACTGTTCTCTTCATTATAACATACTACATTTGCAGCACAAGGTGGTGGATTCACGACGACCCTGCCTCGCACCATAAAACATCATGGGTACCTCAACCGCCGTCAGGCAGGAGAACCCCAGAACCAGAGTTTGCCCCGAAAAGAAGAATTGCTGCGCCCTGCCCGTTACTGCTCGCTGACCCAGGGTGCTTCAGGAAACCGTGAATATGACTACTGTACTCATCCGGGCACCCACACATGTGCGTCCCTGTGGCCTGGTTGCTGCATCTGTAGGTCTAGTAGTCTACAGCAGTAAAGGTGTAAGTGTCAGCCTTCCTGGTGACCTGTCCATGAAAGGGTTAATGTCAGAATCCCTATGGGTCTAGGGCAGTGAAGGGGTTAATCATAGTATATCTAATGGTTTATGATAGTGTCCGTTGTTCTAAGCCAATTACTTCCCATCTGAAATGCACTACACCAGGCATGCTCAACCTGCAGCCCTCCAGCTGTTGAAAAACTACAACTCCCATCATTCCCTGACAGCATACAACTATCATCCTACAGAAGGGCATTGTGGGAGTTGTAGTTTTACCACAGCTGGAGGGCCACAGGTTGAGCATCCCTGCACTACACTAAAGTACCTCCAAGGCTGCTGTTATACACTGTGCTGTATATTAAAAGTACAGCAAAGGAACACTGCGAGTGCACCCAAAAGACATGGCATGTACCCTTTTATGGTACATGTACCACAGGCTCATTAACCTAGGATTTAGGACTATGAAGAGGTTAATATAAGGATTCCTGGTGGTCTTGGCCAGTAAAAAATATTATGTAAGGATTCCTAGTGGACTAGGGCCATGAAGACGTTAATGTATGTATACCTGGTGGTCCAGGATTAAGCGGTTAATTTCAGAATCCTTGGTTTAGTATAGTGAGGAAATTAATATATGAATTCCAGATGTGGTCTAGGACATTAAAAGGGTTAAGGTTTGTATACTTGGTAGTATAGCACATTGAAGAAGTTAATGTCCATAATCCTAGTGGTCTATGGCAATAAAGGACTTAATTCTAGTATCCCTGGTGGTCTAGGGCCGTAAATTGGTTACAGTTAGAATTCCTGATGGTCTAGGACAGTAAAAGGGTTACTGCTGCATAACTGGCCTTCAATGGTCATTCACCTCTCTAGAGTCCAATGATGCACTGGCTATAACTTCCTGTTTCCTCTCTGTACTCATCAAAGAGATAAATGAAATAAAAGAGATTAGGTGAGGTCCCAGAACTATAGGGGCCCCTACTAAAAAAGCTATGTACACCTTTGGGGGCAATTTATTTATTATTATTGCATTGCACTTATTTTCAGCTAAAAATAATTTTTTCAATTGGTCTTTATTAGAAAAATGGAATCCTTTTTTATGTACAGCGCTGACATGCTCTAGTACAGTGATGGCGAACCTTTTAGAGACCCAGTGCCCAAACTGCAACCCTACCACCCACTTATTTATCGCAAAGTGCCAAGACTGCAATGGCAATGAATACCAATATAGTATATCTTCAATGTAATTTATAATTTAGCTATAATATCCTGCCTACACTTAATGTGCTGCCTGTGCTGTTCATAGTACGCCCTGCACTTATGAATGGCAGGAAAAGTCTAAGGCATATTGGTACACCATAGACTTTTTCCAGGGTGCGAGTGCCCACAGAGAGGGCTCTGAGTGCCGCCTCTGGCACCCGTGCCATAGGTTCACCACCACTGCTCTAGTAGCTGCCTGTGGATTTTCTGTCTTTTCCCGTCATCTGGGGAGCAGGCAGACTCCTTATCTCTGCTTCCTAACATTATAAACACTCATTAAAGCTCAATTCTTATCTTACTGATAAGAATGTGGCTGAAATAAGTGTTTATGACCTCTTAGTATTTTAGAGATAAAGTTTATTAGATGACTGGCAAAAAGTGAAAGTACCAATCACACAGTCAGTAAAACAGTTAACCCTTTGTGAGAGGCTCAATATTTCTAATCAAGGCCAATTAAAAATATGATTTTTAGCCAAAAATTAGTAAAATGCAATTATAAAAAAATTACATCCAAAAGGTATACACAGCCTTTAAACTCTACATGATGAATGCCATTTGCTGAAGTGAGAAAACTCCTTTAAACTTGGTCCTATATACACTTCAACATACAGGAATTTGAATGCATTATACATACATATTAGGAAAAGTGTGCTAAACTGAATCTTTGCCATGGGGAAAGAAAGTCCTTGTCCTCAGTGTGACACCATTATCAGATAATGGAGTTGTGCCAAGTTTTGAAGTTATCCCCTATCCTCGGCTATCTCTGGCAGTCCCATATATAATGACTGGAGCATAAGGGCTCATTCACATGAGGATAGGGGATCATTTTGAAACTTAGCATAAACCTAAAGCCATCTGGCCCAAGTCTAGCTTTGGGGCCCAGAAGCTTCAAGATACCTTATTGACAAAAGGAGCCTTAGAATACCAGGTTGAAAATCCTCAGAACAAAGCAAATAAAAGTTGTAGCAGCACTCCAGTTAATACATGCCTTTATTAACCCAAGCAAAGATTTTGCTCAAACAAACCTTCTTAAGGCTTATTTGAGCGGAAATTCTGCATGGGTGAATGAAGTCATGTATTACCTGGAGTGCTGCTTCAACTTCTATTTGATGAAAGGATATTATAAGAAGGCATGGGAACCCCAAAGCATAGTATGAGAATAGGAAAGATAAAAGTTTTGATGATGTTACTCCATAAGCACATGGATGCACGCAATGTACAAAACAGAACCACATAATGGATTCTGATCTGTGTTAGATACAGAAAACCACTGCCATAGACAATCATAGTTGCCAACAATCCCGAATTTGCTGGCAAACCCTTTCACACGTCTGTGTCTGTGATGACAAGATGGTCAGTGGTATATCCATGAAGATGCCTGTGAAGGATTCATGTTTGTTCCATATGTCATCTGTATTCCACAGACACTTCTAGGCTGCAAAATAAATTTCCTAAGCATCTCCTACCAATAGTCTGCAAAAAACACTTAAGAAACATGGATAGTTTTCACAAAACTCATAGATTATAATGTACAGTCGTGGCCAAAAGTTTTGAGAATTACATAAATATTGGAAATTGGAAAAGTTGCTGCTTAAGTTTTTATAATAGCAATTTGCATATACTCCAGAATGTTATGAAGAGTGATCAAATGAATTGCATAGTCCTTCTTTGCCATGAAAATTAACTTAATCCCCAAAAAAACTTTCCACTGCATTTCATTGCTGTCATTAAAGGACCTGCTGAGATCATTTCAGTAATCGTCTTGTTAACTCAGGTGAGAATGTTGACGAGCACAAGGCTGGAGATCATTATGTCAGGCTGATTGGGTTAAAATGGCAGACTTGACCTGTTAAATGGAGGGTGATCCTTGAAATCATTATTCTTCCATTGTTAACCATGGTGACCTGCAAAGAAACACAGTGCAGCCATCATTGCGCTGCATAAAAATTGCTTCACAGGCAAGGATTTTGTGGCTACTAAGATTCCACCTCAATCAACAATTTATAGAATCATCAAGAACTTTAAGGAAAGAGGTTCAATTCTTGTTGAAGAAGGCTTCAGGGCATCCAAGAAAGTCCAGCAACCGCCAGGATCGTCTTCTAAAGAGGATTCAGCTGCGGGATCGGAGTGCCACCAGTGCAGAGCTTGTTCAGGAATGGCAGCAGGCAAGGTGTGAGCGCATCTGCACGCACAGTGAGGCGAAGACTTTTGGAAGATTGCCTGGTGTCAAGAAGGGCAGCAAAGAAGCCACTTCTCTCAAAAAAAAACATCAGGGACAGATTGCTCTTCTGCATAAAATATGGTGAATGGACTGCTGAGGACTGGGGCAAAGTCATATTCTCTGATGAAGCCTCTTTCCGATTGTTTGGGGCATCAGGAAAAAGGCTTGTCCGGAGAAGAAAAGGTGAGCGCTACCATCAGTCCTGTGTCATGCCAACAGTAAAGCATCCTGAGACCATTCATGTGTGGGGTTGCTTCTCATCCAAGGGAGTGGGCTCACTCACAATTTTGCTCAAAAACACAGCCATGAATAAAGAATGGTACCAAAACACCCTCCAACACCAACTCCTTTCAACAATCCAACAACAGTTTGGTGAAGAACAATGCATTTTCCAGCACGATGGAGCACCGTGTCATAAGGCAAAAGTGATAACTAAGTAGCTCGGGGACCAAAACTTTGACATTTGGGGTCCATGGCCTGGAAACTCCCCAGATCCTAATCCCATTGAGAACTTGAGGTTGATCCTCAAGAGGCGGGTGGACAAACAAAAACCCACTAATTCTGACAAACTCCAAGAAGTGATTATAAAAGAATGGGTTGCTATCAGTCAGGAATTGGCCCAGAAGTTGATTGAGAGCATGCCCAGTCGAATTGCAGAGGTCCTGAAAAAGAACACTTTGCATAAATGTCATGTGATTGTCGATAAAAGCCTTTGAAACGTATGAAGTGCGTGTAATTACAGTATATTTCACTACATCACAGAAACAACTGAAACAAAGATCTAAAAGCAGTTTAGCAGCAAACTTTGTGAAAACTAATATTTGTGTCATTCTCAAAACTTTTGGCCACGACTGTACATGTGGAATCTGTAATCATGGGCAAGATAGGGCATGCTTCTGTGGTATCAGGGAGCCACGGTCCATGGGAAAACAATGATGTGTAAATGAACAAATGAAAATCAATAGTGGAGACCAAGGACAGCACAGGTCCATGATTCACAGATGTGTAAAAGAGGGCTATAGCTCCACCTTCCTGCAGCATCATCGCCATAGACTCTAGCCACTAGGAGTTCACCCTCTCATTGGTCACCGACCATATAAACCCATATGTGGAAAACCACCATCCTGCATTAGCATGACTAAAGAATTTTCTTAAAGTCACCAAACATAGGATAATAAAATATGCAGATAATACATATTATCCCTTTCCCCCCATGAGTCTGCCTCAGAAGGAAAAGAAGGTGGAATCCAATACACAACGATCAACATTTGGAATTGGAATGTGCAAAGGGAAAACACACATTTAATATGTTCAGAACTCAACCATATGGACAAAATGTCCTGAAAATCTGTTCTTGGTAAGGTGGGTGCATTTCCGTCTCTACAAGGTTACTAGTACACCATGATTTCTGGATGAAACACAATGCAGACATAGCTATGGATCAATAATAAAACTATTTGTAGAAATCTCAGGCTGTGCTAAATCAAAAAGCATATGAGACACGAAAATGTCACAACTGAAAACCAACAGGAAATAATTTTTTAATCATTATTATTTCTGATAGATTGAAATAGGGGGGGCACTTAAATAGCTTTGACCATATGTGCAATATTTGCTTCTCTTGCTCGTTCCATTGATTGCTTAATACGTCCTTCCTTCAAAGATGTTGCCCAGACTCCTGTCGTCTTAATCAACTATTTTGCTTTCTCGTTATTACCTGCATAAAAACTACAGTGCACCAAAGCCTAATAGACTTAGGGTTATACATATGACACAGGTTATGTACGTGTACCCTCTACAGCACCATAAGGAGTTTCTGTGCGTCCATGTATTTTGAATAGAACTCAGCTGCAATATCAGACCCTACGGGTAAAGAAGAGTGGCACTGTTACTGGAAGAAATACAGATCCTTTTTGCTGATCTCAGACGTTGAATATAAAAATCTAAATAAGTCATACCCACTGAGCCATTGTGCACACTCCTGCAAATTATTGAACTTTATCTGTATGGCAAAAGTGAAATGGCTTGATATATCGAAACGACGCAACAATGGTCCCATTGTGAGGCTGTAACAGACAACAAAGCACAATATACTGACATACCCACTTCTCCAACCCCAGCTCTCTTCTGCCCTACAGGTAGGAGCCCTTCTTCTGCCATCTGCTTTTCCTCCTTTTCCACATCATCTAATATCGATGAGAATATGTTATCAGAAACATCCAGCTCCTCCTCTCTCTACATCTTGCTGACTTTTCTAGGAAGTAAAGCCAGCAAAAGATGAGGATGGTCATCATTAAGACGTGACCCCCTAAGGGGTGCAGACTGGATGGTATTGGTTGGCATGCTGGCACTGGAATAATAAAGGCTTCACTCTTATTGGTACTAAATTCTTCTATTAATCGTTTTCAGCAACACTCTCCCTAGCGAATGAGCGCTTGCCATATCTCTCCTTATGCTCATCTCACAGGACAATGTCGTAGACCACGCGGGATGAGGCTTTTATAGGGCTGTTACATCACAGGGGATGGCTATCTGCGGATTGGCTGGCTGCACGGCATTATGGGTGATCTTGCATTCCCGGGCTTGTCTCCTTTACACTTAGTTTTGCTTTGTAACATGTACAGCCGCCATTTTAGGAAAACCTGATTTGTTACCATGAAACGCAAGGAAATTTGGATTTGTTGCGAATCAAAATTTTCCTAAACTTCAGACTGAATTCCGCTTCGAATGCTTTGCTTCACTCAACAATAGTCATCATTATCAGATTGGCAGGGGTCCAACTCCCTCAGCCCTGTCCATCAGCTGTTTGAAGGGGTAGTAGCACTGCTTCCGCTTCAAAGATGCATGCATGCCATCCCCTTTTTAGAGGCGGTGCAGTGTAACTAAAACTGCTCTTCCTATTCAAGTGAATAGGGCTAGCAGTTGCAATTACACTGCACAGCTGCTGCAAATCAGCCGGCACACGGGTAATTTTAAAGTGGAAGAGGCACTCATACCCTGTAAGCTTCAATATTTGGCAGAAATAAAGGAGCGAATATGCTCAAGGCATCAATTCCACCACCTTACATCTGGGTATTACCAAGCAATGTCAGCACAGTCCCGTTCAGAGAATCCAGCTCCTTCTGGACAAACAGCCATTCAGTTTCCTGATATGTATCTGCACTGACTTGCAATATGAAGAGGGACTCTACATGGATAAAAGGTGATTAGAAATGTAACTAATGCAGCAGGTTTTGCCCACAGAAGAGAATAACAGATTGGAAATCGTATTCAGGTACAGTACATTTGTCAGCGCTAAACTGTCTGTATCAACAGCATGTATTCTGAGCATTTTTGCCATCTGGAATAGTATAAGCTCTGAAGAAACCTGTGCTGTCCTGCATTGCATAGACAGACAGATCATGTATGATATCCCCTTTGGTGGGGCTGCAAGGAAACTCAACACTCCATAAGGTGTCCTCACTGGGGATTCCAGCAGGAGGACGCTTTGTGATATGTATAAACTATATATATGACTACTCTTTTTCAAAAATTCCATCATAGCACATCCTTAAGTAAAAATATTTTGAAACCTAATACAATAGGCCAGTGTCTGGAATATTCTAGACACTGTTCTTTATTTTTAGCTATGGCTTTATTTGGCAGCATAAAGTGGATTTCCTTCTTCAGTACACTGTAAATAAGCGTTTCCTATAATTGTGTCTGGAGAATAAGATTAGCATTACCTGGGGACAGTTTACATTCTCTCTACTTAAAATATTTTGTATATCCTAAATCCTACTGTTATATCCTAAATCCTACTCATGCAAAACCTAAATTGTCTGTGCAGCAAGTACCGGAGGATCCAATGCAGAAGATGGGAGTGGTAGTGGCCGTTATGAAGTGTTTGTCAAGGCGTACTCTCTCAGGCTATTGCTCGCTGTAGATTGGTGCAGGTGAAATCCAATATTGAAGAGTGAGGCCAGAATTAAATGTGTAAAAGTCTGTTTTACTAATTGCAACATAGAACTTCAAATACAGTCAATAGCAGCTGATTTCAAGTGCAATTTTCTCTTTGTCACCATTGAGGAATATGTAGGCAGGTTGTTTGGCTGCAGTTTAGCACTTATATCATACCAGCCGTGCAGTATTCTGGGTGATGGGTGTCTTAGCAGTAGTCCCTCACCTTACAGCAGTGTCTTAAAGGGGTTGTCTTATCTCATCGTTAATAAGGCAAGATGAGACACAGTCCTTACCACCTTCTGGCCAGGAAACCACGTAGCACAACAAGCTATGCTGTTTCCCTAACTCAAAAACAGCTTGTTGTGCTACACTGTTTCCATAGCTCTCATGCACAGCAATGAGAGCTACTGAAAGAGCAGAGCGCCAAAGTGCTCTGCTGTTTCACGGTTGGTAAGTGGTCGGGACCCTGTCTCATCTTGCCTTGGTAACGGCAAGATGAGACAACCCCTTTAAATGCTGTTATAGCTGTTCACTCTGCTGTCTGTCTTCTCAAGGATTTACTTGAGGCTGTACATCTTTATCTGTAATTCTTTTAGGAGAATGCTCTTTGGGAGCAGGAGCTCAGGCTTGTGCTTCCTCTCCACTCTCTGTTTTCACAGGAACTGCCCCTCCTGGCGGGAAGCAGAACCAGCCCACTCTTACTAAGAGGGGAGAAACAGGGAGGTTAGCCCTGTTCTTTGTTAAAGCTTGCAATCCATATCCTACTGGAACCTACGGCCAGATAACACATAAAACAATACATAGCAACATATAAAATAACCATTTACAATTATAGTACCCCCAGCTCTTGGGTACTAAACCTGCCATTGTGCAAGTGCCCACAGATCACCCCAAGGCTATGTTCACACTCACTCTGGAGGCTTCATTTGGATCCTCTGTCACACATTACAGGAATAGCAATGCATGCAATATTATACTTCTCAACAAAACAACAGACTTCACAATGGAACTCTAACAGAATCCACTATACGATGGATCCAATATTTGCAATGTGGTTTAGCATTACAGGAGTCCAGGAGGATGACAAATGGGGTACATTTTTGGGAAGGATCTCATAATGGAGAACTGCTTTAAGCCCAGTAGATCATGGGGCCGCTTAATCCTATATAAAACAATTTGAAACACAAAAATTCAGCTTGCGCCCTTCTTCCCTCCTCCTTTGGTCTAAAAATCATGGTAGAACAAAGACCACCTCAGTTCAGAAACTGTAAAAGCTGGAGAACATCAGAAGTAGTGGACCTCTAAGTGGTCAAGATCAGGTACAGGTTGGCAAAGTAAAATCATTACGTTTACGAGCTAATCAGCCTAGACACATGGTTGTTACCAGACAGTGTCATTAGAAACAGATGATGAGACATAATGGAAGACAGAAAGAGCCCAGAAAGTTTTGATCTCAACAGTAACGGGGGTGATTTTTAGCAAGAAATGTTATCACTAGCACCTTAATAGTGCCAGAAGTTGATCAAAAGTGTCTAAAGTGTACCTCCAGTGAGTCTCTTAAAAACCTCATCAGTTATGTGTGAATTCAAGTCGTCAAATGGTGACCATGACTAGGTCTTCTACCATAATAACGTATCTTCTGATTTTTGGTAAAACCATCTGGAAGCTGGATTTTGTTGTATTTGATTTTCTGTCCCTTTTTAAAAATAAAAAAATTCTTTATAAGTTTTTGCATATGAGTAGGAGAGGGACTTAATAAGAGAAAGGGAAAGGGGTAGTTGATAAGGCTACTTTCACAATAGCGGCAGCCTAGAGTTGGCCTGCCTTTATGACAGACCAATATCTGTCCCTCAAATAGACCAAATCTGTTCCTTCTACAGGCTGATTGACCTTCAGAATAAATCCTCATTTGCTTCCTCAGAGGCAGGCGGTTATGCTCTGTCTCAAGCTGGCTGGCTAATTTTCCTCCAGAGCTGCTTTTTGCTTCCCCACTTTCTCAGCTAATCCACTCTCTAGGGGGAGGGTGTAGTGGCCCCACCTAGAAACTATATCTACCAGAGCCAATTAACCCTTTTGCAGCCTGTACACAGGAAATATACTATACTATAATTCCCACATATTTTTAACCCTTTTAGCAGTGGGCTACCAGTACACTGCACATTTTAGGGTAGAAATTTTGCTCTGCTTAGGAAGGCCAAAAACTTACTCAGTAGAGATAAGCAAATCGATTTGTACAAATTAATTCACCTCATCAACCAGAATTCTTCACCTGCAAGGGGCTGTCCACTTTGATGACGAAGCTCCCCTTGCTACTTCACTAACAGGGCCTGACATCTCTATAATAACTAAATCCTCTAAATCTGCAGCCAAGTTGGTAATGGTGGAGTAAGTAATCAAAGCTACACAATGATAAGAGATGCAATTACATTGGGGGACATTTATTAACCCTTTACACCAGAAAACTGGCATCAAAGGCAGCAATTATGTAACATCTTGCAACTTATTGGGTGATTTTTGCCCCTCTTTGCACTTCTCAAAAAGGGGGACAGGGTAGGGAGTAGTTTGTATGAAGCTGAACATAGCTGGCTTGATATTATAATTTCCACCGGGAAGATTATACCTGAAATGTACATCAGCTCCAGCGTGTGAAATACCCATCTTAGTAAATGTCCAGCATTGTAATTACCTGACAATCTTAGGGTACTTTCACACTTGCGGCAGAGTGATCCGGCAAGCAGTTCCGTTGCTGGAACTGCCTGCTGGATCAGGCAATCTGCATGCAAACGGACAGCATTTGCAGACGCATCCGGATGCGGATTCGTCTCACAAATGCATTGCAATAATGGATACGTCTGTCCGTTTGTCATACGGACAAACGGATCCGTTACAACATTTTAAAGGTCTGCGCATACCGGAAGGACGGATCCGGCATTGCGGTATTTTTAATGCCGGGTCCGGTACTAATGCATTTCAATGTATATTAATGCCAGAACCAGCATTTCGGCAAGTGTTCAGTTTTTTGGGCCGGAGAGAAAACTGCAGCATGCTGCAGTATTTTCTTCGTCCTAAAACGTCAAAAAGACTGAACTGAAGACATCCTGATGCATCCTGAACAGATTGCTCTCCATTCAGAATGCATTAGGATATGCCTGATTAGTTCTTTTCCAGTATAGAGCCCCTAGGACGGAACTCTATGCCGGAAAAGAAAAATGCTAGTGTGAAAGTACCCTTAGAGCAGAATAAAATAACCCATTTATGACTATTTTGGTTAGGAAATTCCTTCTCAAGAAACTGATTTAAAAACTACTACCTCTTGCTTTCTACACTTGATATTCCATCTTTTATTTAAAAAGATCTTATTGTAATCTGATGAAAAGGCCTTATTTCGGCCATGAAACGCATCATTATTAATAAAGTCATCCTGACGCTCACCTTCTCCCTGGCTATGGCACTCTCTGCTGTGATTGGATTGCGGCACAGCCAGGGAGAAGGAGATGCCCATTGAGAAAGCCCAGCGTCTCCTCCTCCCTGTACCGATGCTTAGTATTAACATACTGAGCGGGAAAACTACACGGGCGCACAGCGGGGCGTAGAAACGATAACTCTCTTTAACTCTATGACTGTTAACTAGCCAGAAAAATGTTACACTCATCAATTTGAGTTTGTTAAAAAACAAATTGTAAGTGTTTCTATTTGAAGGGCTTGCAGCAAATAAAGTATTTTTATCACCTTAACACAATTACCTAGCAAATCATGACATTTCAAGTGCTTTCCAGACGGCCAGGTCATTTTCATTTTTTTTCCAGTAGTGGCTTAAAGTTTAGGTCATAGAGTTTACCATATGAATTATACAATCCTCATCTCCAGGGAGACTGGTTACTGGGTCCCATTGAGAGTGGTAAACCCCTTAGTAGTTACTACAGATGCCAGCCCTTCTGGTTAGGGGGGCCATGTTCAGGACAAGGTTTTTCAGTGGTCCTGGGACAGTTCAGATTGGGAGATTTCTTCCAATGCAATGGAATTAGCTGCGCTTCTGAATGGTTTGCAGAGGATTCTGCCTTGGCTTCAGAACTGACATTTAAAAGTTTTGTCTGACAATGGTTCCATGGTAGCCTACCTGAATCATCAGGGGGGAACTCGGTTCAAAGAATTGGTAGGAATTGCGAGTCACATTTTCTCTTTGTTAAAAGGGAAGGTGTTGTCACTATCTGCCCTGCATATCAGAGGTGTGGACAATTGAAGGGTGGAATACCTGAGTCAGCACATCTGGACCAGCAAGAATAGTCCTTAAATCAGGAGGTCTTTGCCAAGATACTAAGTCTGTGGGGGTTGCCGGATATAGACCTTTTCGCTACTAGAGGGAACAGAAAGGTGAAAAGATTATTTTCTCTTTGTCCGGGGGATTCTCCCACAGCAGTAGATGCCTTCCACCAGCCCTAGAACAGGGGTCTTCTGTAGGCGTTCCCTCCTCTGCAGTTAATCCCCAGAGTATTAAAAAAGATAAGGGAAGACAGGGCTTCTGTGATATTAACAGCCCCTTTTTTGGCACCGTCGAGCATGGTTCACCTGGTTACGGCTACTGTTGGTCAGGGATCTATCGGTGCTTCCGTAAATCCCATAGCTTTTGAGAGGTCTCTTCTAATTCAGAAAGGATTATCGGTCACGGTAGTCTCTACCTTGTTAAAGAGCAGGAAGGAAGTAACCACTGGCATATACGCTAGGATTTGGTCTGTGTTCTTTAGGTTTTTAGGGGTTCCTCCTTTCCCTTCCTGTCAGCTTAGCATTCCAAAGATTTTAAAATTTCTCCAAAGGGGGTTAGATAGAGGGTTGGCCTTGAGTACCTTAAAGGTTCAGATTTCGGCCTTAAGTGTCCTGTTTGATACAAGTTTGGCTGCTCATCTTCTAATTGCTAGGTTTTGTAAATCTGTTTCTAGGAACACCACGGCCAAGGTCGCTAGAGTCCCTCCTTGGGACCTTGGCCTCGTTCTACAGGCCCTGGTTAAACCACCCTTTGAACCCCTCCGGGATGTCTCCATTAAGATCCGACATTAAAATGTGTTTTTTTTAAGTGGCCATCACATCTGCCAGGAGGTTAGGTGAAATGCAAGCTCCTTCCATTAACCCTCCTTATATGTCCATTCAGGAGGATAAGAATGGATAACTGCAAAGCCGCTACTTGGTCCTCTGCATTAACCTTCTATAGGCACTATAGGTTGGATCTTTCCTCAGCTTCTGACTTAAGTTTTGAAAGACACCTGATCTGATGGACCACAACAGCTACAGAGCGGTGGCATTGACTTTCCACTTGATGAAGGTCTTGGAGAGGTTGGTTCTCACACCTCTCCGGCCTCTAGTGAGCTTATCCATGGACCCCTTCAGTTTGCTTATCGGTCTGGCACTGGGGTGGATGACACTATCACCAAGCTCTGTCTCATCTAGATAGCAGCCTTTTATGGTACATCTATGTATATAGCCAATGGTAATACATAGTTTTAAAGCATATGAAGAAGTTCTATCAAACTCTTGTTAAAAGCTTAGACTGTTACATGACTGACCTTTCTATCTTTCGGTGACGATATTCTTCTATGAGGCTTATGCTTTCTGAAAGTTTTTGTGATGCAAATTTACACAACCGAGCCCATGTTCTATAGCAGGGGGTAGTAATTTTACAGTGATGAGGAAAAAGATGAAAAGAGCTCTCGCTGTTAGTATTTAGTCTATCAGCCGTACTGACAAGCTCAGGAGAGACGGACAAAAGGAAGCCATCAGCATCACATTCAGACGCACACATCAACCTTCCCTCAGTGTAGTTGTTGTGGTGAGCTGCCTGTCATAATGTAATTGTTAGGTAGAAATTGCTGTCAGCAAGAAGCAGGGGAGTTTCTCATGTAATTAAAGATAACAATTGACAAGTACTTTCAAAAAATGCTTTTTTGTGATTTCATCTTTTCATTCATATTCCTCCCCCTGATTTCCATGGGGAATCATGTCTACCAAAGGAGGAAGAACGTGAAAGAAGAAAAACGATTAAATAAAAAGACACAGCATGTTTTATACCTTGGTCTTCTTAGTACATTTCCCCCAAAAATAAGAATTTTGGATTTGCAATTCCTCCATGGGTCCTCAAGACAAAAAAAAAACACAGAGACAAGGGGCTCACAACCATTTATAGCCAAGTGCTTGTGATGGTAGGAAAAATACAGCCCCCCAAACATTGCTCTGCTACATTTATTTAATCTGGCAGCTCAGGGGGCATTTAGTTTCTGGGGGGCTGTTCTTTCTCAGGGGGCATGTCCTTTGTCAGAGGACATGTCCTTTCTGCTATAGCCCTCTCATTGTAACTGTCATAGTTTCTAAAAGAAGACCTGGCTGGTTGTAGTTGAAGGATGGAAATCAGCATGTGTGTCCACCTCACCTATGTTATTGAGGTGGATGGAAGAATAAGGGAAAAAACAAACAGCAGGTGGAGCAATACCCCTAGATTTTATTGATGCAATTAGAAAAATATTCAAATCCAGGTGCTGGCTTGAAAAATGTATAATATCCTTCAAGGGAAAACCATTTAAGGCATCTCTAACGAATGGGGCAGTAAGCAGTCCATGTGCAACAACTCCAAGACTGGTTTCTTCAGTTTGTCTAACATTGCAAATACACGGGTCTCTTTCACCTAGTCTCACTGAAAAAAACCAGAACATATATTAGTCATATACACTGCTCATAGTTTGGTATAAAGAGCCTTTTTTGTCAAGATATAGCTCTGGTAAGAGACTGCGCTATGCAGCCATAGCTATTGGGAAAAGCACTACCAGCAACATTTACAGATTGTGCCACCATTAATTATGATTTTTGGCTTCATGATTGGCCTAGATGAAGTATATAATTTATCATTGACCTTTACCAGCATTCCTACTAGTCAGTTACCATTGCAATCAAAAAAGACAATCAGCCGCTATGCACATTGTTGATATACACTGCCAACAATTGATTGCGTATGGCGTTATATTAGAGGTAAAGCTATCTCTACACTATACTAGATTTCAGGGGCGTAGCTAAAGGCTCTTTGGCCCTGGTGCAAGAGTTTAGCTTGGGACCCCCTTCCCTCAGTACTTTGTGGCGAAGGGAAGGGCTGAAGCAAATATTGAAACTGCACAACCACCTCCCCCCATGCCAAATTCTTGATCTAACCCCTTTCCTCCAGCCAGAGGTGTAACTTCACAAGCATGAACCTTCTTTAATACCAGTGTCTTCTTATGCGGCACAAGGGTCTTTAGGCCTCCTCAGGCTCCTTGGCCCGGTAGGGAATGCTACCTCTGCACCCCTTATAGCTATGCCCCTGCAGGTTTTTTATTCTTCCATGTATGTAATGAATAGAAATGCTTAATAAATTTAGAACAAAACTTTTTAAAGATATACCACCATATAAACTAACCAAATGCATGGGGCACCAGAGATCAGAGGACCCCCAGCTGTAGTGCCGTTTTAACCACAGGGCAAATAGTGGGCCTCTGCACTAGGCCTCTGGCAGCCAGACTTCCCTGGGAGCAACACCACCAGAATCAGAGCATCGTCAGGATGTGCATATTGTTGAATACAATGGTTAAGGAGGGAGCCATCATCTCCCTGATCCACCATTTACCCTGCATTTAGTGGTTTAGCTCTGGCAGGCGTGATGAAGTGATGCCATTACACCTGCTGCATCTAGCCACCAGACAGACTGAAGCAGATCTTTAGTGAGAAATCTGCTTCATTCATCTTGGGAACATGGGCTAAGTGAGTATTCATTTTGGAGACACTAAAGCAGTGGTGGCGAACCTATGGCACAGGTGCCAGAGGTGGCACTCAGAGCCCTCTCTATGGGCACCTGCACCCTGGAAAAATCGAAGGTGTACCAATATGCCTTAGACTTTTCTTGCCATTCATCAGAGCAGGGCGCGCTATGAACGGCACAGGCAGCCCATTGAATGTAGGCAGGTTATTATAGCTAGATCATAAGATACATGGAAGATATACTATATTGGACTGTAGTCTTCAGGGTAAATTACCGTGTAGGCACCTTGTGATAAATAAGTGGGTTTTGGGTTGCAGTTTGGGCACTCAGTCTGTAAAATGTTTGCCATCACTGCACTAAAGGGACACTGTATTGTGTTGGGGGTATATAAGGGGTCACCATATTGTGTTCAGGAAGAAAAGGGGGCACCATATTGTGTAGGGGATACATTAAGGAGACATTATGTTGTGTTAGGGGAATGTAAGGGGTCTCCATATTGTGTTGGGGAGCAAACTTACATGTCTGGGCTCCAGCGACGAAATCGTCAGCTTCGGCGTGACCTCGCTGGGAGAGAAATGCTGCGAAACCATGATCCCTGGTGACATGACAGCATCCCTAGCAACAGGATGCAATGCTCTGTTTCTCTCCACAGCGGGTATGTGCCAGAGGAAAACTAGCAGTGCATAATTATTCAGCTGTTCTATTCCTGTGTGCTGTGTCTAACTAATGGACCAGCTAGTCATGGACCTATCAGGTTCTGATCCTGGTACTTAGTGCTCTATGTAAATTCCTTCTTGGCGATACACCTTTCCCAGTGATAGCTTAAGAGTCCCTAGCTTTGCTCCCGGTTCTGTGTGCTTGTGGATTGCTATTATTGTTATTGACCTCAGCTTGCCTTTGATCGCTCTCTGTCTCGTGTTTTGGTATTATGCTTCCCGCCTGGTTCTGACTTTGGCTTGACTTTGACTACCTTCTGTCTTGCGATTCTGTACTGTTTTGTCCTTCCGGTTCTGATCTGTTCCCATACAACGCCGTCTCTGTGTTGTTCTGTCTCTGTGTGTGTGTCTGTTTTGCATTGTAGGTTAGGGAACGTCAACCAGTTGCGGACTTGCCGCCTAGGGCTTGTACTACAAGTAGGCAGGAAAGCGGATGGGGTTCCAGTTAGGGCTCACTGTCTGTGTGTTCCTGCCTACTGTGCTAACAGTGTGGGGCACATAAGAGGACATCATATGGTTTTGTGGACACATACAGGGGCATCATATTTTGTGTAGGACACACAAGAAATTTCAAGGTGAAGATTGGATAAGTTGACACTGGGTAGACTATTTTTACTTTAAAGTTGGAGCCATCGAAATAGTCTAAAATAAAAATTTAAGCCAGATGGAGTGGCCAAGTCTGTGTGTTGATTTCAATAGGTCCAACCACTCTTACAGCGCTTAAAGTGTTTGCGCAGGATATTAGAAAAACGTGATTGCTTTGTTCTGGAAACAGTACGACACAGTTGTGCAAAGGTTTTATCTGGTATGGCAGGTCAGCTTCATTGAGGTGAATGGCGCTCAACTGCAAATCTAACACACAATCTGTGGACAGGTGTGGCACTATATGGGGAAGAAAACCGTTTTCAGGTATAATAATAACCCCTTTAGATACCTAGGACAACATATTAGGATGCAACATCTAATTTCCACTGTAACCTTGACTGGGTCCAGACATCAAAATCGAATGTTTGCAAGATGTTTACAGAGATTAGTTCTGCTCAATTGAGATTAATGTCTCTCTTGGTGTAATAAGAAGAAAGAGCTAGAACTCTTTCTACATATACAGGCTGAATTCCCGTCATGCTATCGACAATAGGCTAGACCTAATCTTTACTATGCCAGTATTAAGAAGCCACAAAGAGGACTGACCGACCTTGAGCATGACATGTGAATGTCTCCACTTCTGCATTATATCCTGCCTGTTTCATTGTGTGTCAGGATTCCCGGGACAGAATCCGTATAGAGAAATTTTTGATTTCCAGCCGTAATCATAATCGTTACTCTCCAATTTCTCACATTACAGCTGTAAACCCTTGAACCAAAAAACAATTCTTAGACATCATAATTATAGTTATGATAGATGCATTGCATTATGGAATTAACCAAAGACTTCCCGCTCAAATATGGATTCTCGCAATGGTTTTAATATACAAACTTATTAAAGCAATCTATTACGAGACGTAATTTTATTGAATGCTAATGGAAAATGTCTGGCTTCTGCTAACATTAACTTTATTAAAGAGCCAGATATTGGTGTGGGCATAAAAGTTATGATTCAAAACACAAATGCCCAAATGTATTAAAGCAGTTGTCCAGGATAGGTCATCAATATGAGATTGGCGGGTGTCCAACTCCCGTCACCCCCATGATCAGCTGTTTGAAGGCGCAGCAGCACTTGTGCGAGCACGTCATCCTCTTCAATATTCACCTGTAGGCTTTCTATATTGTAGCGATGGTGCAGTGTAATTACCACTATTTGTCCCACTCAAGTAAATGGAAGAAGAAGCTCTAAGCTGTGAACACTGAAGCGAGTGCAGCGCTTTTAATAGTGCTGCTGCCCCATCAAACAGCTGATGACCTATAGCTCCTCAATATAAAATTGACAGGTGTCTTACTCTAGGCACTCCTTGTGGCGGACCACCCCCAATGAGATACTGATGACCTATCCTGAAGATAGGTCGTCAGTATTAAAATCTCAGAAAATCCCTTTAATGGCTTTAATGTTAATAAATCTGTCTAAAAGTTTAGGTCATGCCATCTTCGTGAGTATGCTGTGAAAAGAGAGATTGCTGAGAAAACAGCCACTTTTTACAGCCAAATCTCTGTCTCAAAGTTCTTGGTAAATTCCACCTGCTGTATATCTGTAAAATAAAAAAAGTTATATTTATCCTAAGTACCCCCATACTACAAGGCTGAAAGAAAACTGTCAAACCACCAAAAAGAAAATTGGACACTACAACTAATAGAATATAGCAAAAAATAAAAAAATTCAAGTAGGTTATATTCTATTTCCCCTTTTTTAAAATTTGGAGAATGTACATATGCAAAATGTGACCCTCTCTTTTATTCATGTCATTACACCATCTTCATAACTAGACAGTGTAGGGCTTGTTGACCCTTTGATGAATTTCGACAAAAAAAGAGGGACCTATGACCCTTGAACTACTTGTCCAGTTTTCCTAATGCGGACCCTGCGCAGGGAGAGCCTTGTGCAGGCTGAGGAAAAAGTAAGAGGCAATTCTTCCTTCATGGTCCCATGGCAACCTCTGAGTTTGGGTGACTTGGGGACCATGAACTACTCTCCATAGCCTCCAACATCCAGTTGTCCCATTCCCCCCATAAGAGAGAGCAGCTGTAGGGTACACATTTCTGCTCAAATAAGTAAAATACTGATTAAGAAAAGAGGTACATGAATAGTTTTATTAACTGGAACAAAGGAAACTTCACGTTGGCCTCAACTTTACCTATGCTATGTGCATACAAGGATTTATTAGCCAAACACTTAAAGATAGAGATCTAATAGTATAACATGTTAACTGCTCCTGAATGTGATTTACATCCCTCCAAACTGTATGGAGATGAATTCTAGCAACTTATCCCAATAGTCATTCACTTCATGTGATGGAGGGAATAACGTTCCGGCTGCTCGGAGCCGCACTCTCATTGTTATGTTATATTCTTTAAATATTGATATGCCGGAGGGCGAGAGGTCACTACCCATCATTAATTAGAATTTGCCAGGAACCTTGATGAAGCTCCATGACGGACAGGCACTAGGAAAGATTGTTCTCTTTATAATTGGATGTGGGGCTAGCTGATCCCCAGACTAATAAATATTATCATGAGTGCACTGAAAAAGGTCCATCAGGCAATTTCGGTCAAATTAGCACATTTGTTAGATGAATACATAATCGCATTCATGGACAGGGCGTCAGGACATTGTACACAGGAGACAGTTTATATAGCAACGAGATAAATTGTTTCCACTGTAGCATGCTGTGAAGAAATATATCTTCATGAACCATGATCTCACTTTAACTATTTAGACTTAGCGCATAGTCCCCACATGGCTGAATTAGTCAGATAAGCAGCACTCATGAAAAAACATACTTACCACTGAGTTTACTGAAGTTTGGGAGAGTCCCTAAACTTCCTGCATCATAGAAAAATCCCTCTAGAAAGTTGTCTCTAGTTTAGGAGGAGCTTGCTGCATATCTATTTGTATTTTGTACCACTTCCATTGACATTAAAGGGGTTGTCTCATCATGGACAATGGGGGCATATCTCTAGGATATGCCCCCATTGTCTTATAGATGCTAGTCCCACTGCTGGGACCCGCACCTATATTGAGAGCAGAGCCCCGAAAGTGAAGGAGGGCGCACTGCGCATGCACAGCCGCCCTTCATTAATTTTCTATGGGGTCGGCGAAAATAGCCGTCGGCCCTATATAAATGAATGGGAGCGGGGATCTCGCATGTGCGGTATGCTTCCATTCACTTCTATGGGAAGCCAGCTTGGCGGTGGCCGGACCGGCGTCCTCCAGCCACCACCTTGCCGGGCTCCGTTTTCTCGATATAGGTGCCAGCCCCAGTGGTGGGACCCACAGCTTTAAGACACCATTGTCCATGATGAGACAACCCCTTTAATGGAATTTTTATAAATATGTTACCAGTGAGCTCCCCCTAGGGGTCGTGGTGGACAGCCAGAATTTATTATTGAAATTAATGTGGAAGCATTATGTTACTACTCTTTATGAGAGTATTGTCTATTGAGGAAACACTGCTGGCACTGATTATGATAGGTGGACGTATATGGCCCATGTGTACTAGTGCATCAACTTCATAATTACATACATAATTATTTTAAAAACTGAAAGTGTTGGCTTTTTAAAAAGTAATGAGGGAGAAACTATAGTAGGTTAGGCCTCATGCACACGACCGTTTTTCTTTTAAGGTCCGCAAAAACGGGGTCCGTAGGTCCGTGATCCATGTCCGTTTTTTCTTCCGTGGGTCTTCCTTAATTTTTGGAAGATCCACGGACATGAAGAAAAAATCATTTTGGTGTCCGCCTGGCCGTGAGAACCCAAACGGATCCGTCCTGACTTGCAATGCAAGTCAATGGGGACAGATCTGTTTGACGTTGACACAATATGGTGCAATTGCAAACGGATCCGTCCCCTATTGACTTTCAATGTAAAGTCAGGAGTCACCATTATACCATTGGATTGGAGTTTTCTCCAATCCGATGGTATATTTTAACTTGAAGCGTCCCCATCACCATGGGAACGCCTCTATGTTAGAATATACTGTCGGATATGAGTTAGATCATGAAACTCAGATCCGACAGTATATTCTAACACAGAGGCGTTCCCATGGTGATGGGGACGCTTCAAGTTAGAATATACTATGAACTGTGTACATGACTGCCCCCTGCTGCCTGGCAGCACCCGATCTCTTACAGGGGGCTGTGATCCGTACAATTAACCCCTCAGGTGCCGATCTTCGGATCCGTCTGTATGAAAGTAACCTACGGCCACTGATCACGGACGCGGATGCCAATCTTGTGTGCATCCGTGTTCTTTCACGGACCCATTGACTTGAATGGGTCCGTGAACCGTTGTCCGTCAAAAAAATAGGACAGGTCCTATTTTTTGGACGGACAGGAAACACGGATCACGGCCGCTGATGAACAACGGTGCATTTTCCGAGTTTTCAACGGACCCATTGAAAGTCAATGGGTTCGCAGAAAATCACGGAAAACGGAAAAATGGCCACGGATGCACACAACGGTCGTGTGCATGAGGCCTTATGATGAGAATTTATTGAAATGTTTTTTTCTCTACAGTAATCACAGAGGAAAGTGAAATGCAGGTAAGCTGCAAAGTGACAAAATAAGCTCCTAATTAAATGTCACCCTTCTTAGTGTCCATTCACACGTCCGCAATTTTTTTCCGGATTTTGCGGACCCATTCATTTTCTTTGGGGCCAGAACGGATGCTATGGGCTATCCGCATTTCCGGATCCGCACTTACGGACCCACAATTTCATTCCCCCAAAAAATAGAACATGTTCTATTCTTGTCCGCAACTGGGGTTAATCTAGTAAAATAAAAAAAATACTCCGTTTATCCATTTGATTGCGTAGAGGCCCCCACAGCCATCTTGATTGAAGACACTGTGTGAAATCTCATGTTGTCATCATGCTGGCCTGCGTGGTGATGGTATACATGACCGCAGATTGTGCGAGATCTTCATTCAAGATGGCCATGGTGGCCTCTACGCAAGCAAATGGATGAGGTAAGTAGTTTTTTCCCCCCGCCATTTCAGGGAAAATTGAATCGTTACTATGAAGGGCTTGGAAATTATATTTGAAATTTTTCCTGAAATTTGGATGCAAGTCTATTCGTCTGACTTCAATTCGCTCAAATCTCATAATATTATAGATTATAGGTATTAGAATTTTGGAGAAAGGTCATTTATCCAGGGAGTTATTCTGATTACAACATAGTATTTTCCAATAAGATGAGAAAAGATGGATTCTTCCTCATGTGTTTTTTTTTTTCCTTCCTCTGGATCAACATTGCAAGATAACAGGATGAACTGAATGGACGGATGTCTTTTTTCATCCTTACAATTATGTTACTATTCTTCCAATCTTAGGCTCTGTTCACAATTATGACATGGCTTCTGCTCTTAACAGAGTTACTGGTATAATGGAACAATTTCCAAACAGATCCCACTGGCTGAGATTAATTATAAAAGAAGGGAAGTACAAGATAATATACTGAAAGACCCAGTAATAATCCCCAACTACAGCACACTCATTATTTGTGCAATGGACCAAATTAGCAGCTCTCATTTCCATCAGTCATGCAACCACAGCACTAACAAGATATAATTAGTAACACTAATCCAACCTTGTTTCTTCAAGCCCCCAATTACTTCAATAATGACGTATTCTTTGTGGACAGACTGATTTAGCCCATTCCTAGTTCCCAAAACCGGTACCAGACAAAGTTTGGCAATGGTAAAGAATCAATAATTTAATGTAAAATCCCAGAAGAGCCTCAGAAGTGTCAATGTCTGCTAACCCCACCATACACATTCAATAGCTGTCGGCAGAATGATCGCTCGGCCAACAGCTCTCTCTCCCGACTCCCCCATACACTTATACATTTGGTTCGGCCGATTGTGTGGTTTCAGTAGGGAGAGAGGAGAAAGCTACTCCGAGGCACTTCTAGTGGTGTCTTATCTCCCAGGAGAATAGAAGGATTGGTGAAAAAATTCAATACACCCAATCCTTCTCTTTCTCAACATCATTATTAGACTGTCAGTTGAACCTGAAGTTCTCGGCTGGTTCAGCCCAGGGGCGGGCTGGGCCGGGGGGCAGGGAGGCAATTGCCCCCCAGGCCGCCCTAAATAAACGGCCGGGCCGCCCGAATAAAAAAAAAATATATATTTTTTTTATTCTTCAGGGCCGCACCGCCGATAACCACAGGCGGCGCGGCCCTGGATGTAATTGCGGCCGTGCTGTGGGGCAGGGGAGGGGGAGGCGTGTCCCTCCCCAGATCTTCTGATAGGCTGCAGGCACTAATGCCTGCAGCCTATCAGAGGCCGGCTCAGGCAGCGCGATGACGTCATTATCATCGTGACGCCTGAGCCGGCAGCACACACACACAGCAGGGACACAGGCCGGCATCGCTGCTGATGGAGGTAAGTATTTTTATTTTTTTTTCTTCTTTGCGGCACTATGGGGGGGGGGAGATCTGGCACTATGGGGGGAGATATGGCACTATGAGGAGGAAATCTGGCACTAATGGGGGGGAGATCTGGCACTATGGGGGGCACTATAGGGGGAGCTGGCACTATGGGGGCACTATAGGGGGAGCTGGCACTATGGGGGGCACTATAGGGGGAGCTGGCACTATGGGGGGCACTATAGGGGGAGCTGGCACTATAGGGGGAGCTGGCACTATGGGGGGCACTATAGGGGGAGCTGGCACTATGGGGGCACTATAGGGGGAGCTGGCACTATGGGGGGCACTATAGGGGGAGCTGGCACTATGGGGGGACTATAGGGGGAGCTGGCACTATGGGGGGACTATAGGGGGAGCTGGCACTATGGGGGGACTATAGGGGGAGCTGGCACTATGGTGGGACTATAGGGGGAGCTGGCACTATGGGGGGACTATAGGGGGAGCTGGCACTACGGGGGGACTATAGGGGGAGCTGGCACTACGGGGGGGACTATAGGGGGAGCTGGCACTATGGGGGGCACTATAGGGGGAGCTGGCACTATGGGGGGCACTATAGGGGGGCTGGCACTATGGGGGACTATAGGGGGGGCTGGCACTATGGGGGGGCACTATAGGGGGAGCTGGCACTATGGGGGGACTATAGGGGGGCTGGCACTATGGGGGGACTATAGGGGGAGCTGGCACTATGGGGGGGACTATAGGGGGAGCTGGCACTATGGGGGGGGCACCATAGGGGGAGCTGGCACTATGGGGGGACTATAGGGGGGGCTGGCACTATAGGGGGAGCTGGCACTATGGGGGAGGGCTGGCACTATTGGAGGAGCTGGCACTGTGGGGGCATTTCTTACTGGCACATTATGGGGGGGCACCATGGGGGAGAGGAGCACTATGGGGGTAACTGGGGGCTCTAAAGGGGCTTTTTTTTTTATTATTGGCACATTCTGGGGGGCACTATAGGGGAGAGCAGCACTATGGGGCATCTGGTGCTACTATAGGGGCATTATTTGGGGGCACTATGGGGAAGTGGGGGCTCTAAAGGGGCCTTTTGTATTGGAACATTATGGGGGGCACTATGGCATTTGGTGGCACTAAGGGGGCATTTTTTACTGGTACATTGTCGGGGAGAGGAGCACTATAGGGGCATCTGCTGGGGGCACTAAGGGGCATTTTTTTACTGGCATATTATGGGGACACTATGGGGAAGGGGGAGAGGAGCAGTATGAGGGCATTTACTGGGGCACTATATAGGGGTATTTTATACTGGCATACATTTTGGGGACATTAGCTCAACTGCGGGCACTAAGCGGGGGTATTTCATGTACTGTCATATTATAGGGAAAATTAGTACTACTAGGGGGTATTATGGGGAGCTTTACTACTACTAGGGGCTATGAAGAACATGATTACTAGGGCACTATAGGGGCATTATTACTACTAAGTGTGCTCTGGCAGAGAATTATTTCTATTGGTGGGATTTTGGGGAGCACTGTTACTTTGGGGGCACCCTGGCATAGTATCAGCTTAGCACAATTATTTTTGGGGGACATTATCTTTATACTATTAGTGTCTGGGCGCAGTTATTTTTTAGAGCACTGTGTGCCAATAATTGTTTAAGGGGGCACTATCTGTGTGGTAGTAGTATTTCCAGGCGGACTGTTTCTGCAGTATAGTATTGGGGGCATAGCGGGTACAGTATTGGGGGCACTATCTGTGTGGTAGTAGTATTTCCAGGGGGACTGTTTCTGCAGTATAGTATTGGGGGTGGCAGGAAACTAATGTCTGTTTCTCAATCTCTGCAGAGAAGGGAGATGGCAGAAGAATCATCATGGCGGTCTGGTCTGAATGGAGAAGATGAGGAAAGAGAACGTCTACAACAAAGGTGACATCACTGGATGTAAGAGGTATGTGGCGCTATGTAGGAGAAGAGATGCTCCGGCTCCTCCACCTGACATCTGCAGAAGGAGGATTCAGAACTGGGTGAGGATGACGAAAGGGGGCAGCAGGCCACGGGCGGGTGGCAGATGGTGGGGGGAACCACAGGCCTTGAGCAGGATCAGGGTAGGGAGGAGAGCGGAGGAGCTTCCTGGCTGTAGCTTGTTATATAAGCAGGCAGTGCAGCCAGGATGGCCTCCCCTCTCCGTATGATGTGTAGAGACAGGCCGCAACTATAGAATGTCAGCTGTAAAGTGTGTGTTGGGAGTGGCCTATTATATGTAGGAGGGGCTTTTAATGATGGGCGGGGCTAAAAATGGGCCACTTGACTAGATTTGCCCCCCAGGACTAAGGCTGCCAGTCCTCCCCTGGTTCAGCCACTAGCTGTCTCTCCCAACGCTCTCATAAAAATACACGTTCAGTTCGGCTAAATGCATATGTGTGCCTAGAAGTAATCTCTGCCACTTGATGCATCTATAATAATAAACTGCCGATCTACACTACTCACTAAAAGTTAGGGATATTTTGCTTGTGGGTAAAATATCACAATGTACTTAAAATGCACTCTAACCTTTACAGGTGAACTTGATGTGACCTTCTCTAAACCTCTGAATGCACATGTCCAATTGTTCAATGTTTCAGTACTGTTTGCACAACTTGCTGTTCTCTAACAAGGAGCTTAATGGCAAAATTCACAACAGATGTTTGATCCATGATCCAATACATTATCTGGTTCAATTAGTATTGGTATTTAAACAGTCCTCCTCATGATGCTGTCCACATTTTGACATCATGAGGCCAGAAAGACACCTAACAATTGATCAACAGTACCTTGCCATTGCAAGGCTTCAGGCAGGATGTTCTCAGATGGAAACGGACACTGAGCTTAGAGTGTCACAGGGTGTCATGCAACAGAGATACAGAGAGACTAGAAGAGTCACAGAAAGGCAGAGAAGTAGACGTTCTTTGGCCACATCCCATACTGATGACCGCTTCATTGTGAACAATGCCTTGTGGAACCGGATGATAAAGGCCACACAACTCTAGACACATTTAAGGGAGGTAAGAGGCACCCAATTGTCACTTCACACCATTTGAAACCTGCACACTAGACTACCTGCAAGGGTACCTGACCACACCACCAGTCACAGGTGCATCTACACTGGACGAGGGATCAGTGGGCCTCAGTGCAGTTCACTGATGAAAGATCATTCACACTGAGCAGAAATGATAACTGCCAACAAAGTTGGAGATGTGAAGGAGGGCACTATGCATCAGCCACTGTTGTCACCAGACCAGCCTTTGTTGGTGGTGGTGTGTCTGCCCTACACTTTGTGAATGGTACAGTGACAAGCCCATACTACTTGAATAACATCATTAATAGTTATTGTGCCTCTGCATGAACAACACATCTTCGTGGATGACAATGGGCCAGCTCATCGAGGTTGCATCATTAGGGACCAGCTGCTGGAGACTAGGGTACCTCAAATGGAGTGGCGTGCACTTTCTCCAGACCTGAATCCCAACAAAAACATATGGGATCAGCTGAGTCGCCGGGCCGCCCTTCAAGAAGAGTGGGATGCCATGCCTCAGCAGACAATAAGTTGACTAGTGAACAGCATGAGACATTGTTGTCAAGCTGTAATTGATGCTCAAGGCCACATTGACATTTTTTGTGGAGGTATACCCACCACTGTCGCTGGCTTTTGTTTCCATAAATAGTTTGAGATGAGGAAATCATCATTGTATGCTTCTACTTAAATGCCCTACTTTCATGATATAATATAACTGTATCGTGAACTTTTTACATTTTTCATAAATTTCACCTGAAAGTCAAATATACATAACTTTTTGTGAGTAGTGTATATGTAGTGCAGTCTGTCTACTGTGCCTCTTATGCAGGGTATTCTGTCCCTCAAGACTTGCTTCTAGGGTGAATACGGTCTGTCCATGAAGAACCCGACCATGCATCATATGGCTTAACATCTTTGTAATAGAGAGTCGTGCTACCTATAAGTACTGCCATCCAGGCTGAGAGCATATGGCTCCCCCATGAGACCTTAGGTGTTAAAACACTGTACTATGGAGAGCAGGAAAGGACAAAGAAGTGCAGAACAGCCAGTAGCGCGATGTGTGTGGGAGCATGTTGTTAGGGAAGCAGGTAAGTATTTGTGTGTTTTTTTTCCCTTTCATGTAGCTAGAGAGGACACTGGGGGCCGCAAGAAGGACATAACTCTTTAAGGGGGCACAAAAGTGGGCATAACTACACTGAGGGGGCACATATCTGGGCATAACTACTGTTAGGGGGTCACAAAAGTGGGCATAACTACTGTGAGGGGGGTGCAAACTGGGCATAACTACTGTGAGGGGGCCAAAAGAAGGGCATAACTACTGTGAGGGGCACAAAGATGGACTAAACTACTGTGACGGGCACAAAGGTGGGCAAAACTACTGTGATGGGTACATAGTTGGGCATAACTACAGTGAGGGGCCACAAGGAGGTCATAACTTATGAAGGGGTCATAATGTGGACATAACTACTGTGAGGGGGGCACATTGTCGGCATTTATACTGTAAAGAAGGCCCAATGTGGGCATAATTACTGTCAGGGGGCACAATGTGGACATCAATACTGTGAGGGACATCAATACTGTGAGGGGGCACAATGTGGACATTACTACTATGAGGGGGCACAATGTGGACATTAATACTGTGAAGGAGGCACAATGTTGGGTCTTTCGTTTATTGCAAGGTGTATTAGTACCACCGTGTACCCTGTGATAGATTTTTATTACACTGAGCAAAAATATAAACGCCACACTTTCGGTTTTGCTCCCATTTTCCATGAGCTGAACTCAAAGATCTGAAACATTTTCTACAAAAGACGCATTACTCTTAAATATCGTTCACAAATCAGTCTAAATCTGTGTTAGTGAGCACTTCTCCTTTGCCAAGAAAATTTATCCCACCTCACAGGTGTGGCATATCAAGGTGCTGATTAGACAGCATAAATATTGCACAGGTGTGCCTTAGACTGCCCACAATAAAATGCCACTCTGAAATGTGCAGTTTGATCACACAGCACGATGCCACAGATGTTGCAACGTTTGAGGGAGCAGTTGGCATGCTGACTGCAGGAATGTCTACCAGAGCTGTTGCCCATGCAATGAATGTTCATTTCTCTACCATAAGCCGTCTCCAAAGGCGTTTCAGAGAATTTAGCAGGACATCCAACCGGCCTCACAACCGCAGACCAGGTGTAACCACACCAGCCTAGGGCCTCCACATCCAGCATGTTCACCTCATGATCGTCTGAGACCAGCCACCCGGACAGCTGCAGCAACAATCAGTTTGCATAACCAAAGAATTTCTGCACAAACTGTCAGAAACTGTCCCAGGGAAGCTCATCTGCATTCTCGTCGTCCTCATTTGGGTTTGGACCTGACTGCAGTTCGTCGTCGTAACCGACTTGAGTGGGCAAATGCTCACATTCATTGGCGTCTGGCACGTTGGAGAGGCGTTCTGTTCACAGATGAGTCCCGGATTTCACTGTTCAGGGTAGATGGCAGACAGCGTGTGTGGCATTGTGTGGGTGAATGGTTTGCTGACCTCAACATTACGGATTGAATGGCCCATGGTGGCGGTGGGGTTATGGTATGGGCAGACGTATGTTATGGACAACTAAAACAGGTGCATTTTATTGATGACATTTTGAATGCGCAGAGATACCGTGACGAGATCCTGAGGCCCATTGTTGTGCCATTTATCCACGACCATCACCTCATGTTGCAGCATGATAATGCACGGCCCCATATTGCAAGGATCTGTACACAATTCCCGGAAGCTGAAAACATACCAGTTCTTGCATGGCCAGCATACTTACCGTCCCCGGACATGTCACCAATTGAGCATGTTTGGGATGCTCTGGATCGGCGTATACAACAGCGTGTTCCAGTTCCTGCAAATATTCAACTTCGCACAGCTATTGAAGAGGAGTGGACCAACATTCCACAGGCCACAATCAACAACCTGAACAACTCTATGCGATGGAGATGTGTTGCATTGCGTGAGGCAAATGGTGGCCACACCAGATACTGACTGGTTTTCTGACCCCCCTCCCCAAGTAAGGCAAAACTGTGCACATTTCAGAGTGGCCTTTTTTTGTGGGCAGTCTAAGGCACACCTGTGCAATATTCATGCTGTCTAATCAGCACCTTGATATGCCACACCTGTGAGTGGGATGGATTATCTCAGCAAAGGAGAAGTGCTCACTAACACAGATTTAGACAGATTTGTGAACAATATTTGAGAGTAATGGGTCTTTTGTGTATGTAGAAAAAAGTTTCAGATCTTTGAGTTCAGCTCATGCAAAATGGGATCAAAACTGTTTATATTTTTGCTCAGTGTAGATGGGACTGGGTGAGTATAGTTATGCACTGGGCAGACTTAGAGGAGTGGCTTAGTGTAAAAAATAAGTGCGACGCTTAACTACCCCTCTTTAAGTAAATTAAGTAATGGGGGGGCAAATCTGAGTCCTTGCCCCGCGTGGCGGAAAGCCTTGCTACACCTCTGACCCAGCATGTCTATGCATTAGGGTGTGGCTACACGGCAACATTGGTTATGTGACAGTTATCCTGGTCCACAATTGCAGAGTAGTGATAATCCTATAGAAATTAATAAAATCGCCACGCCAGTCGCAAGAAATCCAGCACAGACAGGCCTATTTGTTTCAGTAAGAACTGTGCAGTGCTTCCCCAGCTGTGGTGCTGCAGGGAAATCAAAGACTAGCTGTTGTGTTCCCCACAGATTCATTGGAATTTATTGGAGTTCAAGCACTGGCACAGAATTACTAAAATACATTTTTATTGGTATCACAAATTGTATAAAACAGTATAAAAATCTGTGATATACATATACCATATATTATATATTAATTAACCGATTCAGATTAATTAGTGATATGTTAAGCAGTGGCACATCCAATGATCAGCTTTTGCTGGGGAAATTTTTTGACAGAAAAAAAACTGGTCTAAGCAACAACAACAACAACAAAGAAAACTCCAAGAAAATATTAAATACATTTGGTCGCTTTTTTAAAAGTTTTTGGGGATGGAACTGCTGATGGTTTTATTAGTAAAGGACGCGTTAAATAATTAAAGCCAATGTAACCTGCCAAGTGCACTATATAAGCTGAAGTATTATTTGTCTTGGTAGATGAAGAAAAATTGATTTTCCTCTAAGTGTATTGACCTACACACAGTGAACTTCAGAATCTGACGGTAAACTCACATTAATTCTATAGGGAACACTTCAAAGTGCTTCTCTGATATTACATTGCCAACATTCATAAAAATGAAAAGAAAATAGGCCTGTAATGTTTTTAGCTTAAAACATTACTTTAATATGGTCTTTTCTGTGTCATAAATGCTTAAAGATGCCTAGTCCTCCCATTAGCTGGTTCGGGTGCCGATTCTTACTAATGGATTCATGTATATTCATTGAGTACATATAATTGATGGTGGACAGAAAAACCACATGGGTGGCCAGATTGGAAGAAGAATTGAGATATCACTAGGAATGTTGTTTATCTGTGTCCTCAGCTGAGATTCAATGCATAAAAGTTTCCATACACATTTTATAGCTGTCGACCAAACAACATACACGTTGGTTCAGCCGAGCATGCGCGTGTTGGAAATGGGGACAGAGGCGACAACTGGGTGAACAAAAAGATTAGGCAAAAAAATAACTTTGCCAGATCCGACAGTCGGGAGCTCCCCATACACCTTATACTGTTGGCCAAACCCACCCAGGTTCATCTGACAATAAACAAATGTGTATGGGCACCTTAGAGAGGCTGCCCCACAAAAAATATTCTACATTTTTCAAACCAGTACCTGGATCGGAATACTTTGGTAATTGCATGTAATTTAGTAAAGTCGCAGAGATATTCACAGAAATCTATCTGTATAGCGCCACCTACTGTTTGTTATTTTTCTAATTTCTCTGTCCTGCTCACTGAGATGGAAGCACATGCTCTAGTCCATCCTTCAACTGCAACCAGCTGCAGCAGACGGAACACTGCCCCCTGAGAAACAACATGCCCCTGAAGCTGCCATCTTGAAATAAATCTAAAAGAACAACTAGATCAGTGAATGGGGAGATTCTCGCTCTAGATCCATGTGAGGTACAGGGCTGGTTCTAGTTTTGTAATAAAGTGATTGTCATGAACTAGATTATGTATACTTTCATTTATACATTAACCATGGGATTACCCCTTTAAAGGGATTGTCTCATCTCAGACATTGGG
Organism: Bufo gargarizans; assembly: GCF_014858855.1. Classification (NCBI taxonomy): domain Eukaryota; kingdom Metazoa; phylum Chordata; class Amphibia; order Anura; family Bufonidae; genus Bufo; species Bufo gargarizans. The sequence continues at coordinate 597,670,223 of NC_058081.1, read as the reverse complement.
GGCATATCACTAGGATATTCCCCTAATGTCTGATAGGTCCGGGTCACACCTCTGGGACCTGCACCTATCTTTAGAACGGAGCTTGCAAAGTGAAGGAGTGCACACCACGCATGCACGGCCACCTTACATTCATACCTTAGGCGAGCGGTGCACTCAACTATTTTAAGCAGTCCCACCTCTACGAGACTGATGGAAAAAGCTGAGTCAGTGTTCGGCTATTTTCCGCGCTCCCATAGGAATGAACGGAGGGTGGCCGCGCATGCATGGTGTGCCCTCTTTTCACTTTGTGGGCTCTATTCTAAAGATAGGTGCAGGTCCCAGAGGTGGGACCTGGACCTAGCAGACATTAGGGGCATATCCTAGTGATATGCCCCCAATGTCTGAGGTGAGACAACCCCTTTAAGTAATCAAAAATAGGAGAGAAATAGTTGTTGAAGGGCACTAAAATATCTGGGAGCCCCGGACAACAGTGTCTGTCATAAATATTTTTTTTAATAAACACCACTAAAAACATACATCAAGATAAAAATGAAATAAAATGTACATAAGAAGGTAGCTAGATAGCAAAATGACCAAAATAGCGAATTATATCTGCGGAGACTTAATTCAGAAACCATATAGGAGTGCTTGTATGAGCGTAGGTAACATATATAATACACCTCTATATTGTAGCCAAAGTGTGTGAATGGCTGGAATGTCCCAATGGAGCAAAATGATGCCCACTAGAAAAAAGCTAATCGTGCCACCTATTCAAGGGATGCTGATGAGAAATGTCCCATATAGGAGTGGATCCGTAGTTATAAGGATATGTCCATACTCTAGATGCCCAGCATAAATGTCTCCAATCAAATAATATCGATAATAGTAATGTCATACATTACCACCGGACTTGTAGACACTTGCCGGGTATCTTCTTTCCCCGCCGCCTAGACTCACTACGGCGTCCCGTGTGGTCTCGCCGTTGTAGCGTGGCGTCCCACGTGACCTGGCGGCGTCTCACGTGATTTGGATGTGTCCAGGTGACCAGCTATTCTACGCTAGGGGCAGTTGGATGTTCAGCTCTGCGTTCCAACTGGAGTCTGTAAACAGGACCTCTGTTAACTCCTGGATTTTAAATGGAGATACACTACCACTGAGGAAGGGGAGGTACGCCGAAATGCGTATGGTCGGAGTGGCCCACCAAGCACTTTATTAATATGGACACAACTACATGCGGCTTACTACAAGCAAAATTTAATATCTCCATTTAAAATCCAGGAGTTAACAGAGGTCCTGATCTGTTGGTTCTCTCTATGTGAATGCTTTGACTAGGGGAAAATGTGGGTAAGTAACTGGTTCAGTGATAGAAAACAGAGGGTGGTTATTAGTGGTACACACTCAGATTGGGTCACTGTCACTAGTGGAGTACCTCAGGGGTCGGTATTGGGCCCTATTCTATTCAATATATTTATTAATGATCTTGTAGAAGGCTTGCACAGTAAAATATAAATTTTTGCAGATGGCACTAAACTGTGTAATATAATTGGGAAGAGGACAGTATGGGATGCAGATGGGAAAGAATAATGCAAGTCACCCGTACATACTAAATAGTCAAACACTGGGTAACCCTGACATGGAAAAGGACTTAGGAATTTTAGTGAACGGCAAACTAAGGTGTAGAAAGCAATGTCAAGCAGCTGCTGCCAAGGCCCATAAGATAATGGGGTGCATCAAAGTGGCATAGATCCCCGTGATGAAAACAAACATAGTCCTGCCACTTCCTTCCCACAAATCACTAGTCAGACCCCACATGGAGCACTGTGTACAGTTCTGGGCTCCTGTGAACGAGACAGACATAGAGCTGGGCAGCATTCAGAGGAGGGCAACTGGAATAACTGGAATGGGTGGACTATAGTACCCAGAAAGATGATCAAAATTAGGGTTATTCACTTTTATAAAAAAGACGACTGAGGGGAGATCTAATAACTATGTATAAATATATCAGGGGTCAGTACAGAGATCTCTCCCATCAGCTATTTATCCCCAGGACTGTGACTGTGACGAGGGGACATCCTCTGCGCCTGGAGGAAAGAAGGTTTCTACAAAAACATAGAAGATGATTCTTTCCGGTAAGAGCAGTGAGACTATGGAACTCTCTGCCTGAGGAGGTGGTGATGGTGAGTACTATAAAGGAATTCAAGAGGGGCCTGGATGTATTTCTGGACGGTAATAATATTACAGGTTTAAGCCTCAGTCACACGTCAGTGTTTTGGTCAGTGACTTCCATCAATAATTGTGAGCCAGAACCGGGATTGGAGCCTCCACGGACATGAGGTATGAGGGAAAGATCTGCTCCTGTTCTGTGTTTAGAGCCGCACTGGTTTTGGCTCACAATTACTGATGGAAATCACTGACCAAATACTGACGTGTGAATAAGGTTTTATAGGTATTAGAATTCTAGGAGTTATTCTGATTGCCTGATTGAAGTCAGGATGCAGTTTTTCCCTTTTTGAGGAAAATTGCCTTCCTCTGGATCTGGAACTTTACAGGATAACAGGCTGAACTGGATTGATGTACTTTGTATGTCATTTTTCAGCCTTACAAACTATGTTACTATGTCTGTGAGTGACAAAAGTATGTCAACCTTTACCATCAGGTGTGACCCCATTGTGCAGCAATAACTGCAACTAAATGTTTCCATTAACTGTCCATTAGTCCTTTACATGGCCATGGAGGAATTTTAGCCTATTCTGACATAAAAAAAATACTATCAACACTATTGGTGGATTTCCTCCCATGAACTGTTCGCTTCAGGTCCTGAACATTTTTATTGTATTTAGGTCATTTTGACTTGGCAAAACCAATACTTTAAAGGGGTTGTCCAGGAGCAGATAAACTTTGATGCCATCTTTCACAAACAGCGCCACACCTGTCCATGGATCATGTCTGATATTGCTGCTCTGCTCCACTGAAGCAAATGGGGCTGAGTGCAATACCATACACAACAAATGGACAGGTGTGGAGCCGTTGTGGAAGAAAGCCGCCATGTTTGTCTAATCCTGGACATCACCTTTAAGTTTAATCTTCATTAACCGATCTTTGATAGAATGACTTGTGTACTTAGAGTTGTTGCTGAATTATCCATGTTCTCTTGATATTCAGCTCACAGATAAATGTCGTAACGTTATTCTTTAGAAAATATGCTGGTATAATTTAGAAGTCTTTGTTCCAACAATGATAGCAATCCGCCCTGACCCAGATGCGGCAAAACAGGACCAAACCATGATACTACCACCACCGTATTTCACAGATGGCATTCAATTTTTATGCTTAAATGCAGTATTTTCCTTTCTGTAAACATAACGCTTCTGACCAGAAAGTTCTATTTTGGTTTCAATCCATCTACAAAACATTGTTCCAGTATTCCTCTGGCTTGTCCAGGTGATCTTTAGCAAACTGCAGACTGAAACAATAATCTTTTTAGAGAGCAGAAGCTTTCTCCTAGCAATCCTGCCCTGCTCACCATTGTTGTTCAGTGTCCTCCTGATGGTGAACTCATGAAAATTAACATTAGCTAATGTGAGAAAGAAAGGCCTTTAGTTGCTTAGAGATTACCTTGCATTTCTTTGTGTCCTCGCAGACTATTACACACCTTGTTCTTGATGTGATCTTTGTTGGTCCATCACTCCTGAGGAGGGTAACGATGGTCTTGATTTTCCGCCATTTGTACATAATCTGATAGACAGTGGATTGGTACAGTCCAAATTCATTAGAGATGATTTCGTAAACTTTTAAGGCCTGAAGAGCATTAAGAAGTCTTCTTCTGAGGTCCTCAGAAATCTCCTTTGTTCCTGAAATAATTCACTTCCATGAACAAGGAAGATCAGGTTTTGATAGATCCCTGTTCTATAAATAAAACAGGTTGCCCACTCACACCTGATCATCATCCCACTGATTGAAAACACTACTATCTGGTAATACTAAAGGTTCACATACTTTTGCCACTCACAAATATGTGATATTGGATCATTTTCGTCAATAAATAAATGACCGCGTCTAATGTTTTTAACTCATTTGTTAAAACCTTTTACCACCAGCTCTGTACATGTACGCCGATGTTTCAAACAGCAAAGACTAATAATGGCGATCTCGGTCATTAAAGCCTTTCAGATGTCAAGTGTGATCACGGCGTCTAAACTGTGAAAAACTGAGTTATTAACGGTATCCCTGTGCGGCCAATGGGGATGCCAGCAATTTACTTTAATATGCTGGATCTCTCAGAAGAGACCCAGCATATTAGAGCTGCAATTCTTATGTTGACCAGCAGGTGGAGTGTGGTAATATTGAATAAATAAAAAAAATAGTGAATATTGTAGCCTCCTACACTGGCTATATTAACATTTAAAAAAATAAAAAAATATATATATAAAAGAAAATTCAAAAATATAAACATCATTAAATCCCCCCTTTCCTTAGAATAAAAAAATAAATACATAAAAAATATAAACATCATGGGCATGACTGCATCTGAAAACGCCCATACTATTAAAATATAAAAAATATTTTTCCAATTCGGTGAATGGCTTCTCTTACCCAAATAAATGTAATTAAATGCGATCAAAAAGTCACACACACATTTAAAAATTTTATTAATAAAAACTACAGATTGTCCCGCCAAAAAATAGCCCCCACACAGCTAAGTAGACATAACTATAAAAAAGTTATGGTGGTCAATATATGTAAAAAAAAAAAGTAACATTGACCACCCCTTTAACAGTGACCTCCACAGTGCTCGCTCCTTTAACAGTGACCTCCACAGTAGCTATCCCTTTAACAGTGACCTCCACAGTAGCTATCCCTTTAACAGTGACCTCCACAGTGCCCGCCCCTTTAACAGTGACCTCCACAGTGCCCGCCCCTTTAACAGTGATCTCCACAGTGCCTGCCCCTTTAACAGTGACCTCCACAGTGCCCGCCCTTTTAACAGTGACCTCCACAGTGCTTGCCCCTTTAACATTGACCACTCCTTTAAAAGTGACCTCCACAGTGCTTGCTCCTTTAACAGTGACCTCCACAGTATCTATCCCTTTAACAGTGACCTCCAGTGCCTGCCCCTTTAACAGTGACCTCCACAGTGCCCACCCCTTTAACAGTGACTTCCACAATGCCCATTCCTTTAACAGTGACCTCCACAGTATCTATCCCTTTAACAGTGACCTCCAGTGCCCGCCCCCTTAACAGTGACCTCCACAGTGCCCACCCCTTTAATATGGACCTCCACAATACCCATCCCTTTAACAGTGACCTCCGCAGTGCCCGCCCCTTTAACAGTGACCTCCACAGTGCCCGCCCCTTTTACAGTGACCTCCACAGTGCCCACCCCTTTAACAGTGACCTTCACAATGCCCATCCCTTTAACAGTGACCATCACAGTGCCCGCCCCTTTAACAGTGACCTCCACAGTGTCCGCCCCTTTAACCACTTAAGGACCACAGGTTTATACCCCCCTAGTGACCATGCCCTTTTTTACAAATCGGCACTCCACAACTTTAGCGGTTTATTGCTCGGTCATGCAACTTACCACCCAAATGAATTTTACCTCCTTTTCTTCTCACTAATAGAGCTTTCATTTGGTGGTATTTCATTGCTGCTGACATTTTTACTTTTTTGTTATTAATCGAAATTTAACGATTTTTTTGCAAAAAAATGACATTTTTCACTTTCAGTTGTAAAATTTTGCAAAAAAAACGACATCCATATATAAATTTTTCGCTAAATTTACTGTTCAACATGTCTTTGATAAAAAAAAAATGTTTGGGTAAAAGTTATAGCGTTTACAAACTATGGTACAAAAATGTGAATTTCTGCTTTTTGAAGCAGCTCTGACTTTCTGAGCACCTGTCATGTTTCCTGAGGTTCTACAATGCCCAGACAGTAGAAAACCCCCACAAATGACCCCATTTCAGAAAGTAGACACCCTAAGGTATTCGCTGATGGGCATAGTGAGTTCATAGAACTTTTTTGTCACAAGCTAGCGGAAAATGATGATTTTTTTTTTATTTATTTTTTTCTTACAAAGTCTCATATTCCACTAACTTGTGACAAAAAACAAAAACTTCCATGAACTCACTATGCCCATCACAAAATACCTTGGGGTGTCTTCTTTCCAAAATGGGGTCACTTGTGGGGTAGTTATACTGCCCTGGCATTCTAGGGGCCCAGATGCGTGAGAAGAAGTTTGAAATCAGAATCTGTAAAAAATGATCGGTGAAATCCGAAAGGTGCTCTTTGGAATGTGTGCCCCTTTGCCCACCTAGGCTGCAAAAAAGTGTCACACATCTGGTATCGCCGTACTCAGGAGAAGTTGGGGAATGTTTTTTGGGGTGTCATTTTACAATAAATATCTTGGTCAAATGCCAACTTTGTATAAAAAAATGGGAAAAGTTGTCTTTTGACAAGATATTTATCTCATCCAGCATGGGTATATGTAAAATGACACCCCAAAACACATTGCCCAACTTCTCCTGAGTACGGCGATACCACATGTGTGACACTTTTTTGCAGCCTAGATGCCCATCCCTTTAACAGTGAACTCCACAGCGCCCGTCCGTTTATTAGTGGCCCCTGCCCCCCATGCATGTAGCAGTGTAGTTGTGCCGTCATATGTCATATGACTGAATATTTAAGGACCTGCGAACTGCTAAAACCTGTGATCAATTGTTATGGCAACCTGGAGTAGAACCTTCGAGCTTCTATTGGCTAATAAGGGTTTAAGTGAAAGGCTTGCTGGCTTCTATTGGCTAATGCAGGTCATTTTTTGGGAATATCTTAGGAACGGTAAGTCATAGAGAGCTTACATCCGGTCTAAAACCTTCTCAGACACCTGATGTACCTGTGTGCCAAATTTGGTGAAGATTGGTCCAGTCGTTTGGTCGCGCATAAGGAACGTCCAGACGGACGTCTAGACAGACAGACAAAAACTAGTTTTTATATTATAAATATATATAGAATATTTAGAACAATTTTATGCAGTGAAGTATTTTTTTTTTTCTTGGATGCTGCATGAAAGGTGATTATATACAGTTAGTTATTATAACTACTAAATAATCACCAAGGCATTACTGAGGTATGGGACACATGATGCTTCATATGACAAAACCTATTGTGACTATTCATTTAGTAACCTACCACATGAAGTGACTCCAAAATTTGACTGGCTGCCTCTGTGGTGTATAGATAACAGAAGAACCATCTATTCTAATTTACATTTTACATTAAAATTAAAAGCCCGTGGAACATTGAACAAGCATAGCAATCCTGATACAACAGCTTTATGAGGGATGCAGGAGAGCACGGCCAGGTCATATGTCAGCTCACATTACTTTTACATGATTTAATAGCTGACCGTCTTCAGGTAAATTTACTACATAATGTCTGCCTTTTGAAGCTACAGATTAGAGGGCTGTCACCTCTGTGGGATGAGGTCCAACAGAACCGGCTTCAGTGAAAAATAAAGACCTCACAGTGCTGTTAGATTCTCATGTATCGCTATGTGCAGGGGCGGACTGGGAACTCAAAGTCACCCTGGGAAAAACGTAGAAGTGGCCCCAATTTTTAAGCAGAGCCAAATTGCTAGAAGGTGTGGCTACACCAAGTAGGCGGAGTCAGCTACTAGCCTGTGCTCCAAGAGCTATAACTCTTATTATTCCGTTCACATAGACATTGTACCTTTTTTGTGGGGAATAACAATATGGCGGCTTTTTCATATAACATGGGTTTTCTGATATATGGTGCTACTATACATACCTTAAATTATTGCTAATTTTCTTACACTAGGCTCCATCTTACTTTGCTATGGGGTCCTATGAATGATAGTTACGCCCCTGCCTACAGGGGTTGTCTCCTCTGACTAAAGTCGTTCTCTTTCCTTTTTTTCCTCAGTCCTGCACAGGTCATTATGAAGACTTCTCCGGACCACAACTTCTTTCTGTATAATCGGACATACAGAACACACCTATTTAGTAAGAATGCCTCCATTATACAGTATGTCCCACTCCATTTAGGCCCAAGTAGTTATAAACCCCCACAGTAGTGCCCTCTGTACATATAATGTCCCGCATAGTGCCCACCGTACATATAATGCCCATGATAGTGCAATCTGTACATATATTACCACCTATAGTGCCATCTGTGCATATAATGCCCCCCCAATAGTGCCCTCTGTATATATAATGATATCCACATCGTGCCCCCAGTAGTGACAAAAAAAAAAAAAAAAAAAGCCTAAATATTCACCTCAGTCCCACCGTCTGCGATTCAGGCCACAGACCTGTGACCCTGGTTTCCTGCATCCCGGAGCAGGTGGTTGCAATGACAACATCGGGACCTCCTGTGTCAGGTCTTCGGCGCTGTGATAATGCTACCGCCTGCACCATTCCAATGCCTAATAGGCCTCAGGTCTAGTGGCCTTCGGCTGATAAGGCAGAAAGGCAGCGACAGGAACCATTCAGCTCCCCCATGTGGTGTCTGGGCAAATGGCTATGCTATGCCACTGTGTACCATGGTCATTTTTTAATGCAAATGTAATTGTACATGTCATGCTGTTCTAGGAAAATTTACAGGACAACAACCTGCCATCCGGATCAACCTTATCAAACCAGGCATAATGTCTGCTAAGGCTTTCCTGAATCGTTGTAGCATTTAGGAGAAAGCAGTTTTAAACAATATGCAAATTAGGGCTTACGTTTACTCAGTGTCGGACTGGGGTCCCTGGGCACACCAGTGACATTTATTTGGGGGGCCCATCGTATGGATACATTCAAATATTACCTGCTCACACAGCAGCAAGGATGCTACCAGATGATTAAATATGGGGGTCCCTGCAGCCACTTTGAGAAGGTAGGTCCTGGGGAGAAGAGGACACTGGTAGCTTTCCTCTAAACCTAGAAGTTCTCAGCTCTGATCGTGTCTATAATAATGGGGAGTTTAACACAAAAAAAAACTTAAAAGGTCCTAGATCATTGGTACTTTTGCGTTTTGTATGACTAATCATCACTCAAACTAATGTAGATTCTGAATAAGTAATTATATAAAAAATTGCACTTTTATAATGTTATTAATACATATTTTGTTTTGTATGGTTCCAAACTATGAAAACAATAATCTCTAATTATGGTCATAAAACAACTGTGGAGAGCAAACAAACATCTCTAAATAAACCTCTTGATGCTTATAATGTTCTGTACTACATGGGTTATTCATCATGTAGACCTTAATAAACCGCAAGCATTGTAAACAACCCAATTAATTCTCCGATCAAGCAACCCGAAAACACCCACTATCCACACAACCAGGACTCCACCAGAGAATCAGAAACTAGTAAACTAGTAGCAAATCAAATATGGACCCCCGCTGATCTGATATTGATGACCTATCCTCAGGGTAGGTCATCTATATCATGAGACTGCAGAAACTCTTTAAAATCCATCATAGTCAACTGTAAAAATACATGACTGGCCACAGCCCCCTCAAACAGCTGATCATTTGGACTACCAACATGACCCACCAATGATGAGAATCCATTTTTGGGACCTATTGAGCTACTGCTGCTCATAGCATGTGTTCAGCTAATGAGGTATGCGTTTTAAAGAGGACCTGTCACCATGAAATGCAGTGCAATCTGCAGGTAGCATGTTTTAGAACAGTAGGAGCTGAGCAGATTGATGTATAGTTTTTGGGGAAAAGATTCAGTAAAACTTCCATTTTATTAATTTTCTCTTCTCTTTCTAAAATGTTGTTCCCTGGGCCGTCTATCAGTGATTGAAAGCATTCCCTGTATAAGTATGTATACCCGGACACCTTTGAGGTGTCACCACGTGTTGCTGCTCTGGAGGGGATGGTAAGGTGTGGTGCACCCCAATTGGAAATAAGTCTAGAGAGTTAGGGTTTGGAGTAAACTAGTGTGCTTCTTTACTGGAGGAACTCAAGTGCAAAACAATACAGGCAAGGCAGTGAGCTGGCTTCTCCAGTCTCCTCCCTGGCAGAAGAAGGTCCTTTGTTGAGGAAAGGCCTGAGCTAGCTGTCCCTCTTTCAGAAGACTGGCTTCCTGGCTGAAAGCTAGTGGCCCAGGGTCTGTGGCTCTATCGTCTGTCTGGCTGGAGTATACCTAGTCTGGCAAAGTCTCTTCTACTAAACACTGGGCCCTATTGTCACGGCCTCGTGTTGTGCGCTGTGACATGTTTGCAATTTATGCCGGTTGCCAGGGGAAATGTGCCGTTGTCTGCATGTGTGTGCTTTGCTCCCCTTCTCCTGGTTCCTCCTCTGTCTGGTGCTGGAGGGGTTAACAACTTTGCTGGGTGTGGTCACTAGGTGCTTCTTATACCTGTGGCTTATGGCCAGGAGTCAGTTGTACTCCAGCCTTGGTGTGTGCTGGAGTTATGCTCCTTGTCTGGATGTCCCATCTTCCAGTGTGAGGCCCACCTAGTGGGACATCGATGTCTCAAGCTATGTCTTCCTTATGTCTCCTCCATTTTCCCTAACTTACCTGTTATGTTTGGTGTGGGTATATGTTCTGGGGTTGTTGTACATCTAGTTGTTGTTCCGTGTCTGGTTAGTGTTTGGTGTATTCTGTCCAGCATGGTTGCTAGATGTTACCCTGTTTGTCTGGTGTGGTCCCGGGAGGGGGAACCAAAAGTCAAGTCAGTGAGCTGTTGCTAGAGTGCTGGTTCCTATGTGTGTCAGTACGTACTGAGTCTGGTATGGTGTTTGGATTGCAGTACGGTTGCATGGGTTCCAGTTCACCTAGGTGTGGTCTTCTGTTGTGCCGTCCAGCAGCTGCGGCAGGTAAGTTACCATACCTTCCTGGGTTCTTGTCTCTCCCCCTGCTTCTACGTGAGGGATTATCAGGGCGACTCAGGGTCCTAGGTATCCTGGGTATGAGCCGTCCTACCATCCAGGTCCGCTCATACGGTTGTCACGAGTTGGAGGTCCCAGGAGAGACCTCCACGTCGTCAAGCAATAAACAAACGGAACTCAGGTACAGACACACAAGAGTTTATTGCACAAACAGAATCCAAGGAGGGAAACACAGGGAAATAGAAAGCTCTATGTACAGTCTGCACAGTGGGAGGAAAACCCCCACTGCGCCACTGTCTAGTAATACTCCAGAGGGGCGTGATTAAGCAACTCCTGGTATTCACTAGGGCCCCAGATGGTAGGGTTAGGTTTGCCGCAGGGAGTTGCCAGGGTCCACTCTGGAGAGTGAACTAGACAGTGACAACAGGAGCAAACGGACAACAGGTACCAGAAGGTACCAACGGTACATAGGCAAACATAACAAACAGGCAAATACAAATAGCAACTAAAAACACAAGCAGAAGTTCATAGCAGGGAAACAGGAGTGACAATGAGCAGAGAAGGACTAGCTCCACCGGTAGTAAACTGCATGGCCTTGCCCATGGCACTCTGCTGCAAAGAAAGGTGCAGCAAGGGCTTGCTGAACAGAGACATAAATACAAACTAGGTGACTAAAACATAACTGTCAGAACAGATAACAAAACACAGGAAAGAGGACGGGAATGAACAAGTAGGAAACCCACAGAGCACAGACAGACAGACACGGCTCCCATGGGTCAGCAGCATGGGAGAGTGAGTACAAACTAGGAGCAGGACAAGACAACACACACCAGCAGAGCTGACCCAGAACTGAGGAAACCTCAGCCTTATATACAGGTTCCATGGGTGCAGCAGAGAGGCCACACCCATGGATTAGACAGAGGATAAACTCCTAATAGGCACACAGGGGAGTTAACCCATAAAGAACCACAAAAACACAGGAACGGAGCTGCCGCGAGAGCATAGACAGAAGGTCACAGCCAGAGGTAACGACTGTGACAACGGTGAGGAGTTGGGGGCGCGAAGATTAGGAACGCTTTAGGAGGTAACCTGCTCCCTTATCCCGGCATCCTGGCCTAGCTTCTTCCCCGCATACCCATTATCGCACGGTGGGGAGTTTCCCCCACTCCTCACCATGACACCTATCTGCAGACAACTAGGAGCTCTGACTCCTCTCCTTATATACAGTTTCTAACTGAATTGGAACCTTATATTGGGAGTTTTAATACAAGTCTATGGGAATGACTAAGCAGATTTTCCAGCCAAGCACAGTGCCGTACATTCTATAGCAGCGGTGCTTGGTACTGCAGCCTAGGCCAATTCATTTTAATGATATCAAAGAACCACAGCACTCAATAGCTGCTTATGAATCAGTTGTTTTATTTTTATTTTTCTTTATATATCTTTTTTCATTTTTATATATCCATCCAAAAAATTAGTAAGCCACTGGCCAACGTTTCGGTCTATTTGACCTTGTTCACGGCCTAATATGTGGATAAGTTATAAATTAATAATTACATATACAACAATAGTAAATAGTTCAATCACATGATATAGTTAACAAAGTATTAGTGATTACATCATTCTTGAGAAAAAGTCTCTATCGTATCTAGGAGAATACAAAAGTGTGGCATATGTAGGCGAAACCACCCAAAGTGTACGGGACCGCATTTCTAAGCATAAATCGGATATCCGTTGCCAAAAAACTGAACTACCTGTACCACACCATTTCATCTCTGCCAATCACCAGATCAATCAATTAAAGTTCCAAATTCTCGAACAAGTAGGATCGGCAAGACGCGGAGGCAACAGGATAGCACGCTTAAAACAACGCGAGGCGTATTGGATCTTCGAACTTAACACCTTGGCACCCCGTGGGTTAAATAGAGACTTTGATTTCTGTATTTCTTGACTACTGTATTTCCTGATTCTCTACATGCTAGCAATTTATTCCCCTTTCCATTTACAAGTTATTGTTGAATATACTGTATAGATGAGAGACAATATATGATTCCAGATATTAATCTTCTTTTTCTCCCCCCCCCCTCCCTCCTCTTTATTTTCTATAGGTGAAATGACCACTGTCACACAGGTAGTATTATGCCACCACCATAGTATATTATAATGATATAATGATATAGTGCTATATAGATGTTGAGATACATAGAGATATATCTAATTTCTAGCTTTAACATAGATGTCTATATCCCTCTAATAGATAGCAATTATGTCCTAATATGAACAAATTACATAAGATCAATGTCTACTCTGTGTCCTCTGTGCTGTAACACTTTTTGTCCAATAGCATTGCGATCACTATACAAATGCGCACATCCCTGTAGATATGGCTACGTCCTACCAGTTCCCTTTCTAGACCAGCGCTCTCTATTGCGCATGCGCCCGCATACCCGTCATCCGACTCCAGTTTCATGCGACTATAAAATTGCTCTGCGCATCCGCCCGCTTGTGACGCTAGCCACGTGAGTCTAGTACCTTTGTTTACATATGCGCACGCTTATGACGCCGGTCAGCCGGCGCTAGACACGCCTCCCCGCTACCTCATAAAACGAACAGACTCGTAGCGTCCCCACACCATCCCAGAACTCCATGACTATGCAGACTAAGGTATGTGCGCTCCCAGATGCTGTGTATACTGGACCTTGCCAGTATTACTATTTATGCCACTCCTATTGGATACTATTTCTGTAGCCATTACTTTTTTTTTTTTTTTTTTTTTTTCGTTTTCTGATGTATTTATTTATTTTATGCACTTATATAGCGCTGCCATATTCCACAGCGCTTTATAGACATTAGCATTCTGATGACATTTCCTTTAAATAGCTGAATGGTTACGTGTCATTGCCTATGCTCTAGACCACAAATATTTGGATGGATTGATTCTAGTCTATCAATCAAGAAAAAGATATAAAAAGATTCCATTTAGAAAGTATGTATCAGTTACACAATACACTAGCTGTAATATATAATTAGCTTTTTTTTTTGTATAAACAATTTTTATTGTTTTTTAAATATTAATAGATTGTACGTTGCAAAAGAGGTACATCGTGGAGCAATAGTAATAGTCATAATGTACAGTCTGTGGTTACAAACATTACATTTGTATATAGACAAAGTATTATTCTCATTCACATATAATGTTATGTGCATAGAATCAGAACCTGAGAGTTGAACGACGGAATACCTAGATTGAGAACACAAACATACATAATTAAGTGAAGTTCCTGTATTTTTTCCAGAAAGACCATATATTGAGAAATGCATTTCTGGTTTTCAATTCCCAATGTGAGAGTTCCTCAAGGCGATAAAATTGATCGACTTTAGCTATCCAGTGATCTATAGTGGGTATGTCTGGGCTACGCCAGTTCATGGGGATAAGTAAACGTGCCGCTGATATCAGAAAGGAAAAAAGTTTTTTTTTGTGCTTGTCTACCCCTTGTATACCCAAAGAAAGCAACGCTATCTCAGGGGAGATAGGGAAATTGGTGTCGCATATGGTGTTACTCAAGTTAAAGATTTTCCCCCACCAGGGTTTTAGCAGGGGGCACTCCCACCAGATATGGAAGTAAGAACCCTTATTCTTTTCGCATCTCCAACAATTGTCTGGGATGTTGGGGTAGAATGAGGAGATCTTGTCTGGGGTTCTATACCATCTAGCTAAAACTTTGTAGCCGTTCTCTTGCACTCGGACACATCTTGAAAGTTTGTGTGGAGTGATGAAGAGTTTGGTTATTTCGGGTTGGGAGAATTGTCTTCCCAGGTCTTTTTCCCATAGTGCTATTACTGCTGGTTTAACACTCAGGGAGGGAAGGGTCAGCTTCTTATAAAGAACCGAGATCAACTTAGAAGGATAGGTATTGGACTTCAACATATTTTCAAACCAGTCCAGGGGTTTTTGCAGGTTTAAGGATTTGGCTCTAAAGCCTATTTCCTTACTAATATAAGTGAGGAGTAGGGTATGTGCGGAAGTGATTCCCAGTTTGTTTAAGAGGGACTCTCCAGAGAGGACACATCCATCTCCGTCCAGTAGGTCCATTACTAGCTTATTGGAAGATCTGATCCCTAAAGGGCATGTGTCTCTCAGCTCTTTTGGAGCTAACGAGATAATATCCCCTACCTGGAGGAGAGGGGAGGGCAGGGGTAGGGCAGAGCAATTGGAGGAGAACCACTTCCAAACCTTCAAGGAAGTGTGCACTATAGGGTTCGGGATAGAGGAAAGGGTAGGAAGTGGGCTGTCCGACAACAACAGGGCCCTAATGGTAGAGGGAAATAAAATATTTTCTAGCGGTAGCCACTGCTTGTGACCAGAGGGTCGAAGTCAGTCAATCACTCTATTTAAGTGTATAGCCTTCATATAAAGTTCCGGGTCAGGCAAACCTATCCCCCCAAGGTGTTTGGGTTTTGTCAAAGTAGAGAAGGAGATTCTGGGTTTTTTACCCTGCCATATAAATTTTCGGATCTGGGCATTTAATGACCTAAAAAAGGACCTAGGTATAGCAATAGGAAGGACCTGCAGGAGATAAGTGAGTCTTGGAATTACCAGGGACATTACTAGGTTTTTTCTTCCGAACCAAGACAGGTAAGGAAGGTCCAGAGAATCCAGCTGAGCAACGATGGCCTTCAAAAGGGGGGTATAGTTGAGCTGAAACAATTCTCAAGAATTATGTAATCACTAATACTTTGTTAACTATATCATGTGATTGAACTATTTACTATTGTTGTATATGTAATTATTAATTTATAACTTATCCACATATTAGGCCGTGAACAAGGTCAAATAGACCGAAACGTTGGCCAGTGGCTTACTAATTTTTTGGATGGATATATAAAAATGAAAAAAGATATATAAAGAAAAATAAAAATAAAACAACTGATTCATAAGCAGCTATTGAGTGCTGTGGTTCTTTGATATCAAGTTATGCACCCTTACCACTGAGCACCGCCGATTATCTAAAGGAGTGCCACTCAACTATCCTTCTTCAAAATTCATTTTAATGAGACTTTAATGTGACATCACCAGTCTAGGAAGAGGGCACCTGAGGATAGACCATCAGTATCAAAATCTCGGACAACCCTTTTAACCCTTCAAGCAAAAACCAGTTTGGACTAAACAACGGAGCCCTATATTTTAAATCTGATGTGTCACTTTATCTGATAATAACTCTGGAACGCTTTTACTCATTCAGTTGATTCTAAGACCGTTTGCTCGTGACACGTCTTACTTCATGTTAGTGATAAAGTTGAGTTTATATGTTTTACCTTTATGTCTAAAGAAATCCAAAATTGATTCTGCACTTTACATTAACACTCCCATGTGTGGTGCCAAGTCACATTTGAACAGACCCTGAGGTACCCCTAGAAAGAAAACCCCAAAAAGTGACCCCATTTTAAAGTGAAGGCTTTGACCCAAAAAGCATTTCATAGAATTTAGAAACACTTGGCTGGGAAAAAAAATAATTACATTTTAGTTCCAAATGCACCCCACAATTTGTTATGCATTTGTGGTCATATATGGTCGTAAACTGCAGTTTGGGGCAGCATTTAGAAGGGAAGGAGTATTATCAGGATTTTTTTTAACATGGAATTTGCAGAAATTGTTTTATGGGGCTATCTCATTTTTAATTTTTTGTTGAAAGAGCAGTGTGAGGGCTTGTTTGTTGCAGGACAAGCTGTAGCTTTTTTTTGTACTATTTTGGGGTAAAAATAACTTTTTGATCGCTTTTTATACCATTTTAGGAGGTGAGGTGGAAAAGTGTTTTTTATTTTTACCTTTTATGGGGTTCCTCAAGCAGTATATAGGACATGATAATTTTATTCTGTGGGTTGATACGGTATAGCAATACTAAATTGGTATATAGAGATTCGTTCACGCTTTGTTTATTGGTAAAAGGTGAATTGTGTTATGGATTCCGTTACCACAGAAAAGTTGTGCATGTAGGACTTTTGTCTCCGCTACAAAAATCTTTTTGCGGACAAGAATGGGCAGTTATATTAAATTGCGGAACGCACATGGACACCATCCGTGTTTTGCGGACCGCAAAACACACAACGGTCGTGTGCACAAGGCCTCACTGAGATGGTAATGAAAGTAATGTCTCTTTTGAGACTTAATCCATCAGAGACACTGCTGTGGGATTGTAGCTGATGGGATCATTCATAGGAACAACCCCACTTGAGGAATGATGCATTGTGGCCATTCATTGTCTAAAGTGTGCAGCTAGCTTAAAGGGGTTATCCCATGAGTAATGGAAAATGGAAACCAGACATCATATAGGACATGGCAATCTCTCTCTAACAAGCTTAGAACCAGCCCTGTACCTCACATGGATCCAGAGATCTTCCCATTTATTGCGTCAATTGTTCTGCTAGATTTAGGCTACTTTCACATCTGCGTATTTGTTGGATCCGTCATGGATCAGCAAAAACGCTTTTGTTACGATAATACAACCATCTGCATCTGTTATGAATGGATCCGGTTGTATCTCTAAAATAGCCATGACGGATCCGTCTCTAAAACCATTGTAAGTCAATGGGGGACGGATTTGTTTTCTTTTGTGTCTGAGAAAACGGATCCATCACCATTGACTTACATTGTGAGTCATGACGGAACCGTCTTTCTCCGCATCCCAGGACGCACTCAAAAACGCTGCTTGCAGGGCTTTGTGTGTCATAGGGAATGCAATTAAACGGAATGAAATTTATTCTGGTTGCACTCCGCTCCCTTCAGTAGAGTTTTGTCCCTATTGAGAATGAATGGGGACAAAAATGAAGCATTTTAACCCCGCTATTGAGACCCTATGCCGAATCTCAATAGCGGAAAGGGAAAGTGCAGATGTGAAAGTAGCCTTATTTCAAGCTTGCAGCTGAGGGGGCTTGTCCTTTCTCAGAAGGTGTGTCCTTACTGCTGCAGCTGGTAGCTGTTAAAGGCCTCACTAAGTTAAAGTGTAACTGTCAGGGCTGAGCGCTTCCGTCTCTTGTTGTAATACTGAGAAGACGGACTGCCCATGGGAGCTGCTGAATAGGAAAGTAGCATGCATTTGTGGGAGTTATTAGCAGGTAAAACTGAAAATTATCAAATTTTAAATCACAAAAGCACTTTTACAGCAGGGTGTACTAAATCTATACCATTAGGGAATAAAAAATGAAACGGCAGTTTCACTTTAAGAAAAAGAGGAAACAGCAGGTGGCGCTGTACAGATAGATCTCAGTGAATAACTCAGTGGCTATAATACATTTTTAATTGCATGCAAGTACAAAAGTATTCAGATCTAGGTGCTGGTTTGAAAAATGTTGAATATTTTTGGTGGGTCAACCCCTTTAAACCACTGCCAAACACCTCTAGAGGTGGTTTATCTCCCGGAGAATGGCATCTTGAAATCCAACATAGCACAAGGGTCTTGAGTCTGCTGCCCAGCTGATCAGGATTTTAGAGACACATTGATCTATTCTTCCATTAATTAGGATTAGATAATAGACCCCACAGGGATTGGGGGTGGATTGACATCACGCAGCATGACCTCTATGTTTGACCTGATTTAATTGGCTACATTGCTATTTTAAAAGACTTCCTACGAGATTATTCATGAAGTTTTCACAACAGGGAAAAATTGTCATTAACTGAGATTTATGCAATTAATGCATCCATTATGACGACAAGAAAACAAGAATGAATTGCAAATGAAAATCCCATCACACGTGTTAAGTACTTTGGCATAACATGAGTACAATGCAAGCAGCTTTTAGATACAAAATCCTACTGTCAGGCCTGCGGGGGGGGCTTACACTCTGAATTTATGACAATAAACCTCAACAGGTTGATGCAGGATGAAGAGGGGGCTAATTTCATACTTGCGTTGTTAATTCCGGTATTGACATCTGTCAGAGGATCTCAATACTGGAATTAAACGGATACGATTTGATTTTGCACAGCAGGATGCATCCGTTCCCGTTCTTTACATGTCCGTTCCATTTTTTTTTTTGTGGAATGGTTCTGTATACAGTCATTTGAATGGGTCCGCAGAAAAAACAGAAGTTACTCCGTGTGCATTCTGTTTCCGTATGTCCATAAAAATAGAACATGTCCTATTATTGTCAGCATTACGAACAAGGATAGTACTGTTCTATTAGGGGCCAGCTGTTCCGTTCCGCAAAAAAACGGAATGCACACAGCAAATAACAGTGCGGGGAAGTACTGGCACTCACTGTAATGCTGTAGCCATGTTTGCTATTGGCATTACAGTGATTGGCTGACCGGAACGCATCATCGGTTGCTATATAGCACTAGATCATTCGTGGTTCGGCTCACTCTTAGGCTAGGTCTACACGACGACATTTGTCGAGCGACAGATAGTGCGCAACATTTTGTTGCACCAATGTCGCGCGTCAATTTTTAGAATGGCACTCTATGGTGTCGCCCTGCAACATGTGACATGCTGCGACTGCGACGCAACAGTCGCAGAAAAATCCATCTCGAATGTTGCATGTTGCAGTGCGACACCATAGACTGCAATTATAAAAATTGTCGCGCGACATTGGTGCAACAAAATGTTGCGCGACAAATGTCGTCATGTAGACCTAGCCTAAGTCAGGGAGAGCTGCAGCAGAAGGGACAGATAGTGTAAAAAAAAAAGGCCATCAAAATCTGCCTTCCAGAAACCATATGACGTTCCCTTCCTTCTGCGCCCTGCCGTTTGGTCATACAGCAGTTTACAACCACATATGGAGTGTTTCTGTAAACTGCAGAATCAGAGTAATAAATATTAAGTTTTGTTTGGCTGTTAGCCCTGGCTTTGTTACTGGGAAAAAAATGGATTAAAATGGAAAATTTGGCAAAAAATTGCTCTTTTAGCACAGTTTTTTTTGGACCGTGTTCATCTGAGGGGTTAGTTCATGGGGTATTTTTAAAGAGCAGATTCTTACGGACGCGGCGATACCTAATATGTCTACTTTTTTAAATGTTATTTCGGTTTTAGACTATATTATCCTTTTTTAAACAAAAAAAAAACATTTTAGTATCTCCATAGTCTAAGGCCTCTTTCACACGGGCGTCAGTTTTTTTGCCCGGATAAGAGCCGGGTGCGTTGCGGGAAAATGCGCGATTTTCCCGCGCGAGTGCAAAACATTGTCATGCGTTGCACTCGGGTGAGAAAAATCGCGCATGTTTGGTACCCAAACCCGAACTTCTTCACAGAAGTTCGGGCTTGGGATTGATGTTCTGAAGATTGTATTATTTTCCCTTATAACATGGTTATAAGGGAAAATAATAGCATTCTGAATACAGAATGCATAGTAAAACAGCGCTAGAGGGGTTAAAAAATAAATAAAAAATAATTTAACTCACCTTAGTCCACTTGATCGCGAAGCCGGCATCTCCTTGTGTCTCCTCTGCGCTGAACAGGACCTGGGGTGAGCTGCTCCATTAAATACCGGTTAAGGACCTTCGATGACATCACTCCGGTCATCACATGGTACGTCACATGATCTTTTACCATGGTTATTCACCATGGTAAAAGACCATGTGATGACCGGAGTGACGTCATCGAAGGTCCTTAACCGGTATTTAATGGAGCAGCTCACCCCAGGTCCTGTTCAGCGCAGAGGAGACACAAGGAGATGCTGGCTTCGCGATCAAGTGGACTAAGGTGAGTTAATTTTTTTTTTTTTTTTTTTAACCCCTCTAGCGCTGTTTTACTATGCATTCTGTATTCAGAATGCTATTATTTTCCCTTATAACCATGTTATAAGGGAAAATAATAATGATCGGGTCTCCATCCCGATCGTCTCCTAGCAACCGTGCGTGAAAATCGCACCGCATCCGTACTTGCTTGCGGATGCTATGCGATTTTCACGCTTCCCATTCACTTCTATGGGACCTGCGTCACGTCAAAATCGGACAATATAGAGCATGCTGCGATTTCCACTGAACGCACAAGTGATGCGTGAAAAACAATGCTCATGTGCACAGCCCCATAGAAATGAATGGGTCAGAATTTAGTGCGGGTGCTATACGTTCACCGCACGGATCGCACCCGCACGGAAAACTCGCCCGTGTGAAAGGGGCCTAAGAGTCAGTTTATTTTTTTGTTTTTAGCCGATTGTTTTAAGTAGGGGCTCATTTTTTGCGGGATGAGAGGATGGTTTTATTGGCACTATTTTGGGGGGCATATGACTTTTTGATCGCTTGCTATTATACTTTTTTGTGATGTAAGGTGACAAAATAAAACCAGACTTTTTTTGCACCTTTTTTTTTTACTGTGTTCATCTGAGGGGTTAGGTCATTGGGTATTTTTATAGAGCAGATTCTTACGGACGCGGCGATACCTAATATGTCTACCTTTTTATTTTATTTTACAAAATATCATTTCTGAGAAAAACTTTTTTTCTCAAGTCTGAGAACCATAGTTTTTTTTCGATTGTCAGTGGCTAAATGGAATTTAAATTGGGGAAGGGGAATATAAATTTAGTACTCCATGGAAGTGTGGTACTCCCTGAAGCAACCAATAATGCAGAGGCCCGGATGATCGGGGCACGTGTCACACTGAGTAAAGGTGTCCTTCCGTATCCCCCTCCTGTGACACACTGCACTTTTTTGGGACCGTCCCTTCTTTCCAGTATGGGGGACCACACCTAGAAAGTGGCAGGCGCTTCCAGTTCCCGAGGTACTCCGGCCTGCTCTTTCCCGGTCAGAATAGATCAGGGCCTTGAAGACTGCCTCATGGAACTGGAAGAATTTCCCTGTGTTGCCAGCGCTCCAGGACAGAACAAAAGAGTTGTACAAGGCAACCTGTACCAAATAGACCGCAACTTTTTTGTACCATGCCTGGATTTTGCGCATGGCGTTAAATGGCTTGAGGACTTGATCAGAGAGATCAACTCCTCCCATATACCGATTGTAGTCGACGATACAATAGGGCTTGAGGACCGTTGCCGCGTTACCTCGCACAGGGACAGGGGTGATGCCGTTACCATGAATTGTGGACAGCATAAGGACATCCCTCTTGTCCTTATATCTGACCAGCAACAGGTTTCCACTGGTAAGGGCACGGGTCTCACACCTGGGGATAGGTACCTGGAGGGGGTGGGTAGGGAGGCCACGTTGATTTTTCCGCACGGTCCCACAAGCGGACGTGGATCTGGCGGTGGGGAACTGGAACAAGGAGATACTAGTATAAAAGTTATCCACGTACAGGTGGTAACCCTTATCTAGCAGGGGTGCATAAGATCCCACACCAGTTTCCCGCTAACACCCAGAGTGGAGGGACATTCTGGGGGTTCAATACGGGAATCTCGCCCCTTCGTACACACAAAACTTGTAAGTGTACCCTGAGGTACTCTCACAAAGTTTGTACAGCTTCACGCCATACCTCGCCCGCTTAGAGGGAACATACTGGCAGAAAAGGAGTCTCCCCTTGAAAGCAATGAGAGACTCATCAACCGCAGCCTACCTTCCAGGTACATAGGCCTCCAATAAATTTGGCCCCAAAGTGATCGATGACTGGCCTGATTTTGTACAGGTGGTCATAGGCAGGATCACATTGGGGGGGACATGCTGCATTATCTGCATTATGCAGGCATTTCCGAATGGCCTCAAAACGGGAGCATGTCATGGCCGTACTGTAAAGTGGGGTCTGGTAGAGGACGTCCCCACTCCAGTACAGCCTGACACTGGTTTTTTTTAACTAGACCCATGTGCAGCACGAGGCCCCAAAACATCCTCATCTCGGCTGCACTGACCGGAGTCCAGCCACCGGACCTAGCCAAAAAGGAGCCCGGGTGTTGAGCAATGAACTGTTGGACGAACAAGTTTGTTTGCTCCACCATCAGATTCACAAAGTGGTCACTGGCACTGAAAAAAAAAAACTAAAATAGTAATATTCAGTGAAGCCCACTGTGAGAATCTGGATTCTCAAAATCAGGAATCACGGGCTCAAAATTCTCTGGGGTACACCAGACAAGTTCACCGGTAGGGGGCTCAGGTGGACTTATCTGGCGGGCAGGAAAACTAGTACGAGCCCCAGAGCTGCTTGTACTAGTGTGGGCCACAGGGTCCCTGGCATGGCGGTCCCAAAATGTGTGTGGAGGGAGTGGGGGGGGGGGGCAAGCTGCAGCACCCCTGGGGGGGGGGGGGTCTAGGGTCACACAGCTAAGTGTGCTGTGGACCCCAGACACCCGATCAGGGAGATGCAAAAATAAAACTTTATTTATTTTTTCCCTAAACTTTCCCTGACTATCCCTACCTATCTAAGCTCTCCCTAACCTGTCCCTATGTACCCTTTTAGTGCCAGATGGCACTATGGTGGCTCAGTGGGGGTGCTGGGCTCCGGAGCTGGACGATGCTGCTCCTCTCTCTCCTATCACCATCCTATTATGGGTTATTGGGTCACCAGAGACTCGAATAACCCGGAAACGCAGCAAACTGCAGGTCTGAATTGACCTGCGGTTTGCTGCGATCACCAATACAGGGGGGGGGGGGGGGGGTCGGCATTGTCCCAGGGCGCCTGCTAATTGAGTTCAGCAGGCACCCAGTTCCAATCACCGCCAGCTGTGCGGCGGTGATCGAAAATATACAGGGCGTACTCCCTGTGTCCTTAAGTACTGAGACATCAGGGCGTACCTGTACGCCCTGTGTCCCCAACAGGTTAAAAGGACTTTTGTGGCCCTATTAGCTAGCATTTAGTGTCCTTAACATAACAGTCTGTCCCTGCTCCACACAGCAACCTCTCCCTATACTGGCAAAACACTGAATGTAAAATGGCTGCCAGATCGGGTTCTGTTATAGGGTCGGGGGGTGTCCATGTGCTGAAACGTCTCAATTGGCTGTCCTGTCCCACCTGATGGATGTGTTATCGGTCAAAGTTCGGCTCAATGCAAAATAATATGATGCATGCGAACATCATCATATGTTCGGCGAATCGCGAACAAGCAAAGTTCGCCACGAACCGCAAGGCCATCTCTACCTGGATGCATCCAAGATGCATCCAGACATTCTCCCCATGCTGTTCCTGAACCATTTCAGTGGCGTTTCCATCAATTTCTGACCTTTTCCTGTGAACTAGACACCCTCCCCTCTTCAGAGCAGGGGGTGCCTGGTTTAATGCCCTGGTTCTCTCATTGTGCTCGGTAGAGCACCCGAGCATCCCAAAGTGTTCTACTGTCACGGCCATGGCTATGACCGCGACTCTCTAACCGCATGCGGTTGCCTGCGGTTTCGTGTGGGTTTAAACCACAGGTGAGGGCCGCTGGCGTGTGGCCTAACTTGTGGTTGCCGCGGGCAACTGTTTGTCTGATGTGTATGTGCAGCAGCAGCCTGAGCGTGGCTAGGCAGCTTGCTGCGGTTGCACCTAACAACCTTTCTGTTAGGTGCGTGTGTATTTATGCACTGTTGTTTGTCTGTGTGCACTTGGGTAGTATGCGTGGTGTGCACTGACACCTTTCCCCTCACTGTGGTTGTCCGTGGCAACGTTTGGCGGTATTGTGTACATGTGGTGGCACTGTCCCGGCCTTCGGGCTGACTCCCTGGACAGGGTTGCCATCCATGTCGTTGCCAGCGGCAACAGCCACAGTGTGTGAGGTTTGTTGGACACTTCCCCTGTATGTTTGTGAGTTTCCCTTCTGTGGTGTTGGAAGGGTTAACTCCCTTCCCAGTGTGTGTGATGTCACTGGGTGTGTCCTTCCGTTGGGTGTGGCTTCTTGGCCTATATAGCCTGGGCCTTTTGCATGGCTCAGTAGGTTGCTTCAGCCTTGCTAGCTGGAGCAGCCTCCTGTGTTGCTATCTGCCAGTGAGAGCCACCACTGTGGTCATACTGTCACGGCTGAGGATGGGGGAAACCCTCAGCCGTGCGATGCCAGATGATGTAAAGGCTACACGGCCATGCGAACAGGATAGGGAGCAGGTCACCTCCTACAGCGTCCCTACCCTGACCCTAACTCCTAACCTGCATGGGCCGACCTTAAAGGTAGGAGGACCCATGCGCAGGAACCTCGGAGCCCTGTCTTACCCTCCGCAGATCCCTGCGCTAGGAGCTGGGTAAGACAACCTACTCCTCCTAGGCACGGAGGAGCAGGAGTCTTAACGGCCAAGCTGTTGGGAAAAGGGGAACTCATAAACAGCTATACGGGAATGGCAGGCGAACAAGAAGTTCCACCAACCTGCCACAGCCTTGCTGACTGGATCCCTAAGAAGACTGGAATCCAGAACCGTATGCCGCACCAAATACAAAGGAAAGTCCCAACAGAATATAACATACAACATTAACACACAGGCAAACTTAAACATAAACTTAGACCTATGACCACAGTGGTGGCTCTCACTGGCAGATAGCAACACAGGAGGCTGCTCCAGCTAGCAAGGCTGAAGCAACCTACTGAGCCATGCAAAAGGCCCAGGCTATATAGGCCAAGAAGCCACACCCAACGGAAGGACACACCCAGTGACATCACACACACTGGGAAGGGAGTTAACCCTTCCAACACCACAGAAGGGAAACTCACAAACATACAGGGGAAGTGTCCAACAAACATCACACACTGTGGCTGTTGCTGCTGGCAACGACATGGATGCCAACCCTGTCCAGGGAGTCAGCCCGAAGGCCGGGACAGTGCTACCACATGTACACAATACCGCCAAAAGTTGCCACGGATAACCACAGTGAGGGGAAAGGTGTCAGTGCACACCACACATACTACCCAAGTGCACACAGACAAACAACAGTGCATAAATACACACGCACCTAACAGAAAGGTTGTTAGGTGCAACCGCATGCAACTGCAGTAAGCTGCCTAGCCACGCTCAGGCTGCTGCTGCACATACACATGAGACAAACAGTTGCCCGCGGCAACCACAAGTTAGGCCACATGCCAGAGGCCCTCACCTGTGGTTTAAACCCACACGAAACCGCAGGCAACCGCATGCGGTTAGAGAGTCGCGGTCATAGCCATGGCCGTGACATCTACTCGAGCACCAGAGCACCCAAGCACTTTGGTGCTCGATCAACACTAGAGGGAACGCTTCCCTCCTGACAAATCATCTGCCACATCGGGCTGTGTAATTGGGCCTAGATCTTTAATTATCTCAGACAACCCCTTTAAAAGTTTAGGCTTCTGGCAATTGCCACTAGGGGGAACTCCTAATGGCAGCAGAGGGGACAGCTAAGGACAGCGGTTGGCTTTTATTTAACACGAAGAGCATGGTCACATGGCAGCTTCTTCAGCTGGGAAAAATCCTCTGCAGAAATCCAAGCCTGAACCTCAGATCTCTGCTGCAAATATGCAGTTGTGTATGGCGTAGGTCCATAAACAGATTCAATGGGGCTAATCCGCATGCGGCTACCCGCTGCGGTTTCCACTCAAATGAAGCCAAGACGTGAAATGCTGACAAATTGAGAATAATGGGAGGTGGATTCTACATGAATTTCACACAGATTTTGGCACGTAATATGTACTAAACTCCACGTGAAAAGTCCACAGTTAATCTTCTCAGATCCAGCTACAAGTAATCTTTGCCCTTGATCAGAATGACGAGTAGCGCGGCTGTAAAGACCACACTTCTTAGAATATTAATTGAACATTAAGTTGTCAGGGAATACTGGGACATAGGAGTTCAGAGAAACTTTTCTGGTGATATTAAATGTACAATGATGCTAAAAGAAGCCATTATTATTACTAGTGTTGATCACGAATATTCGAATTTCTAATTTTTATCGTGAATATAGGTACTTTGAAAATTATATATTCGTAATTTCGAATATTCAATTTTTTTTTCCGTTTTTCTTTATTCTATTTTTTTTTTTTTTATCAGTACACATGATCCCTCCCTGCTTCTAGCTTGTGGGCCAATAAGAAGGCTGCAATATACTTAACTTTAGGAGTAGTAGTGTTTGCGAATTTTGCTCTATATTAGTTTTTTCGAATATTCGCTATATTGCTATATATTCTTGTTTTAGAATATTACGAATATTTGAAAAAACTAAGTTATAGCAATATAACGAATATTCGAAAAAAAATCGAATATAGAGCAATTTAGCTAATATAGTGCTATAATCTTCTTTGTCTAATAGTTGTTAAGTTGAAAAATTTGCATATTACATAATCATTACCTTGCCGATTTTTGAAGTAAAAAAAAATCGTGAATTTTCGAATATTCTAAAAATATTCGCGAAATATCGCGAATTCGAATATAACCCCTGCCGCTCATCACTAATTATTACTACTGAATACTTAAAAGGTTTTGTCCAGGAGTAAAACATACATGAAAAATGTTGTGATGCTGCATAAACTAACACCACATGGCCTACGTACCAGTCATGCTCACTTATTCTATGCACACTAGTGTTGGCCCTAACATTTACATTGTAAGCAACTAAATGGGAGGGGGGGGGGGTGCAGAATGTGATTGACAGTCCTGGTATCAGGTTCTGTTTCTTCACTGTTTAGGTGGTTAAGCACATTACATTAATGGTGGTCGAACCTGCCGTTTTTGATGAGACCTGAAGATCATCTAATGCAGGGATGCTCAACCTGCGGCCCTCCAGCTGTTAAAAAACTACAAATCCCACAATGCCCTTCTGTAGGATGATAGCTGTAGGCTGTCAGGGAATGATGGGAGTTGTAGTTTCGCAACAGATGGAGGGCTGCAGGTTGAGCATGCCTGATCTAATGTATATAGGGAGGTACAGACTTCCCCTGATACCTGCCGAATTTCATCATGCCAGATCCTTTAGTTTTTTTAAGGAAGATAAGCGGCCACCAGAGCTGCCTAGCAGTGACTTCTCCCCTCTCCTCATTCAGAACACATGCATGCTCGACCAAGACCAGCTTGCGGTAGCAATAGCCGTTGGGAGTGGGAGAGAGAGACCTTGAACTCAATAGGAACAGTGATAATCCATAAGTTAGAAATCTGTAACTTGGCACTACAATTATATGAAAGGAAGCAGGTGGTGTAAAGGCATCTGTCAGCAGATTTGTACCTATGAACATGTGCACTTGGCAGCTGAAGGCATCTGTGTCTGTCCCATGTTCATATGCGCCCGCATTGCTGAGAAAAATTATGTCTTTATATATGCACATGAGCCTCTAGGAGCAACGGGGGCGTTGCCATTACACCTAGAGGCTCAGCTCTCTCTGCAACTGCCGCGCCTCTGAAAATGTCATCGTGCCTGGCTCTGTTAATCCAATTGGACAGGGCACAGCAGTTGTAGAGAGCAGAGCCTCTAGGTGTAATGGTAACGCCCCCGTTGCTCCTAGAGGCCCATTTGCATGTATTAAAACATCATTTTTCTCAGCAATGCGGGCACATATGAACATGGGACAAACACAGATGCCTTCAGCTGCCAAGCGCACATTCACGTCTGTTGACAGATGCCCTTTAAAGATCTGTTTTATCTTTTTCCTTATGTCTTTAGTGCCCATTGCTTAATAAAGTGCAATATCATCTGAATGGGATTCTATTGCAGTTTTCTCCACAGCCCCAGCGCCTTGTGAATTTTGAACATGCTATGGATATCAAAATCCGCACCGCAGGTCAATTTCAGCGTGAAAAACTTCAGCACCGTGAGGTTATGAAAATCTCATTTATTTAGCTGTTACTTTATTATGCCGTTGATTTTCCACATGACAATCCACATAGAAAATCCGTGTGTAATCCGCACAGTGTGCATGTACCCTAGTATTCTGTACACGGGCAGTCGTGGAACGCCATACATCAGGGGAGTCACCTTTGTTTGTTTTCGCAGGTTACAGACTTTAGTTATTCATATATGATAGGATACTTAGCAACAAAAAAATAAAATAAAAAATACAATAAAACTGTGCGCTGGATACATAAAGTGCCGTCAGGCAGCAGCACATCGCACTTATGCCTTCACATGTGGTAATTGTAGCTGTCACACTGTCCCGTGGCACTGATTTACTGTCAGCACCGCGATGCTCTGGGACCAGTGTATATTCAAGATGAAGGAAAAACAATTTAAAGGTACACCTTATCATGAATGCATTTGACATGTGCCGCGTTAACTCTGGGGACATGACCTTAATAGTGAAGTCTTAAAAGCGAAAGAAAGGAACACGTAGAGAAGAGGTAGCTAGATTCTTAAATACCTGTGAGATCCTAAAGGCAATCCAAATCCTCTTGTACATAATTAGGTGCATATTGCACATGAAGATAAAGTTGTAAAAACATTAGATTCAATCAAACGAGCCAATTCTCCATTGATTGTGCACTAGGCAACGATTAGGCACATTTGCTCGATATAATGATTTTTTTTTTTTACACAAAAATTGCCCTTTAAGTGCTTCACCTTTATAATCAGCAACCATTCCTGTAAGTGATTGCTAGGAATAGCAGAGTAACAGCCAAGACAAAATGCAGCTTTTTTTATTTCAGGGGAGCTGATGTGCTCTCTTTAAAGGGGCTATCCAAGAGTAAAACAGACCCCATCCCAGATTGACCAACTGGTGGTGGAGATCATAGAGACCAAACCCAGCAGCGGGGACCAGGTAAGCGCTACTCCCAGGACGGTGCTTCCTCTCCCTGCTGCACTGAAATCAACATCTGACCACAGGGGAAAAGGTGTTCCCTGCAGCAGTGACATCCCTGCAGTTCATATTACAGACCTGTAGGAACTCCCTATGAGGTGCCACACACATCATGGTGCTTCCATGAGGCACCAAATTTTCTACTAGAAAAACAGCTAAAAATAATAAAGCATATGCTGGAGCGATACAGCAGTGTGCATGATGTCTAAAAAGTGTCAACTTCTTTTATTTTATTTTTAATTTTTTGACCTGATGATGGCTTTCTAGAATTCAACCAACTTCAATATCAGAAAACTCTTTTTAGAATAGTTTGACACTTTTTTTTTGGGGGGGGGGGGGGGTTTGTGATTTTTATCAGCATTTTTTAGGATATATTTGCATTGCAGTTTTAGTTTTTTTTGCCATTGTTTACAAAACGCAGTATGCTCTATGTATGGGGGGGGGGGGTTCTGGCATTTTACTGTTAGGTATCTGAGTTGAAAATCATCTCAAAGGAATGCATTAAAGGGCCGTTTCATCTCGCTACTACTAAGGTGAGATGGAACCAAACCCCAACCAGCAGTTGGCCAGAAAACAGTGCATCGGCCCAGCGCTGCACTGTTTCAGTAGCTCCCATTGCTGTTTTTCATACCTCACATGTACTGCAATAGGAGCTACTGGAACAGCCCAGCACCGGCACGCTTCCGGTAAGCTGGCGGTCAGGGTTTAGTCTCATCTCTCTGTGGCGGAAAATAGCAAAAAGTTTTAAATGTTGCCGCAAAACTAAATACTTGCCAAAATTGTCACTTTTGCATGCATGCCATCTTGTTACATTCCACCTGTGTGTGAATGATGCCTAAGGGAACTGAAAGTAATGCAAACAGAAGAAGCATCATGTGCATAGATCCAATCAGCCATGTATTCATTGTATATGAACAAAGCATAATTTCAACTTCGCCAATCAATGTTGATCATGTATATTTAGAACTCTACGTCCACTAAGGTTGGTTCTACATTGCCATAAGATGGCCATATTCTAAGGTCTACATTACCTGATCTGATGGGTCAATCTACAGAAGTTTTTTTTCACTTTCCTAACAGATCATAAACATCAAACTGATAAGAATATGACTTAGGTTACATTCACACCTCTGGTGTGAAACTCTGGCATGGCCGTTCCAGCAGACAAGCGGGGAATCGGCCGGACACAAATCACAACATGCAGCAGTTTGTGTCCGGCCAGTTATCCGCTAGTCTGCTAGAATGCATACTTAATGGGGCTGGCGGACATTCTCTGCCAGAACAGCTTGTCGGAATTCAAACTGGAGGTGTGAAAGTAGCCTTAAAGGCATTTGCCATCTCAGACAATGGGGCATATCGCTAGGAAATGCCCCCATTGTCTGATAGGTGCGGGTACAATGAGAATGGAGTGAGGAAAAGAACGGAGGGCACACTGCGCATGCGCAGCCGGCTTCTATTCATTTCTATGGCGCTGGATGGGAGCAGGGGCTGCGCGTGTGTGATGCGCTCCGAATCACTTCTATGGGAGCAGCGTTTGGTTGTGAACGGACCCCAGGGTCCTCCAGCCACACCTCTACCTGCTCCGTTCTCGTCTGGGACCCACACCTATCAGACAATGGGGGCATATCCTAGCGATATGCCCCCTTGTATGTGATGGTGATGGTAATACCCCTTTAACTGAGTGTTTATTAGCTGTTAAGAAACTAGAGATAAGGCCTACAGACCTAGGCTAGTTTCACACTAGCGTTAACACCTTGGGCAAACTGTTCCGGCATGGGAGCAGCCTGTCGGAGATGGCTGGATCTAGCACTGGCAAATGTTAACTGACACCTGCTGACCCATTCACTATAATGGGGACCGGCGGAGATCTGGCTGCAACCAGGGAAAAATGCAGCGATGCAGGCGGACGGAAACCGCCAGCCGATTCTCAGCATATTTGCTGAGTTTGTGGCCGGAGATGTGAAGATGACGTAGATGCGGTTGCGTCTGTCAACAGGACTTTCTTTTCCGACCTGTATAACGGAAACCAGATGAATCCATTATGTGTCCCCATAGACCTCTATTATGATGGTTTAAAACAGAATGCCTCTAAAGGTTTCAGTTTTGAATTCCGTCTTACGGATTCCATTATCGGAATTCATAACGCTGATGTGAACCCGCCCTTATGCACATTTGGCATCCGTTTGAGCCATTTCCGTCTGAGATCTTGCATGCAGTACTTTTTTCATACAGAAATAACTGTACAGGATCCTGTTTTTTTCTGTTCTTCTGACAGATCAGAAGAACAGAAAATAAAACGGTGATGTGAACCCAGCCTAAGAATTTTTTTGAAAAAATTATCAGTTACATTAGTGTAGGACCTCATTGTGAAAAGTTCCTTAATGCATGTAATGAGTCTCTTGTATGGCTTGAATACCATGTCCAGCACCATAACTTTGCCTACAACTTCATGTACTAAGGACAATGTGCAGAGAATATATAAAGGGCCTATTAGACTGCACAATTTTCAGAAAATTATCGGGAACAAGCGCTCATAGGAACTATCGTTTATGATCATTCTTCGGCTGATGGGCATCGGCCTGAGTAATCAGGATGGGGCAAATGAGTGCCGATGGATGTGTTCTCATTCATCGATGCTGATACTGTCCATACATCAGGCAGTGCTATAGCACCTTAAAGGGAATCTGTCACCCTGATTTAGACCTTTGCCTACAGTAATACATGAATAGTACTGCAGATATGGAGTCCAGATCACTATTATTTATTTTCCTAATGCCTCTGGTTCCCCTGTTGTCAGAGCTGCGTCAATATGCATTGTCAGGACTGCCAATGTCATACCTGCGCTCATGAGTCCTCTCCATCATGTTAGAACAGCTCAGTAGTCCGGAATGTATATTTCAGTGCAGGTTTGAGTGCTGACAGCGGGGAAGTATTTAAATAAATACTTACTAGACTTCCGTTCCCCTCTCATCGAGAGTCCTAACATCAATTGATATCCTGTAATCCCCCCTAATCGCAAACCCTGATTGTACAGAACAAAAGCCATGGGCAGTAAAGACCTCTTACAACGATCAGCACTGCACCTCTTCTGAGATAACGCTCACTAAAACCACTCCGTCTTTCAACCAATCTATAAAGGGGGTGGTATTGATTATTCATAATAACCCTAAACTTACCCTGAGTCTATTCTCTCCTTTGTAGACTGCCAGGCGAAGTAAGCTTTTAACCCCTTGCTCCTCTAGACTGGATAGCACATGCAAGAACTATTACATAGATCCTTACCAGTTTAGATCTTGCAGAGACAAGTCATACAATTTTAATGTACTTACCCTTGAATGGCATTTAAATCCGAAATAAACCACTACGATGGTTGGAGTCAAAACGATGGTGAATATGACAGCCAGGATGATTATGTTAACAAGCAAAGCCAAAAAGTTAGCTCCAGAAACAAACAAAGTCCAAATCCAGCACCCCCACCTGCTCCGAGACTCCATGGGCAAGAGCTGGTCTTCCATATTATAAGGGGGGAGCCCCGGGATCATTCTTGAGGTGTCTGACATGGTGTCTACATCAAAGTCATCAATCTCTTGGTCAGACATGTTCAGCTGTAATATACTCTTAGATTCTCCAAAATATTCAGAAAGGTTCTCCTGGCAATGTGTTCTTTCAATGTGATCACACTTCGCTTTTTCACACTTCAACAATCAAAATGTGCAAAGTGCAAGGGCACTGACATGGATTGTAATCTTGCTTCTTCTTGCAAATCTATAAATGACCAATAAACTTGGTTAAATGTTCTTCTTACATGTAAAAAGCCTTCACAGCTAGGTCCATGCATAAGATGCTTGACTCAGCTAAGGAGAAGGATTCCTCAGGCCAAGTTATCATAATGGTCTTCCTCCTGGCATTGAGACGAGTGTTCCTTACAATAGACCCTGTATCCAGAAGTGATGCTTGTAGACTGAGAAGCTGCTCTGTTTTGCCACTAGTTCTTTCAGGCTTGATGCTTCCCTGTTCACCGCCTCAGCTTTGTGAGCTTGCTTCGGAGAACTGTCTACTGCTACTAGCCAATCGGCTGCTGACTGAGCCACACAACCTGCCTCTCTGCTTAGCATGCATGCAGCTAGCACATCTACACCTAGGTCCTGCTCCATCAATTCAGGTTCTACCAGGTGGAAACAAATGTCATTATCCTGTAAACCATCTTTGACTTTGTCACACTTCTCAGTTGGGGGGTAATGAGGCAGAGGTTTTTTCAATCTCTGAAGCTTTGATGTCCCTGCTAGGTGCGGATGTGTGTCAGTTTGTGTTTGCCACATGTAGGGATGAATGAATGATGACATGATCTTCTAGGATATGGCTATATACATGTAACAAGAATGAATGTAGTCAGTGGTCAAAATGTAACTGTGATTGAATATATTCATCATTTAGGACATCTGCACATGGCCGTGCTATGGTTCAGTATCATCTCTGAGTTGTATGGAGCTGTAAAACGACATCTGTAGATGTATATTGGGTTCTGCTGCACCCCCATATCCCTCCAATTTCATACAGAGGATTTCTCTGTCAGATTCCATACATGTTCCATCAAATTCTGTATGACAAAGATGTTCTTCTCTAGAAGAGCCTCCGAGCCATTAAGCTAGAAGATCTTGGATGGTCCAGAGTTATAGCTAAAAATACCTAGTAAAGATGCATGCCTGCAAACACGCTAAGGGGTATTCCAGTTACAGTAAATAAATATCATTCATGATTTGATGAAAAGGTTTACAATTTTCCGATATGCTTTCTTGGATATAAACTATGAGGCTTCACATTTTCTGACTACAAGCAGAGATCTTGAAGACCCTCAGGAGGCAGTATAATGGAAAAATTTTATTACACAATGAATAATCTTTATTTGCTAAAGGCAGAGTAGTCATTTAAATTGCAAAAATGTTAAAGAAACGTGTTTTCTTAAATTGCTGTCTACGTTTAAACACTGCATGAAAAATAGGGTGGTGCCATGACTGAGCTTACTGGCCAATATATCATAGAATTAGAAGCTCCGTTCTTGGCCGCCATCGCAGAACGTGACCACCGCTCTGATTAACAAAACACTGTAGTGTGGACCAGAGGGCAGTTTCTCAGTTCGTTCCCCTCTAAAGATGCTGCGTGAATTAGACAGTTAGAGTGGGGGTCGAGTGGGGCAATGACGGCTGGGAACAGAGCTTATAATGTTACAGTATAGAGGCCGGGAAGATATGCAATAAAAAATACACGGATTGCTTCACATGCTTTAACCCCTTTATGACCAGCAACAGATATATCAGTTAGAGAGCGGCGCTAGTTGCCATATTGTAAGAGATATATCCATTATGATGATCCTCTAGGTTCTGGCATTGTAGTGATTGTAGCTACTGTGCTTGACACAACAAAAAATTCTGATAAAGGTACTTAAAGGCAAATTTCACAGGGCTCCATTGCAAAACTTAGTATAGGCCCCCTGTGCCACCCATTTTTCCACTAGACCAGAGGACTACTGAAAAGGGTTATTATTGCCAAACGAGCTCGTAATTTAATGTTACCAAGTTAACTGGTGTTAAAGCACTTATTATCCTTCTATACACTGTGTAAACCTAATAGCCATGAGCAAAATAGCTGGTTAACTACCTGGCAGACCACATAGCTGCTATGGGGCCCCTGGGGAAAGGGGGCCCGCAGTGGAGGATAGCCCCCCACAAATTACACTTGTATGGCTACCTGAGAATGTGAGAAGTAGAGGAGGACATTTGGTGATGTCCTCTTCATGTGACCAGTGCAGGGGACTGGTGAAAGACCTGTGGGATATCACTGTGAGGGGGTGGAGCTTCTGTGTGGTGCCTGGAGGAGAGGTTAGTGGTGTCCTGAGAGAGCCCATAGCATCCTAGAAAAGCTGGGAGTTGTAGTTCTGTCCTATTATATCCCTCTCCATATAATTCAAACATATGCCCTAGTACAGTCTGGTAATTCTGGGAGTTGTAGTTCTTCTGGCCTATTGTATCCCTCTCCATGTAATTTCAACTTTTGCCCTAGTACAGTTTGGTAATGCTGGGAGTTGTAGTTTTCTCCTTTTATACCTCCTCTCTGTAATGTATAGTGATGCCCTATAATTAGTCTGGCCATGCTGGGGGTTATAGTTATTTCCCTTTAAAGCTATCACCTAATACAATAAAAAATTAGATAACTGGTGAATAAACTGAATATTTTTTTGGAAGTGCCGTGGAGCTTATTTTTCATTTTTTTATGGTTGGTAAATCGCCTCTACATCCGTTGACACTCCATCCACACATTATAGTTGCTGTGCTGCCCGAGAACTTCAAATTTTTGGTATCACCTAATACAACTGGACATGCTGGGAGTTGTAGTTCTCTCCTCTTGTACCTCCTCTCTGTAATATATACTGAAGCCCCATAATAAGTCTGGCCATGCTGAGGGTTATAGTTATTTTCTTTTAATGCTCTCACCTAGTACAACTGGATGATGCCCTATAATAATCTGGACATGCTGGGAGTTGTAGTTCTCTCTTATTAGGCTGGGTTCACATCACCGTTTAGTTTTCAGTTTTTCATGCAGGACTTTATTCTATCTAAATTAACAAATCAAATGGCATAAACAGATGCCAAATGTGCAGAACTGATCCTTGAAATACATGATCCATTTTTTCTTTATTTTTATGTTCTTCTGACCGATCAGACGTACGGAAAACTGAACAGTGATGTGAACCCGGCCTTATACTCTCTCTGTGTATTATCCACTTGTATCCGATATTAACAGCCGGGACATGCTGGGAGTTGTAGTTCTCTCCATTTTACCTCTCCCTGTGTTGCTCCCTAATTTCCAATAATAACAATCTGGTGATGATGAGACTTGTAGTTCCCTTGTCACTATTGTGATGTTCTGCAGCTTCTGAGGTGTGACGTTCACTGTTCTGCCGTCATAGGAGCAAATTAAAGAAAATCACTGTAGTTCCGAATCTGGCTCTTCATGGACGACAACACCTGACGGATCCCACTGACCATGATGAGATCTGATGGGTTTCATCTGCCAGGCTATAAAATTGTGTCCAGAATTTATGACCTGATCTGCGAATGAGGCCCCAACACAGATGTGATCAAAGCCTTATATCTTCTAGCATCAGATTATGATGTTCTACAGCAGCTGAGATGTGTATAAGGAGGTTCTACAGAAGATGAGGTGTGTAAGGAGGTCGTCATCAGCTGAGGTGTGTATTAGGAGGTTCTGCAGCAGATGAGGTGTGTAAGGAGGTCTTCATCAGCTAAGGTGTGTATTAGGAGGTTCTGCAGCAGCTGAGGTATATTATGAGGTTCTGTAGCAGCTAAGGTGTGTATTAGGAGGTTCTGCAGCAGCTGAGGTGTGTATTAGGAGGTTTTGTAGCAGCTGAGGTGTGTATTAGGAGGTTCTGCAGCAGCTGGTGTGTGTACTATGAGGTTCTGCAGCAGCTGAGGTGTTTATTATGATGTTCTGCAACAGCTGAGGTGTGTACTAGGAGGTTCTCCAGCAGCTGAGGCATGTACTATGAGGTTCTGCAGCAGTTGAGGTGTGTATTATGATGTTCTGCAGCAGCTGAAGTGTGTACTATGATGTTCTGCAGCAGCTGAGGTGTGTACTATGATGTTCTGCAGCAGCTGAGGTGTGTACTATGATGTTGTGCAGCAGTTGAGGTGTGTATTACGAGGTTCTGCAGCAGCTAAGATGTGTATTAGGAGGTTCTGCAGCAGCTGAGGTATGTATTAGGAGGTTCTGCAGCAGCTGAGGTGTGTATTAGGAGGTTCTGCAGAAGCAAAGGTGTGTATTAGGAGGTTCTGCAGCAGTTGGTGTGTGTACTATGATGTTCTGCAGCAGCTGAGGTGTGTACTATGATGTTGTGCAGCAGTTGAGGTGTGTATTACAAGGTTCTGCAGCAGCTAAGATGTGTATTAGGAGGTTCTGCAGCAGCTGAGGTATGTATTAGGAGGTTCTGCAGCAGCTGATGTGTGTATTAGGAGGTTCTGCAGAAGCAGAGGTGTGTATTAGGAGGTTCTACAGCAGCTGGTGTGTGTACTATGAGGTTCTGCAGCAGCTGAGGTGTCTATTATGATGTTCTGCAACAGCTGAGGTGTGTACTAGGAGGTTCTCCAGCAGCTGAGGCATGTACTATGAGGTTCTGCAGCAGTTGAGGTGTCTATTATGATGTTCTGCAGCAGCTGAAGTGTGTACTATGATGTTCTGCAGCAGCTGAAGTGTGTACTATGATGTTCTGCAGCAGCTGAGGTGTGTACTATGATGTTCTGCAGCAGCTGAGGTGTGTACTATGATGTTGTGCAGCAGTTGAGGTGTGTATTACGAGGTTCTGCAGCAGCTAAGATGTGTATTAGGAGGTTCTGCAGCAGCTGAGGTATGTATTAGGAGGTTCTGCAGCAGCTGAGGTGTGTATTAGGAGGTTCTGCAGAAGCAAAGGTGTGTATTAGGAGGTTCTGCAGCAGTTGGTGTGTGTACTATGATGTTCTGCAGCAGCTGAGGTGTGTACTATGATGTTGTGCAGCAGTTGAGGTGTGTATTACAAGGTTCTGCAGCAGCTAAGATGTGTATTAGGAGGTTCTGCAGCAGCTGAGGTATGTATTAGGAGGTTCTGCAGCAGCTGATGTGTGTATTAGGAGGTTCTGCAGAAGCAGAGGTGTGTATTAGGAGGTTCTACAGCAGCTGGTGTGTGTACTATGAGGTTCTGCAGCAGCTGAGGTGTCTATTATGATGTTCTGCAACAGCTGAGGTGTGTACTAGGAGGTTCTCCAGCAGCTGAGGCATGTACTATGAGGTTCTGCAGCAGTTGAGGTGTCTATTATGATGTTCTGCAGCAGCTGAAGTGTGTACTATGATGTTCTGCAGCAGCTGAGGTGTGTACTATGATGTTCTGCAGCAGCTGAGGTGTGTACTATGATGTTGTGCAGCAGTTGAGGTGTGTATTACGAGGTTCTGCAGCAGCTAAGATGTGTATTAGGAGGTTCTGCAGCAGCTGAGGTGTGTATTAGGAGGTTCTGCAGCAGTCAGAGAAACATCAGTTGTGACTGGATAAAATCCTTTAGTTTTCTGTGTCTGCACATTGTAAAATGTCCCTGTCTTGTTCCTCTGCCGCCACTCGTCGCACTGTGACCTGACTGACCAGATCCAGCAGCGTCTCCAATCCAGACTCCGGTCCAGCTCGGTGAAGATCTGCCCCAGGCCCTGACTGCGCTCTGCCAGCAGCACAAACAGTAAGTCAGCATTGAGGAGGAGGTGAAGCAGCAGCAGGTACAGTCCTTGGGGGAATGATGACACACTATCGGTTCATCGGGTAAGGCCAGGTAATCACTTGCCATCAGATTTTGGTATTCTGTTCCAGCCACCAGCAGAATTCCATAATCGCCAGATCCAGCATATGCCAAACACTGCTGGCACCTGCCGGATCCCATTCACAATGATGGGGTCATTTAAGATTGTTTTGCCCTTTGTTTTGCCAGAATCTGCAACTGAGGCTTCTGCTGGAACCTCTGCATTAGATGTGCACATACCCTAAGGGGTGTAATGGTTCACTCACAAGTAGGCATAATTCAGATTCTTGCCATGAGGCCCAGTGATTTCTATGTACGCCCTTGTGGCAGACTGATTAGGTTACCAGGGTGATTTACTGGGTCTGCCCTCTGGTTAGTTGGGGAGTTTAGACCGAGCAGAGATACAAGAAGGACGTGTGTGTGGGAGTTCCTACAGACTAGACCCAGGTCTGTCTCTGAGTCTACATCTGTCTAAGAAGCAATCCCATTACCACGTAGGAAAGAGACCAGACAACCCATAAAGAAAAGAGACCAGACATCTTAGAATGTACAGAACCATTAAGGCAGTGCAGGATTCCACCAGCAAGGTATTTGCTTGTTTATGGTATTGAGACTTTGCTGCTGTGGAACCTAGTTAACTTTGAGATGGGCTGGCCATCTGTATCTAAATTCTGCACACCTCAGGGTTAACAAGAAGAGAATAGCATGCCTATGGTTATCTTCGGAAGATTTCAAAATGTCCTTAGAGAGGGGAATCGGGGAGTATTACAACTACCATCATTGTTGCTGCCTGTACACCGCTATTGGGAAAAGACCATACAGTGATCTATCTTGCATCTGTGCCTTTTACTGCCGTATGTATTACTACTCCTATCATCAAATAGTAAAGAAGGACTTTATTTATTGCAACCAACAGGCCTGGTTACTGACATCAACATCTGTCCACCTGCCCTTGGTCCCATACACCCTGCCAACTATCTAACATCAAGGGAACCGAACTACAACCAGGCAGGAGCCCCAGGTGTGTCCTGAGGAAAAAAAGGGTGCATCCTCCATTCACTGTGTACAGCCCAGTGAGCCAGGGTGGGATTGCGACCATGAACTGAGAATTACCCCCACCATCATAGTCACTATCACTCCTCCTATCCTTGCCTCCCTGCAGGTCATTGCATATACACTCACCTAAAGAATTATTAGGAACACCATACTAATATGATGTTGGACCCCCTTTTGCCTTCAGAACTGCCTTAATTCTACGTGGCATTGATTCAACAAGGTGCTGATAGCATTCTTTAGAAATGTTGGCCCATATTGATAGGATAGCATCTTGCAGTTGATGGAGATTTCAGGGATGCACATCCAGGGCACTCATCTCCAGTTCCACCACATCCCAAAGATGCTCTATTGGGTTGAGATCTGGTGACTGTGGGGACCATTTTAGTACAGTGAACTCATTGTCATGTTCAAGAAACCATTTTTCCAGTCTTCAACAGTCCAACTTTGGTGAGCTCGTGCAAATTGTAGCCTCTTTTTCCTATTTGTAGTGGAGATGAGTGGTACCCGTGGGGTCTTCTGCTGTTGTAGCCCATTCGCCTCAAGGTTGTGCGTGTTGTGGCTTCACAAATGCTTTGCTGCATACCTCGGTTGTAACGAGTGGTTATTTCAGTCAACGTTGCTCTTCTATCAGCTTGAATCAGTCGGCCCATTCTCCTCTGACCTCTAGCATCAACAAGGCATTTTCGCCCACAGGACTGCCGCATACTGGATGTTTATCCCTTTTCACACCATTCTTTGTAAACCCTAGAAATGGTTGTGCGTTAAAATCCCAGTAACTGAGCAGATTGTGAAATACTCAGACCGGCCCGTCTGGCACCAACAACGATGCCACGCTCAAAATTGCTTAAATCACCTTTCTTTCCCATTCTGACATTCAGTTTGGAGTTCAGGAGATTGTCTTGACCAGGACCACAACCCTACATGCATCGAAGCAACTGCAATGTGATTGGTTGACTGGATAATCACATTCATGAGAAATAGGACAGGTGTTCCTAATAATTCTTTAGGTGAGTGTACATGCAGGGATTGTGGAATGCAAAACCTGACTCCCAAAATTTCGCATTAATAATTTTTCTTAAAAAAATTAAATAGAAGACATTTTGAATTTTAAAAAAATCGCCTTCCACCTGACCCCCTTTATTCGACTTCTATGTGGGAAAAAGTGGAATGGGTGCTTCATAGATATGGCACTCATTCTGAACACAATATTTCTCAGTGTATTGACAC
Organism: Bufo gargarizans; assembly: GCF_014858855.1. Taxonomy (NCBI): domain Eukaryota; kingdom Metazoa; phylum Chordata; class Amphibia; order Anura; family Bufonidae; genus Bufo; species Bufo gargarizans. Next base: position 597,629,190 of record NC_058081.1, on the reverse strand, counting down.
CCAACAACTGGCAAAATACATTGATAAATCTTTTGCTTCCTTACACACAGTATGCCGCTGCTTAAAGGGGTTGTCCAGCTACATAAAAAGCGGTTTGGATGTTTTGCAAATGGAAATTAATAAAATGTACTATTTTATTTTAATTATGAAATCTACACCTTTGACTCGATTTCAGTGCTTATTCCGACACAGGTAGAAATCTTGCCAATCTTACCCCCGCCCTCATGTTAGTTACGTGCTTGAAGGGTGCTGGCTGTCCAGCTCTGACCATTAGCTGGCCTCCTTCTCTATTAAAGCTGATACAGAGGTTTTCTTCTTATATGGCACCCCTGGGTGCTATTGCTACCTCTGCATCCCATGTAGCTGGATCCCTAGATGGCAGCTATAACTGCATGTTGTGTGCCTCATATCTCTTCTGCTGTGCTTTTAGGGCCCTATTACAGATACACGAAGGGGTAATTCATGTTATTCATTCTGCTCCGCTAAGAACTGATTATGCACAAAAAATGTTTGGGGCAAATTGTAAACATGGATCTCCTTGAGAAAGTGACAGCTCTCTGCTAATGAGGCGTCTTTATTGAAGCATTGAGATCATCAAGCTCATCAATTAGCAGCGGTTTCATAGATAATTATAACTTTTCCTCTTGAAAGGAGAGGAAGCTACAAAACACGACTTTGCTCCAGTACCATAAATCCTTGTTCTTTTGTTTCTGCGAGCTAAAATGAATCTCCTACAACATGAACGAATGGTGAATATACATATGAATACGATATACAATATACATGAATGAATAAAAGGCACTCTTAGCCTTCGGAAGTACAGACATGGATATTGCATTGCTCCCTGCAATCTAAGAGGACAACAGCATTATGAATGGGAAGTGACTATTGAGGGCTATGTTACAAGTTTTTCATTGAGCTTCCTGGATTTGCTCAGTCTATATTGTCAAGTAAAGATGAAAGACATACGTGGCAATGGTTGACACAATAAAAGGTTTATTCCCCAATACATTTATAAAGAGATGGAAGTGCTATGCAACTGAATTCAGTTTACATTTTTCAGGCGTGACTACAAAGAAAGGCACACCAGCTTTAAGGTTGCAAACCATGAAACCTCCCTGCTGCTGGGGCAACTATGTGTCTATTGCGGTCTCCTGGTTTAATTCCACTTGGATCACTATCTCCAGGAATGACACAATCTGATAGGAACAGTGTCCTTTTATCATATTTGTACCTCAAAGTGGAGCATTTCTAGGAGCATCCCTGAAACGTTGACACTCATGCTCACTCAAGCCAACATGAACACCTCCTCTAAGCATGGCAAACTGGGCTGGTCTCTTCCTTGCTGTTAGTCCTAGAATTAAGGGACACAAAATACATATACATGCCATGGAGAACAGTAGAATGACATTACAATATGATCACAACAAAATAGCATAACATAAGTCTATGTACAGTCCTGGCCAAAAGTTTTGAGAATGACACTAATATTAGTTTTCACAAAGTTTGCTGCTAAACTGCTTTTAGATCTTTGTTTCAGTTGTTTCTGTGATGTAGTGAAATATAATTACACGCACTTCATACGTTTCAAAGGCTTTTATCGACAATTACATGACATTTATGCAAAGATGCAAAGAGTCAGTATTTGCAGTGTTGGCCCTTCTTTTTCAGGACCTCTGCAATTCGACTGGGCATGCTCTCAATCAACTTCTGGGCTCAGGATGCTTTACTGTTGGCATGACACAGGACTGATGGTAGCGCTCACCTTTTCTTCTCCGGACAAGCCTTTTTCCTGATGCCCAAAACAATCGAAAAAGGCTTCATCGGAGGATATGACTTTGCCCCAGTCCTCAGCAGTCCATTCACCATATTTTCTGCAAAAGATCAATCTGTCCCTGATGTTTTTTTTGGAGAGAAGTGGCTTCTTTGCTGCCCTTCTTGACACCAGGCCATCTTCCAAAAGTCTTCGCCTCACTGTGCGTGCAGATGCGCTCACACCTGCCTGCTGCCATTCCTGAGCAAGCGCTGCACTGGTGGCACTCCGATCCTGCAGATGAATCCTCTTTAGGAGACGATCCTGGCGCTTGCTGGACTTTCTTGGACGCCCTGAAGCCTTCTTAACAAGAATTTGATGATCCTATAAATTGTTGATTGAGGTGCAATCTTAGTAGCCACAATATCCTTGCCTGTGAAGCCATTTTTATGCAACGCAATGATGGCTGCACGCGCTTCTTTGCAGGTCACCATGGTTAAGAATGGACGAACAATGATTTCAAGCATCACCCTCCTTTTAACAGGTCAAGTCTGCCATTTTGACCCAATCAGCCTGAAACAATGATCTCCAGCCTTGTGCTCGTCAACATTCTCACCTGAGTTAACAAGACTATTACTGAAATGATCTCAGCAGGTCCTTTAATGACAGCAATGAAATGCAGTGGAAAGTTTTTTGGGGATTAAGTTAATTTTCATGGCAAAGAAGGACTATGCAATTCATCTGATCACTCTTCATAACATTCTGGAGTATATGCAAATTGCTATTATAAAAAATTAAGCACTTTTCAAATTTCCAATATTTATGTAGTTCTCAAAACTTTTGGCCACGACTGTACATGCATGACAAAGATGGACACCAGAAGGACCACTTCCCACAGTTGGAGAATCCCACCAAAGAAGTCAGAAACAAATGTGGTGGAAAGGATTTCACTCATTGTGATGTTCCATTGCCGTACTAGAGAGGTATGTAATACACAGCAGTATGGAGGTACTATATGGCTGCACCTAAGCAGAGAACCATAAGGACTTTGTGCCACAGTTTAGGACCATTGAGTTTACCATGTTCATGAACCCCAAGGAGAATTTTATCCCTAGCCAATGTGGGTCAGAAATGCATGGAGTAAACAAACAAATTAAGCAACAGAAGTAAATACATTACAGTTTTAGGTATTGGATTCAAAACTATTACAATGTGTAAATTAGGGTGGGGGTGCATTTTCAATAATGTATGCTATGAGGTCTGGGTGAGGTTGGAAAATATAATAGTTTCCTGAGCACACGGCTGACTATAACATAGTCGGACCACCACATAGGTCAGGAAGGAAATTTTACCCCCTTATATTAAAGATCCTCTGTCAGCATGATCAACCCTATTACACCAGGCATACTGCCTGGTAGGGTTGATCATACTGATTTAAAACAATATCTTTCTTATATCTTTAGCCTATACTGCAGAAATTACTGGAACACTGAGGGACTGGCTGTAATGTTAGGAGACACCCGCTGAAGCTACACCCCAGTGCTCAGAAGGCACCCGCTACAGCTACGCCCCAGTGCTCAGCATACTCCCCTCTCCCATTCGATTGACATGGCAAGACATCTTGTCTGGCCCTCTCTTTTTGCGCCTGCATTGTTGCTCACAAACTCAGCACCTGCTCTCTAGATCTAATCAACATGATCAATCATACCTGGCAGTATGCTTGGCTTAATAGAGTTGATCATGTTGCTTAATAAGGTTGATCAGGTCAACAGACCTAGGTTATTTTCACATTAGCATTTTCAATTCCGCTATTGAGATCTGTCATAGGATCTCAATAGCGGAAGAAACCGCTTGGGTTTTGTCCCCATTCATTGTCAATGGGGACAAAACTGAACGAAACGGAATGCACCAAAATGCATTCCGTTCCATTTGGTTGCGTCCCCATCGCAGACAGAAAAACTCTGCAAGCAGCGTTTTTCTGTCCGCGATGTGGTACGGAGCAAGATGGATCCACACACAATGTAAGTCAATAGAGATGGATCCGTTTTCTCTGACAATAGAAAACTGATCCGTCCCCCATTGACTTTCAATGGTGTCGAAGACGGATCCGTCATGGCTATAGAAGACATAATACAACCGGATCCGTTCATGACAGATTCATGCGGTTGTATTATTGTAACAGAAGCGTTTTTCCAGATCCATGACAGATCTGCAAAAAACACTAATGTGATAGTAGCCTTAAAGGAGTTGTTCACCCCTTGGGACCTTTTCTCCAGACCTCCCATAGTGGCCAGAATGGTGAATTGTCATCCATTCGTCACCTCAGTGCCATGATGCATGAGTGACATGTGACATCTGTAGCCAATCATTGTCTGCAGCGGCCACTTGACCTGCGTCAAACTGGATGCTGGGAGACACAGGACCTGCAGAGCCAGAGGGGGAGCAATGGAGCTGAAACCCAGTGGCAGAGATCAGGTTTGATTATCACCATGGGTTTAGCAACACTGGGGAGTCTGCAGAAAATGCCCACAAAGGTGAACAACCCTTTTAAAGTCCTTTTCCCTTTCTGAAATGCCTTTAAGGAAACTGTCTAATATATCACATTTACAAGGCAATCTGTTTGAAGTAATTAACCCTTATTTAGGGCTAAATACATCATGTCACAATCAACATTAAGAAGGTAAGGTGGCAGAAATGCGTTCATTACCTATGATACATCCCATTACTAGCCTTTCCAGTTGTTTGTGTCTCTAACACTATAGACATACAACAAAACCCGGGATCGTAGTGATTTTTTTCCCATCCATCTTACATTTTGGCTTCAACATTCATCATGCCTGTCACGTTTATCGGGCAGAAGCTGACATCTATCTGTGATTAACCCCCATTATTCTCTCTCCTGATATGTTACCGAGCAGCTCACACTAAATTGTTAGGACGATCAATCTAACCTTTAAACATAAAAAGGAGATTACAGATGAGCAAATTTCCTGAAATTCTTTTTTGTTCTGCTTCCATCGAACCAATAGTCAGATTTGATTGGTCCAAATAAATTCGACCCAAATCAAAAGTTCCTAAATTGCCCTATAAAGACATGTATGACACACTGGGGTCCCTAGGACTGTATCCAAGCCCCTTTAATGTTCTTTAATGCCAAGACACCTTTGTGTCTTGGCATTAAAGACTATGGGTAAACGGATGGGAGTTTTCTAAAATTAGGGGGGGGGGGGAGATCCAAAAATTATCAATATTTGGGGGCCGTTTCAGGTTTGTTATACTGTACTATGCAGGGTAGGGTTCCCAGCAGCACCAATACAGTGTCGAACATAAGGGACAAGGTAGGAAATATGTGGCTGCTTGGTGGTAGAAGTAGTAGCGGTAACAGGACATTATGAGACATGATGGATAAGACAGGAGATGTGAGGTTGTGTAGAGGCCAGATCCTGTCCAACACGCAATCATCATCCTGTCAGACTCATGGGGTAGCAACATCATCCTGCTGCGACTGAGAGGATAACCCATTCTTTTCACAATGTCATCCACAATAATAATCCATGACTACCAGAGGCAAACAATAACTGTGGCTTGCTACTATTGGCGGGTGCCTGTACCAACAGTGCTTCTGCTGCTAATAGCGCTAGACCCACCCACATTCTCTCTGGCTTATGAAGTGGCATGGATATGTTGTCTTATATTACCAAGTCCATTGTTACTCTTTTACCCGACAGTCGCACTGTATATGTCACGACGGGGAGTGGGGGAAACCCCCCACCGTGCGGTCTCAAAGGGTAAAAGGGAATCAGCCTGGCCAAAAGGAGTAATAAGGGAGCAGGTCCTACAACATCCCTAATCCTCTCCCTGACTCCTCACTGTATGAGCGGACCCTGATGGTGGGACTGCTCATACCCTGGATACCTAATACCCCAAGATCACCCTGGAAATCCCTCACTTAGGAGCAGGGGAAAGGCGACCTGTTCATCCCAGTCATGGAGGAACAGGAGTCTCTATCTGAGGCCAGGCTGCAAGGAGAGGGGAACACATACAGCTATTGAGATGGCAGGTAAGCGAAACCCATAACACTCTTACCTGCCACAGACACACTTACTAGAACTCGTGCAAAAGTGCTGGTGTCCACACCAACATTAGAGGACACAGCACACACCACAAACCACACAGGGACCCAGGACATCCATAGCCGCAATAAACATAAGACAGGGGAATGTCTAGTCAAACATGCTGGACACCAAACGCCACCAGACATGAAACACCAAAACTAAACATACCAACACCCTGAACATAACCCACTCCATACAAATAAGGACAGGAAGGGAAGGAGACACCGGGATAACATTGATGGCCACAAGGGTCGCCCTCACTGGAGAGATGAAAAAAGCCAGGAACAGTGAACCACCAGCATACACCAAGGCTGGAGGAACCCAGAGCTTCAGGCATCTAGCAGAGGCTAAATAGCCCAAGCAGCCACACACACATAAACCCAGTGTTCACAAAACACTAGGAAGGGAGTTAACCCTTCCAACACCAGACAGAGGAAGGAACCCACTTAAAGGGGAAGTGCACACACAAGCATACCAAACACATTACCACCGGCAACAGCATGCGTGGCAACCATGTTCCGGCTATCACCCAGAAGGCCGAGACACTGCCACCGCATGCTCTCACAGCAACACGTTGCCGCGGGCAACCGCAAGTGTGGCAACAGTGTCACAGCGCAAACCAAAGGCCATGACAGTCTAACCACTAAAAGTGCACTGTATTGTTTAGACTGTACAGCGTCCAGAATAATTGCTGTATACCTGACACAAAAAAAAATCCGTCAGGCTGCAGAGCAACAGAATTTATTTAACTTTTTTTTTAAAAAAATTGAAGAAAAAATGGTCACTTTGAAAGTGTCCAGTATAAATGCTGTATAAGGGCTCATTCACACAACCATATTGTCGCTGTGCCCTTGTTGCGGGACAACAAATGCATGGGTGTAGCTGGCCAGCTAAGACCTGTCCTACGTTGCTAATATAGCTTGTATGTTTATGCAGCTAGACCTGCCAATAGCCTTAATACATTTCATATGTTTATGTGTTAAAGACAAAAGCAGAGTTATTTACTGTGACATCATGTTTTGTATGTCATATAACTGTTATATTTTGTGTTCACAGAAGCAGAAAAAAGATAATATGCCTTTAAGATTCATTTTATAGTGTAAGATAAGCTCAGTCACACAGCAAAAACAACAGAAGGTATAGTGTTAATCTGTTGTTGCTGGGCAGAAGTCTAGACCAATCACAGCCAGCTTCTCACGCAGCAAGAGTTTTCACCAATTACAGCCAGCCTCACAGCTCCCCCAGCTCCTGCTGCTAGAATTATTATTCACCAGAGAGCGCTGAAGGGACATTCACTCCACTGAGAGCTGAGTTTTATGGGAACAAGAGGCCAATATAGGTATTTAAAACAGTTATATAATGCTCATATTGTTAGTATTGTGTTTAGGACTGTATACTGAACTAGATATATATATGTGTTTACTTACAGTTTCACCAATTGCAACCATACAATTGCAAAATCAATTGCAAACTACAAATAGCAATCCATACAGATCAGTAGAACTATCGGTCAAATCTTAGATATACTTCTCAGAGAGATCATAAAGTGCTCAAAAAACTTGAAGTGACAGTAAAGATACTCAAGAGAGAAATATATCCACCATTTTATGTTGAACGACAAGATTGAACAGTTGAACCACCATCTTATGCATACCGCCATTTTGTGATACCTTTTCAGCATGTGTTTTGTACATGAACTATCTGCTGCGGAGGCGGCAGTGTTATATGAAGAAAATTTTAGAAATAATGAATTCCTCCTGACCCTCAACCTCCACAGGTGGAGGAGGTTTTTTAACCGGAACCACTGGTGACACATATTTCTTAAGTAACGACTTATGGAACACATCATGTATACGGAGGGAGTCGGGTAGCTTAAGTCTAAAAGATACTGGGTTAATAAGCTCAATAATATTGTATGGTCCAATGAAACGCGGCGAGAATTTCTTAGAACATTGTTTCAAAGCAAGATTTTTAGTCGACAACCACACCTTATTGCCGAGTACAAAATTTACCTCCTTGGAACGTCTCTTATTGGCGTGTTTACACTGGGTTTCCTGGGCCTTTTCCAGGTTCGATTGAACCTGTGCCCAGACTGTGCACAGTCTAGAGGTCAAAGAATCTGCCTGCGGGTTGAGTGAGGATACAGAGGGGTTAGAACTAAAGCGAGGATGTAAACCACTGTTACAAAAAAAAGGAGACACCCCCGTGGAAGAATTAACCCAATTGTTGATGGCGAATTCTGCCAACAGGAGGTATCTTACCCATAGGAGTTGATTACCTGATACATAGCACCTTAGAAAAAGCTCCACTGCCTGATTTAACCATTCCATCTGCCCATTGGTCTGTGGATAGAAAGCAGACGAAAAGGACAAAGAGATGTCGCATCTTCTACAAAAAGCCGTCCAAAAGCTAGAAACAAACTGATGCCTCTATCAGAGATGATATTCTCAGGGACACCATGCAGACGTACCACATGTTCAATGAACAAGGATGCTAAGGTCTTTGCATCAGGGAGCTTACTTAAAGGAACAAAGTGCACCATCTTGCTAAAAAGGTCAACCACTACCCACACCACTGACTTCCCCTCAGAGAGGGGCAGATCAGAAATAAAATCCATGGAGATGTGAGACCATAGCTTACAGGGAATGGGTAGTGGTTGTAGTTCACCAGCGGGATGTGTTCTTGGGGTCTTAGACCAGGCACAAAAATTGCAAGCTAAAACATAAGACCGTACATCTTTAGACAAAGTGGGCCACCAGAAAGACCTCAGCAGAAATTCCTTAGTGGCAGCAATACCTGGATGACCACAGAGCACGGAGTCATGAAATTCACCCAATAATTGAACAAGAAAGCATTTAGAAACAACTTATCTGCCGGTGTTTGTGGAGGAGCAAGTTGCTGAGCCTGTTGAATCTCAGAGGAAAGATCCGCAGAAACCGCTGCCACAAAGATGTTTGTCGGCAAGATGGGTTCCGGGGGGGGTATCAGGAGGTTGGACGGCATTAAAACTCCGGGACAAGGCATCTGCCTTAACATTTTTACTTCCTGGTCTGAAAGTAACAGAAAAGTTAAAGCGAGTAAAAAACAGGGCCCATCTGGCTTGTCTAGGATTAAGGCGTTTGGCCGCCTCAAGAAACACTAAGTTCTTATGATCAGTGAGAACAGTAATACAGTGTCTAGCCCCTTCTAAAAATGCCTCCACTCCTCAAATGCCCATTTAATAGCCAGTAACTCGCGGCTTCCGATATCGTAATTGCTCTCCGAAGGAGAGAACTTGCGAGAGAAGAAGGCGCATGGCCTTATATTAGTGAGGTTAGAGGACCCCTGTGAAAGGACGGCCCCCACATCCTGTCTTAGTTCCTCGGTATCGGGCTGAACCAAGACTGGAGCCATTTGGAAACAATTTTTTAGGGTATCAAAGACTCAACAGGCCTCCAACGACCAGTTAACCAGATCCAAACCTTTTTTAGTTAGATCCGTGAGGGGTTTGGCAATAACAGAAAAATTCTTTATGAATTTACGGTAAAATTTGGCGAATCCTAAAAAACATTGGAGTGCCTTTAAGGAGGATGGTCTTGGATAGCCTGAACCTTACTGGGATCCATTTTAAATGAATGAGGAGTAAGAATATAGCCAAGATAGGGGATCTCTTGAACTCCAAATACACATTTCTCTAATTTAACAGACAAATGGTTCTCCTTGAGGCTGGGTTCACACCTGAGCGTATTAGATAAGCGCTTTTTACAGGTGTTTTTATCGGGCAATTTTTAGGCGTATTTTGGGGCGTTTTTGTATTTTGGAAACGCGCGTAGTAAACTACCATGTATACACTTGAGGTGTCTAATGAAAGAGACTTCCTGTGGAGCTATTTCCTGTGTGTTTTTGTATAGAGTAGAGTGTGTTGGTAACAGTCTGTAATAACCATGGATCTCCGCAAACTACGGCGAACAGCAGCAATAGTTGCAGCAGTGCATATAATGCATTTGAGGAGAAGGAGACTGAACAGGCGACGATTCTGGGTCCATCCAGTGATTGCGAACCGACAGCAAAGAGGACAGTTCTGGGCGATGTACGATAACCTTCGTGCACACGAGGAGAATTTTTTTTCGTACACACGGATGTCCATAAACAGGTTAGTACATATACAAAGCTTATTGTAGTGGTGTCCATAATGGTATCATGCTACATTAGTTTTTTTTGTCAGTATAGTTAAGCCTCACAATTTTTTTTACAACAGCTTTTATGAGCTCCTGGGATTGATGTCCATCCATTTGCAACAGCAGTAGACATTCATGAGGGACAGCATAGCACCAGTGGAAAGACTGCTCATAACGTTGCGGTAAGTAGACAAATCATTGCACAAATAATCCTGTGCTGCTGCAGGTTGTGACCTATGTGTGTTTGTGCAAGGGGTATGGCATGTGTGACAGTCCGAAATATGTATAGCACAACCATACCTAGTTTAACCACATTCAAATAAACTACCAACCCCCCAAAATATAACCAAAAAGACACCAATGCTTGAGAGTTAAATATTAATAACATTATAATTATAAATAAAAGTGCAAACGTTGCAAAGAAACAAGTGCAATATTTTCTACGAAACAAAGACAAGGTGCACGGCATTTTGCCTCCTCAACGTGGTTAAACACCCTGGAGGCCAAAATGAAAAAGGTGCCTAAAGTGACAGATCTAACTCACAAGTTTTGGTATTGTTAGAACGCAAAGTCCGGCGCGTCTTCCTGCATTTCCTCCCTTATTCCACGTGAGCGGGCACCAATCTGCAATTGTGTGGTGGTGGTGCTGTGCCCCAGGTTGGTGGAGGGATAACCATAGGACGAATGTGTGAGTGGCTGCCATGTGTCGTTATGATGTTGCATGGGTGTTTGTGGGAATGTTTGGGGTGTGTGTGCATGGGTGTTGCATGTAGAGGCGCAATAGTCTGATGTGTGGTACCATCAGGTGGAATGAAGGAGTCAATACAGCGTGTGATTGCGTCCCGTACTTCAGTCTGACGACTACTGGGCACTTTTTTCATTTTGTCCTCCAAGCTGAGGAAGAAAAGGGCCTTGCACGAGTGCCTGGGGGCCAGATGGGCCATGGCATCCAGGCAATCAATCAGCCGGTCCTCTTCTCGTTCCAGCCTCTTTCTCCGTGATCTGGTAATTGCCCTACCACGGGTCGGTTCCTGGGCAGGTGGGGCAGTAGGTGTGGGGGGTTGATGATGGTGTGGTGGGATTTGGTGGCGGTGTAGTTGCGGGCCCAGTAGAGATGCAGGCGTCACTTTCCCTGGTGGCCTCCTCATCTTCCTCATCCTGCCTCTCTGTAGCCTTCCAGCTACTGTCAGTGCTGTAAAAAGTAAAGTATATATAAGTACATGCAATATATGATTATGAATGAATGTACCGTCACACATAACCCTCACAAACATTGGTATTGAATTGACCTACCTACGCATTTCCGTGCAGGGCAAATTGCTCAGAATGAACGTAGCTGGATGGGGCCATTGCAGCAGCTCCACTACTGTTCTCCCGCTCCTTGCGTCTGTGCCGCATGAAGGCATCCTTGAGGCTCTTCCATTTTGATTTCAGGATATTGACTGTTGAAAAAAGATATAAACATCAACTAATGTAATTTATCTTTCCTTTTCCATTTCTTAGGTATTTAGCAACTGGACAGTCATTGGTCAGTCTGCACTATGCCTTCATGATTGGTAAATCGACAGCAAGCGACATTATCCGGGAAACATGCAGTGCCATATGGGATGTCCTTCATGCTGTTGTGATGTCCAAACCGAACAAGGATGAGTGGCAGAAAATTGCCCACACATTTTACCAAACATGCAATTTTCCTAACTGTGTGGGAGCTCTAGACGGAAAGCATATCCGCATGATAAAACCCAAGAGGAGTGGCAGTAGATTTTTTAATTATAAGAAATACTTTTCCGTTGTCCTTTTTGCCGTATCTGATGCCAACTACTGCTTCAGATACATAGATGTTGGATCGTATGGAAGCAGCTCAGACTCTGCGGTATTCGCTCATTCAGAATTTGGACAAATGTTGAATACCAATGCTCTGGACCTTCCGGGGAACATCAAGCTGCCTGGCACAGCTGATCCGGCTATGCCTTTCGTATTTTAAGGAGACGAGGCATTTGCTCTAGGTGAGCATCTTATGAGGCCATACTCAAGCCGAGGACTGTGCCTTGAGAGAAGGGTCTTTAATTATAGACTAACCAGAGCCTGCAGGCTGGTGGAGTGTGCATTTGGCATACTGTCAAACAAATGGTGCTTTCTGCACTCTCCAATCAGCCATTTCTGCGGTTAAGGCAGTTTGTTGCCTTCACAATTTTGTACGCCAAAGGGATGGATTCAATTTTGAGGATTCATTGGTGCATTCCATGGAGAGTACAAATTGCACCTGCATCCGTGGTACCACACATATAGCCACCATTAGGGACAAGTTTGCGGCCTATTTCATATCACTGGAGGGGGAGGTGCCATGGCAATTGCAAGCTATACAAGCTTAATTATTATAATAAAGACTTTGCCTTCTCTTTGTTCTGTGGTGCATTGTGTAGTTTGTATTAATAAAGTTGATTTGGATTAGACTATGTTGTGAACACCTTTTTTTTTTTTATTGACAATTTGCATGTTGCAATTATGGGCACACCCACTCTCACTCTCAACATGCGTTGTTTCTGAGGGTATTATGTGATTTCTGAGTAGAACTCAGACTGCTGATGTCACCACCAGCCACCACACACAATGGAGGCTGGTAGTGACATCAGCAGTCTGAGTTCTACTCAGAAATCACATAATACCCTCAGAAGCAACGCATGCAATAACTGTGCATATACTATATATAACATACAGTTGGAACACCTGTGCACACGTGGAGGTATATAATGATCCATTTACAATACACATGCCAATGCACACATGTCTGTACCTTTTGCCTCTTTCACTTGCTTTGACATACTATTCCATTCTGGCCATATAATCTTTCCAATGTCTTCCCAGGCCTGCTGCCTGCTTCGCCTGTTCTTGTACTGCGGATCCTGCATGTCGTACAGGAATCGCTTCTCCTGTACCAGCTGAATCAGGGTCTCGCTGTCTATGGCACAATCCTCCATGATGTCGGCTGAGAAATGTGGCTGGTCACCTGGGAGTGGTCTGTTGTCATGTGAGAAACGCGCGTACGTATGCACGTTTTTAAAGGAGGAAACAAGCAAACGCCCATTTAGGCGCGTTCCCGCTAAAGTCTATGGGCGGGAACGCGCGAAAATATGCCCCAAAGAAGCTCCTGTACTTCTTGGGGCGTAGGGCGTTTTACAGCGCGTTAGTACGCGCTGTAAAACGCTCAGGTGAGAACCATTCCTATAGGGAAACATTGGTTTTTGCCTGTTGAGCGTTTTACAGCGCGTAGGAACGCGCTGTAAAACGCTCAGGTGTGAACCCAGCCTGAGGATTTTAAGAACCAGTCTGATGTAAGACACATGAAAATCCCAGTCAGGTGAAAAGACAAGAATATCATCGAGATAAACAATCATAACTTTGCCAATAAGTCCTCTAAAAATATCATTCATGAAATTCTGAAGCACAGCTGGGGCATTGCAAAGACCGAATGGCATAACCAGATACTCAAAGCGTCCCTCTGGAGTATTAAAAGCAGTTTTCCGCTCATCTCCCTCCTTAATACGAACTAGGTTATAAACTCCTCTCAAATCAAATTTAGAAAACCAAGAAGCACCCAAAATCTGGTTAAACAAATCAGGAATCAACGGGATGGAATACTGATTCCTAATAGTAATTTTATTCAAATTTCTGTAGTCAATGCAGGGCCTGAGACCACCGTCTTTCTTTTTAACGAAAAAGAATCCTGCTCCCAGGGGAGAGGTGGAGGGCCTAATATGTCCCTTCTTGAGACTCTCCTGGATGTACAGGTCCTTCTAAAAAAATTAGCATATTGTGATAAAGTTCATTATTTTCTGTAATGTACTGATAAACATTAGACTTTCATATATTTTAGATTCATTACACACCAACTGAAGTAGTTCAAGCCTTTTATTGTTTTAATATTGATGATTTTGGCATACAGCTCATGAAAACCCAAAATTCCTATCTCAAAAAATTAGCATATCATGAAAAGGTTCTCTAAACAAGCTATTAACCTAATCATCTGAATCAACTACCGTATTTTTCGCCGTATAAGACGCACTTTTTCTTCCCCCAAAATGGGGGGAAAATGCCCCTGCGTCTTATACGGCGAATGCAGCCAGTTTTACATCGCTGGCAGCGATGTAAAGCGAGCGGGGACTCTGGGAGGGACTGGGAGGAGGAGCTGGGGCCGGCAATAGCGGCGGGGCGGTGCAGTCACTGTACTAAAGGCCCGCCCCGCCGCTCCGGTGTACTAATAAAATATGTCATATTCAATTAATGGTTATTAAATATGCCCCTTTATGCCTAATAGTACCTTAAATCCTAAGCGCATCCGTACAATGCAGGCCGGGCGGGCGGCAGCGTAACTCCCTGATGTCACGTGCCTGCGCCGCCTACTTTATGAATGAAGCAGGCGGCGCAGGCAAGTGACGTCAGTGAGTGACGCGCCGCGCCGGCTGCCCGGCCTGCCGGCATTGTACTGAAGTGCTTAGGATTTAAGGTACTATTAGGAATAAAGATGCATATTTAATAACCATTAATTAAATCAGACATATTATATTAGTATACTGGAGCGGCGGGGGATCTGTGGATGGCACAGTTATGGGCTGGGAGGGTCTGTGGATGACACATGTATAACAGTGCCATCCACAGATCCCCCCCCTGTAACAGTGCCAGCCACAGATCCCCCCATAACAGTGTGTGTCATCCACAGTTCCCCCATAACAGTGTCCGTCATCCACAGTTGCCCCCATAACAGTGTCCGTCATCCACAGATCCCCCCATAACAGTGTCCGTCATCCACAGTTGCCCCCATAACAGTGTCCGTCATCCACAGATCCCCCCATAACAGTGTCCGTCATCCACAGATCCCCCCATAACAGTGTCCGTCATCCACAGATCCCCAGTAATAGTGCCATCCACAGACCACCTAGTTCCAAACCCACAGCACACCTTTTGGTTAAAAATATTTTTTTTCTTATTTTCCTCCCCAAAAACCTAGGTGCGTCTTATACGCCGGTGCGTCTTATACGGCGAAAAATACGGTAATTAACTCTAAACACCTGCAAAAGATTCCTGAGGCTTTTAAAAACTCCCAGCCTGGTTCATTACTCAAAGCCGCAATCATGGGTAAGACTGCCGACCTGACTGCTGTCCAGAAGGCCATCATTGACACCCTCAAGCAAGAGGGTAAGACACAGAAAGAAATTTCTGAACAAATAGGCTGTTCCCAGAGTGCTGTATCAAGGCACCTCAGTGGGAAGTCTGTGGGAAGGAAAAAGTGTGGCAGAAAACGCTGCACAACGAGAAGAGGTGACCGGACCCTGAGGAAGATTGTGGAGAAGGACCGATTCCAGACCTTGGGGGACCTGCGGATCAGTGGACTGAGTCTGGAGTAGAAAGTGTGCAGGAAATGGGCTACAGGTACCGCATTCCCCAGGTCAAGCCACTTTTGAACCAGAAACAGCGGCAGAAGCGCCTGACCTGGGCTACAGAGAAGCAGCACTGGACTGTTGCTCAGTGGTCCAAAGTACTTTTTTCGGATGAAAGCAAATTTTGCATGTCATTCGGAAATCAAGGTGCCAGAGTCTGGAGGAAGACTGGGAAGAGGGAAATGCCAAAATGCCTGAAGTCCAGTGTCCTGTACCCACAGTCAGTGATGGTCTGGGGTGCCATGTCAGCTGCTGGTGTTGGTCCACTGTGTTTTATCAAGGGCAGGGTCAATGCAGCTAGCTATCAGGAGATTTTGGAGCACTTCATGCTTTCATCTGCTGAAAAGCTTTATGGAGATGAAGATTTCATTTTTCAGCACGACCTGGCACCTGCTCACAGTGCCAAAACCACTGGTAAATGGTTTACTGACCATGGTATTACTGTGCTCAATTGGCCTGCCAACTCTCCTGACCTGAACCCCATAGAGAATCTGTGGGATATTGGGAAGAGAAAGTTGAGAGACGCAAGACCCAACACTCTGGATGAGCTTAAGGCCACTATCGAAGCATCCTGGGCCTCCATAACACCTCAGCAGTGCCACAGGCTGATTGCCTCCATGCCACGTGCATTGAAGCAGTCATTACTGCAAAAGGATTCCAGACCAAGTATTGAGTGCATAACTGAACATAATTATTTGAAGGTTGACTTTTTTTGTATTAAAAACACTTTTCTTTTATTGGTCGGATGAAATATGCTAATTTTTTTAGATAGGAAATTTGGGTTTTCATGAGCTGTATGCCAAAATCATCAATATTAAAACAATAAAAGGCTTGAACTACTTCAGTTGGTGTGTAATGAATCTAAAATATATGAAAGTCTAATGTTTATCAGTACATTACAGAAAATAATGAACTTTATCACAATATGCTAATTTTTTGAGAAGGACCTGTAGTCTTTCATGGACTTGCACTCAGGACCGGACAGATTATAAATTCGTCCTTTAGGAAATTTGTCATAAGACCTATGGGGAGGGAGAGTATCTGTCTCAGTGGTGGAAAAAACATCTAGATAATCAGCAATAAAATGAGGAATATCTGATGAGACCCCAGCTTGAACTACGGTTAAGCAAGAATTACAGTTAGGCCCCATCTCTCTAACTCGCCCGAACTCCAGTTAATGACCGGATTGTGTTGCTGAAGCCAGGGCATACCAAGAACTACCTGAACTGGAAGATTCTCTAAAACAAAGAAGGAACATTTCTCAGAGTGGCAGATCCCTACAGATAGGGTAACCTCCGGAGTACGGAGTTTTACTGTGCCCCCTAGTAGAGATGTCGCGAACATAAAATTTTCCATTCGCGAACGGCGAACGCAAATTTCTACAAATGTTCGCGAACGTGCGAACCGGGCGAACCGCCATTGACTTCTATAGGCAGGCGAATTTTAAAACCCACAGGGACTCTTTCTGGCCACAATAGTGATGGAAAACTTGTTTCAAGGGGACTAACACCTGGACTGTGGCATGCCGGAGGGGGATCCATGGCAAAACTCCCATGGAAAATTACATAGTTGAGGCAGAGTTGGATTTTAATCCATAAAGGACATAAATCACCTAACAATCCATTTTTTTTTTTGAACAACGTGGTTTAAAAAATCCAGTGTGTGTATACGATCAGGTATGATGTTGTATCGATCAGGTAGTGTAAGGGTTACGCCCGCTTCACAGACATTGACAGACCAAACTCCCCTTTTAATGCACCGCAATTTACTGTTCCACCCGATATGAGTGCTATTTTCTATAGTTCTCTCTTCTCATCAGTTTAATCCCTGTTACGTCCCCAATCTGGGGTCCATTTATTAAATGGATTTTTCGAACAGGGAGATGGTTAAAAAAACGCTGGCTCCCTCCCCTTTGTTTGAATCCACGCCACGGTCACTGCGTCTGCGCCGTGCAATTTACTGTCACACCCGATATGAGTGGTATTTTCTGTAGTACTATTCTCATCAGTTTAATCCCTGTTACGTGACATCCCCAATCTGGGGTCCATTTATTAAATTGATTTTTCGAACGGGGAGATGGTTAAAAAAACGCTGGCTCCCTCCCCTTTGTTTGAATCCACGCCACGGTCACTGCGTCTGCACCGTGCAATTTACTGTCACACCCGATATGAGTGCTATTTTCTGTAGTACTATTCTCATCAGTTTAATCCCTGTTACGTCCCATTTCAGGGTGGGATTGCCTTTTGTGAAAAAGAATTTAGGCTGGGTACCTTCGACTGCCTTCACAGTGACAGACCAAACTCTGATACACCAAACTGAATTGATTTTAGGAACCGGGAGATGGAAAAAGCAGCTTGGTCGGTCCTCTTACTCCCAAGTTGGGGCACTGCGCATGCACGGAGCAATGTGCTGTGACACCCTATAGGAGTGGTGTCTTAACTAGTCCTATTCCTATCAGTTTAATCCCTGCTACGTCGAATCGATTAACCATTGTCGAATTAACGAACCATTACGACATCCTGGAATAATTTAGTTCTGAGCTTTGAATTGATGGGGATTTTTTAAATTGTCTGCATTATTTCTAATAAACTATTAAGAGACTTTATTATGATTTTTTTATTTTATGTATTAAAAACCCACCCATACAACTAAAAAAAAAAAAACTTAAAGTTTTTTCTATGAAAAAACATCCAGCCGTCCCGATCGCTTTTGGTCTGATCATAATGAAGCAACGGCCTTATCATCTGGGGTGTAGCAACATTGCCAACACACTCATAGAGGTGATGATCGCTTCATTGTGATACGCAAGCCCCTTCACCACAACAAGGTAATGATCATGAAAGGGGAATTGACACTTGTATGTGCCTTTTTCTTTTTGTTTTGTTTTTGCAGCCACAGTGCAGCACCAGAGGCCAGAAAAATTAGGCATGTACACATGCCTGAAAAACAATGTAATTGTTGCAGCCGCTGTTGTAGCAGCGGCCGGAAAAATTGATGTTTTCAAGGCAGAAAGGTGACTAAAACATTGCGGCTTGAACCCTAGTTGGTGGCAGAGAATTCACGAAAGTCATCCGGTATGCAGACATTAAATACAGCAGCGTGGGGACCACTTTGAGGCCAAGGCATGTCATCAGGCCTTTTGTTAGTAAAACGTATCCCCTACTGTCAGTCCCTTCAGGATCCATGCCTCATTCATCTTAATGAAGGTGAGGTAATCAACACTTTTTTGACCGAGGTGACTTCTTTTGTCAGTGACAATGCCTCCTGCTGCACTGAAGGTCCTTTCTGATGGGACACTTGAAGCGGGGCAGGCCAGAAGTTCTATCGCAAACTGGGATAGCTCAGGCCACAGGTCAAGCCTGCACACCCAGTAGTCAAGGGGTTCATCGCTCATCAGAGTGTCGATATCTGTCGGTCGAGTCGTTCTCTAAGGCTGGATCCCGAAGGGCTGTGGCGATGTGTAGGACTGAAAAAGCTCCACATGTCCTCCATCAACAACACATCTGTAAAGCGTCCTGTCCTTGCTGCCGTGGTCGTGGTAGGAGGAGGATTACTTATCAGTGGTCAGATGGACCCTTGCCCCAACACTGTATGCCAGAGATGCCATGACTTACTTTTCAATCACTGAGTAGAGGTTTGGGATTGCCTTATTAGAAAAAAAAAATTGTCCGGGTACCTTCCACTGTAGTGTCTCAATAGCGACAAATTTTTTGAAGGCCTCAGACTCCACCAGCTGGTATGGTAAAAGCTGGCGGGCTAAGAGTTCCGTCAAGCCAGCTGTCAGACGCCGGGCAAGGGGGTGACTCTGTGACATTGGCTTCTTACGCTCAAACATTTCCTTTACAGACACCTGACTGTGGGCAGATGAGATGGAACTGCTCAAGGTGAGAGGCTGAGTGGCGGGTGGTTGAGAGGGGGCAAGGAGGACAGCAGTGGTTGACATGGCTGAAGATGCTGGACCAGGAGGAGGATGGTGGCTTTGAGCTTGTGTGCTGCTTCTACTCGTCATCATGTGTTGATCCCATAGGCATTTGTGATTTGCGATCGTGTGCCTTCGCAAAGCAGTTGTACCTAGGTGGGTGTTGGATTTCCCACGACTCAGTTTCTTTTGGCACAGGTTGCAAATGGCATCGCTGTTGTCAGAGGCAGACACACAAAAAAAATGCCACACTGCTGAGCTTTGCAATGACGGCATTCTGGTGGTGGCAACAGCATGCGTTGATTGGCGTGCTGTCTGGCTAACCACGGGTGCCGATACATGCTGTCTGACTGTGCCACTAGCTCCTTGAGACGACCTCCCCCTGCTTCCAACTCATCTCCTCCTTCTCTCTGTCTCCCCCTCTGAACTTTCCCCCTCTTCTTCTTCTCTTCAAGAAGGCACCCACGGACACATCGTCATCATCAACCACTTCACTTGTATCTGACACCTCAGTAAAGGAAGCAGCAGCGGGTACAACATCATCATCATCATCACACTGTACGTCCATGTATGTAATGCTGCCTGACTGAGACATATCCCTGTTATCTACATCCCCTGGCAATAATGGTTGCGCATCACTAATTTCATCCAACTGATGTGTAAATAACTCCTCTGAGGGATCAAGTGAAGCGGCTGTGGTGGCTGTGGTGGTTGTGGTGGTAGTGGTGGTGGTGGCGGCGGGGGGGAGAGTGGTAACTTGAGAGCAGGTGACCAAAGCTGAGCTGGAGGAGGATGGTGCGTC
Organism: Bufo gargarizans; assembly: GCF_014858855.1. Lineage (NCBI taxonomy): Eukaryota > Metazoa > Chordata > Amphibia > Anura > Bufonidae > Bufo > Bufo gargarizans. The sequence continues at coordinate 597,609,009 of NC_058081.1, read as the reverse complement.
AAGGTTCTTAGCGGAAGCTGTTGAAGATTGGGTGTCCTGTGAAAGCCAGTCAACTATTTTCTCAGAATTTTTGGGGTTCAGGGTACGTGGCCTCTAAACACTGGGCATTATTCCAGGGCCAGTGGAAATCACAGCACCACGAACACGACGGCCCCTGCGGCGTGGCCTGCCTCTGCCTGTCATTTTTTATTAGATAAGTGTTACTATGCATGCAAGGTACTGTGCCACCCTATATAAGTGGTGGGCAGTGGGCACAGTACAGTCTGTGTGGGCCTGACACACACGGGCTTGCAAATGTGATTAGATCACAGAAACATTTTCAATAGAATTTTTTTTTCTGCAAGGTATTTGAGTGAATGACACCCTGTAACGGTATGAGTGCAGGCCTAGCCAGTGGGCACAATACAGAATGTGTGGGCCTGATGCACATGGGCTTGCGAATGCAATTAGATCACAGAAAAATTTTAAATAGATTTTTTTCTGCAAGGTATTTGAGTGAATGACACCCTGTAACGGTATGAGTGCAGGCCTAGCCACTAGCCAGTGGGCACAATACAGTATGTGTTGGCCTGACACACACAGGCTTGCAAATGTGATTAGATCACAGAAAACTTTAAAAATAAATAAAATTTCTGCAAGGTATTTGAGTGAATGACACCCTGTACCGGTATGAGGGCAGGCCTAGCCACTAGCCAGTGGGCACAATACAGTATGTGTTGGCCTGACACACACGGAGTTGCAAATGCGATTAGATCACAGAAAAATTTTAAATATATATTTTTTTCTGCAAGGTATTTGAGTGAATGACACCCTGTAACGGTATGAGTGCAGGCCTAGCCACTAGCCAGTGGGCACAATACAGTATGTGTGGGCCTGACACACATGGGCTTGCAAATGTGATTAGATCACAGAAAATTTTTAAATCAAATATTTTTTTTCTGCAAAGTATTTGAGTGAATGACACCCTGTAATGGTATGGGTGCAGGCTTAGCCACTAGCCAGTGGGCACAATACAGTATGTGTGGGCCTGACACACACGGGCTTGCAAATATGATTAGATCACAGAAAATTTTTCAATATAATTATTTTTTTCTGCAAGGTATTTGAGTGAATGACACCCTGTAACGGTATGAGTGCAGGCCTAGCCACTAGCAGTATACAGTATGTGTGGGCCTGACACACACGGGCTTGCAAATGTGATTATCTCACAGAAAAATATAAAATATTATTTTTTTTTATCTGCAAGGTATTTTCTGTCACACCCTGTATAAATGGTGTGCATTGTGCACACAGTGCTGTCTATGACTGAGCCTGCAGCCTCTCACACACGGGCAGCCAGGCAACTGCAATATATATATATTTAAAAAAAAAAAGCACACTGATGTACCAGCCCTGAAAAGGGCTTTTTGGGGTGCTGTCAGGACGCTGTCCTTACAGCAGATGAGTCTGTGGACACAGAACAATGCCCTAGCTAACGCTTTCCCTATTGAATCAGCAACAGCTACACTCTCCCTCCTCTCACTGTGAATGCAGTTTCCGAATTAATCTAAAATGGATGCTGTCCTGGAGGTGGGAGGGTCTGGGAGGGAGGGTTTGCCGCTGATTGGCTGGAATGTGTCTGCTGACTGTGAGGTACAGGGTCACAGTTTACTCAATGATGATGTATAGGGGCGGACCGCATATGTTCGCCCGCAGCGGCGAACGCGAACAAGCTATGTTCGCCGGGAACTATTCGCCGGCGAATAGTTCGGGACATCACTACCCCCTAGCAGGGGGGTAGAATCGATGGCGACAACCTGGATCGGGGTGGGTAATTCTAGTATAGAAATTCCCATCTGATCAACGAATTTGTAATCAATAAAACTAAAAGCTGACCCTGAATCCACAAAGGCATTTCCTGACCCCTTTAAGACCCCAAAGGTAATAGAAACCGGCAGCAATAGTTTACTTCTTACCACCTCCGGGAGTACCTTGTCCTTGAATCCCTCAGACTTGGATGATTTTCCAGATGGCGGAGCTTTAGGACACTGACGGATCCAGTGTTCGGGATCCCCACAATAAAAACAAGAGTCAAGACGACAACGTAGTTCTCTTCGCGTCATCCCGAGTTGCATGGGCTTGTCCGAGTGGGCTTCCATCCTGGGTTCAAGGGGGGGGGAGTCTCAGGTTGAAGAAGAGTATGAGGAGAAAACAAATGCTCCCGCCGTCTCTCTCTGATCCGTCTATCTAGTCTGATGGCTAGCGTCATGGTCTCCTCTAAAGAGTCAGGACAGGGATAACAAACGAACATATCCTTTAACTTTTCAGTCAAGCCTGCCCTAAATTGACATTTGAGCGCTAGTTTGTTCCAGCCCAAAGGAACGCACCACTTGCTGACAAGGTGTGGCGTGAAAGGTTCTGCAGCAGTGCGATAGGGGCTCCCTCGTGCATCAAGGGGGAGACTTGTCTAGCCTTAGACAGGATCTGGTCTTTGATTACATAAAAGTGGATTCTGCATATGATGTCTCTTGGTTTAGCACCATCAGGGTGAGGAGGTCTGAGAGCTCTATGAGCTCTATCTATTTCTATATGAGAGTTTGGCAGGCATCCCAGGATTCCATTGAATATTCGCACAATCGTGGGTAGTAGGTCAGTTGACGAAACAGCCTCAGGAGGCCTCTGATCCTTATGTTGTTTTGGCGACTATGGTTTTCTACATCGTCCAAATGTTGCAGGGCATAAAATTGCGCGTCATGAGTTTGGACCTTGTCTTGTAGAGCCTTGACTGTTGCCGACAGATGGGCCTGATCTTGAGTAACAGATTCGAGTCTGTTGTCAACCGTAGCGAACTTGGGAGAATTCCTGTTTCCATTCTTGTAATATGTCGGCAGCGAAGTTAGATAAGTCTGCCTTAGACAACAAAGAGCATATAAAGGTATGAAAATCTGCCATCGTAGGCGGTCTAGAGTCCTCATCAAATAAAGTTGCAGAAGATGATGGCCTCAGTGGGAGAAATGCGGAGGATCCCTGAAGAGACCCTGCTGCAGGGCCAGTCTGGGCCTCAAGGTCCGGTGGGGCTACTCTGGACAGCAATGGACGAGGGTCATCCCACGGGGAGCCTGTTGACCAGCGCGGGGACGCTGCCCAGGATGGGCTTGGAGAGTGAGAAGGAGGACAAAGAGGTTCCTGTGCAGCAGGAGGGGACAGCACATGAGGTTCAGGCCGGGTGGGGGAGCTCTGGTAGTGGTCAGATGCAGACCCTTGTTCTGTTCGCAATCGTAAGTCCATTCTGCAGCCCCGCCCCAAAAAATATAGAACATGTCCTATTCTTGTCCATTTTGCAGATAAGGATAAGACATTTCTGCAGTAGTAAAAAAAAAAAAAAAAATGTCGGCATGTGCTCGGCCAGTATCTGTGTTTTGCAGATCTGCAATTTGCGGAGCGCCAAAGACATATAGCTGTGTGCATAGAAACTTCCTAATGTTTAATTAATTCATAGCAATGGAAAGCAAATAGAAAAACTGCTAACAAAATGACATGAAAGGATGATGAGTGCATATCATCCTATAATTTCACCTTCTGGAAAAGGCAGTAACACAAGCCTGTCCTCATGGCATTCCATTGTGTTAGATTCATGCACTTAAAGAAAAGTACATTCATGTAAAATTTCCACAGAATTTGAAAACAGCACTTATAGACAGAATATACATTCTGAAAGCAGAAATATGTTCCGTCGCCTGGGTGAGGGGCAGATAGCGCGTTCATTATACTAATAACATGCACTTCATCTCCCTGTGTGTCTACATTAACCCCCTACCAGAAGTCAATGCTATGGGGCCCTATATCTAGGCTATATCATAAGCCAATTGCCAAAACCATGAAGGTTATTTGTGACCCCAAAACAATGTGTCTGCTGCAGCTGCCCCCAAATGTTCCAGTCACACATAGGTACCAACTTAAGGCCTCATGCACACGGCCGTTGTTTTGGTCCGCATCCGAGCCGCAGTTTTGGCTGCTCAGATGCGGATCCATTCACTTCAATCTCTGTGTGCTGTCCGCATCCTTTGCTTCGTTCTGTGGCCCCGCAAAAAAAAAAAATAACCTGTCCTATTCTTGTCCGGCAGTTATATTAAAGGCTGTCCGTACCGTTCCGCAAATTGCGGAATGCACGCGGACGCCATCCGTGTTTTGCAGATCCGCGATTTGCTGACTGCAAAACAGACAACGGCCGTGTGCATGAGGCCTAAGACAGCTATAGCATGGTCACTTATGTAGCAATGAGCAGGTAAGTGGTTGTGTCTTTATATGGGTGAGTGTGTCTATATATGTAAGGAGGATTCCACATAATGCCACTACACAGTTTTAAAATAATACTGCTATATGTAAACTAAATATAGTACCTATATGAGTAGAGCTGAAAGGGTTAATGGTAACATCTGTGGGGTCTGTGATGCTTAGGGGCTAAACATGCTGTACTTCATGTGCAGCTAAAGAAAGGAAGCTTTCTGCTTTTGGCATTTCGGATGTGAGCCCCCAAAATGTGTTGCATACAGCTTTCTCAAGGGATGAGAAATCCCATGAGAAAGCTGTATAGTGAAACGTACGTCGGGATTGGAGGCACTTTGCTCTGTATGCTTTTGATTATTACGGGTTATATTCTGGCTTGTTAGTAGGTGAAGTAATTCGATGTGCTTGTTTAGCTGTCCTTTTGTTCTATTCTCTTTTTGGGACATGTATTATTTGCACTATGCACTTTAGGCCTCTTTCACACTACCGTTTTTTTTTTCCGTTTTGCGGGCCGTTTTTTGCGTTCTGTATACGGTACCATTCCTTTAAAAAAAAACTGAATGTACTCCGTATGGATTCTGTTTCCGTTTTTCTGTTCCGTTGAAAGATAGATCATGTCCTATTATTGCCCGCAAATCACGTTCCGTGGCTCCATTCAAGACAATGGGTCTGCAAAAAAAAAACGGAACACATACAGAAATTCATCCGTATGTCTTCCATATCCGTTCCGTTTTTGCGGAACCATCTATTGAAAATGTTATGCCCAGCCTAATTTTTTCTATGTAAATTACTGTATACTGTATATGCCATACGGAAAAACAGAAAGGAAGCGGAAACACAACGGAAACAAAAAAAGACTGGAACAACGGATCCGTGAAAAACGGACAGCAAAACACTGAACTAGCCATGCGGTAGTGTGAAAGAGGCCTAAGGCTTCGTTCACATGTCCGTGGTATGTTGCGGACCCACAAATTGCGGATCCGCAACACACCCGCCCGGCACCCTTATAGAAATGCCTATTCTTATCCGCAAGCTGCGGACAAGAATAGGACATGTTTTATCTTTTGCGGAGCTGCGGACCTGAAGATCGGGGCCGCGCTCCGCAAATGCGGATGTGGACAGCACACTGTGTGCTGTCCTCATCCATTCCGTCCCCATAGAAAATGAATAGGTCCCATTTGCGGACGTGTGAATAGAGCCTTAGGCGTATTTTTGTACAAATTTTGTGATCCTGAGATAGACTGGGACGCTATATTGAGATGGATGTAGCTCATTGAATATATATAACCATTTACTGCAGTACCAATGTATCCTCTTCAATTGCACGTGTATGCCGCTGTTGTGACTGCTTTTATATGTTCACTATTTGTATAATTTAATAAAGATATACAAACCGGATTCCAAAAAAGTTGGGACACTATACAAATCGTGAATAAAAACTGAATGCAATGATGTGGAGGTGCCAACTTCTAATATTTTATTCAGAATAGAACATAAATCACGGAACAAAAGTTTAAACTGAGAAAATGTACCATTTTAAGGGAAAAATATGTTGAATCAGAATTTCATGGTGTCAACAAATCCCCAAAAGTTGGGACAAGGCCATTTTCACCACTGTGTGGCATCTCCCCTTCTTCTTACAACACTCAACAGACGTCTGGGGACCGAGGAGACCAGTTTCTCAAGTTTAGAAATAGGAATGCTCTCCCATTCTTGTCTAATACAGGCCTCTAACTGTTCAATCGTCTTGGGCCTTCTTTGTTGCACCTTCCTCTTTATGATGCGCCAAATGTTCTCTATAGGTGAAAGATCTGGACTGCAGACTGGCCATTTCAGTACCCGGATCCTTCTCCTACGCAGCCATGATGTTGTGATTGATGCAGAATGTGGTCTGGCATTATCTTGTTGAAAAATGCAGGGTCTTCCCTGAAAGAGATGACGTCTGGATGGGAGCATATGTTGTTCTAGAACCTGAATATATTTTTCTGCATTGATGGTGCCTTTCCAGACATGCAAGCTGCCCATGCCTCACGCACTCATGCAACCCCATAGTCTACAAAAATGTGCACGGGTCAAGCTAGAATTCTTGACCAACTATCCCAATTTAATGAGTTATATAGCCTGATCCATTGAGGGGATCAAAGGGATTAAAACTTAGCATTTAATGATAGTCAATTAGAAAAAATGGCACAAAAAAAGAGAAACATATAAATATTAAGTAGACAGGCCCAGAGGGGCCAAACACAATTGCACGAAATAAACACCAATGTCAAGAAATGGAACGTTCTCACCCAGATGGTTGATGAGTGGGCCGATCTCTGTAGATGAAACCTGGGTAATGCGGTCACAGGTACGGAGTCCGGTTCTCGGCGGGTGCTGGTGCTGGTTATAGAACTGCGTGCAGTGAGGATAATACCGAAGGTATTGGATGGTAGGCAGGGTCAGGAAGCTTATTCCCTAATGTGTCCCTAGTGATGGGGGAGGGGCTATTATACCCTACCTACCTATACGGAGTGCTTGCTCCGCAAGGAGCGACCCCGTCCGGATACCTAGCCCTGGTGGGGCCGGTGTCCCTAATAAGCCCTAGCGATGTCCCGACGTGTCACGTTTCAGTTTAAATAACTCATCAGGGGACGTGAAAGAAAGGGGCTAGCAGGCACTTTGTGCCTGAGAGGCGAAAAAATGCTGTTAGCTAGGCCTGTGGCAGGGACCAGCCACAGCAGTGGGAGCTTATAGCAGTGAAACAGAAAAAAATACCTGTTTAAAACTGCAGAAAAGGTCCAGTGGGGCCTGTTAATACTCCGGGTACAATGGCCAGGCCAGTGGGACTGGACCATCAAAAAAATCCTACAGGTGGGACCGCAAATGCTGGGTGGCCAGTGGGCTGTCCAGACACATGTGCCAGAACGGCAGAATGCGGTCACTGTGGGGCCCAAATCAAGGGTATGCAATAAGGGGCTGTCAGCACTGTTAGACTTGAGAAGTGCCGTTTAAATGGGGAGCCAGAACGCGCCCTTTCACAGGCACGCCCCCTCCGGATGTCACATGGGGACCGGGAGGGCTAGAACATGTGACCGCAAGTCTGTGTGCGCTGGAACGCAGCGTCGAGGGGGGCGTGTGCGCTCCACATGCCGCCACGTCGGACGCACCCCAGAAGGAGAGGCGAAGTCCGGTGGAACGCACGTGGAGCGCAGACGCCAGCCGCAGGCGCCACGAGCACACACAGAAGAGGAGGAGGGGAAGGTAAAACAACTGGGGGCGGGTCTGGCTTCCTGGTGTGAGACCTGCGTGTCAGCGGTCTCAAAGACAAAGGGGAGAGAGATGCTCTCAGCTTCAGAGCTTAATTGGAAGGAAAAACAAAGCAGGGAGGCCCATATGCGTTGCCAGGGAGCCGGCAGAGAGATCAGGAGGCCCACAGGACAAGGAGTAGTAGTGACTAGATGAATAAAATTACATCATATTGAGAAAAGAGTCAAAAAATCCATGAAGACAGAGGGGCTGCACAATAAGACCGATATGATGTCATAAATTGTTCACAGAAAGCAGCTAAAATTAAGCTGTTCATTGAGCCCTAGTGGTGTCATGGATTTCAGGTAAAAAATCCAGCGGAGTTCACGCTGAAGAATTAGCCGGTCCCAATCGCCTCCGCGACGTGGCGGGAGGACCCGGTCAATGCCCATGAAAGTCACATGGGCAGTGCCGTTATGATGGGTACGGATGTGATTGGCTATAGGCGTGTCCTTGCTCTTTGAGATGTCGTTGAGGTGTTCACCCACCCGCCTGCGAAACTCTCGGATGGTCTTTCCAACATATTCCTTGCCGCATTCGCAGGCTAGGCGGTAAATCACCCCCCGGGTCTTGCAATTGATAAAATGGTTGATAGTGTAGACCTTACCGGTGTTATTACTGCAGAAGGTCCTGCACCCACTGCATCTGTAACAGCCTTTGATGTTCGACTGCAGCCAGGCAGTTCCTGCGGGTACGGGTGGTATGAATTCACTTGAGACCAATCTGTCACGGAGGTTACGGCCCCTGCGATATGTGATATTAGGGTAGGGTCCTAGGACCTCTCTAAGATCTGGATCCATCATGAGGACACCCCAGTTTTGGGACAGGATATTGCGAATTTCAGGTGCTGCACGGTTTAAGGTACTGATCAGGCGGATAGGATTACCCGTCTGCTCCTGATGGGGTTTTGGAATTAGGAGGTCTGTACGGTCTGCCTGGAGTGCTGCTCTGAAGGCCAATCGCAATACCCTATCAGGGTATCCTCTCTGAAGGAATCTCAGACGCAAATCCGCAGCCTGACGAATAAATTCCTTTTTGGAGGAACAATTTCTCCTAAGGCGGAGGTACTGGCCTTTTGGGATGCCTTTCTTAAGCGGGAGCGGGTGACTGCTTTCCCACCTAAGCAAGTTGTTGGTTGAGCTGGGCTTCCTATACACCGTCGTGGTCAGTTCTCCCTCCGCTGTTTTGGAGATAAGGACGTCCAAGAATGGTAACTGAACAGAGTTATTCTCGCTGGTGAAGCGAAGGCCTATATTGTTGATGTTCAGCGCTTTCACCAAAGAGCAGAAGGATGCTTCATCACTGTTCCAGATGATGAAGATGTCGTCAATGTATCGCGCCCACAGTCCCACAGAATCCAGAAGTGCGGATCCGGTGTCCGTGAACACCAGGGTTTCTTCCCACCAGCCCAGGAACAGATTAGCATACGATGGGGCACAGGGGCTCCCCATCGCGGTGCCCCTGAGCTGGTGGTAGATCCTGCCGCTGAAGGAGAACACGTTGTGAGTAAGCGTGAACTCCAACAGACGGAGGATGAACAGACTGTGGGCGCGATACTGACGACCTCGACTACTCAAAAAATGTTCGACGGCCTTGAGGCCAAGTGGATGTGGAATGCTGGAGTAGAGTGCCTCCACATCTATACTGGCCAATAGGCTATTTGCCTCTGTGTAAATGCCCTCCAACCGTTTCAAAAGGTCTGTCGTGTCACGAGTGTAAGATGGTAGTGTAGTCACAAATGGAGCCAGAATTTTATCTACGTAAATCCCTGCATTTTGGCATAGGTTATCCACCCCAGAGACTATGGGTCGTCCCCTGAGTGGATTGACCCCCTTATGCAATTTAGGGAGGCAATAGAATGTTGCCATGCGGGGACACGGGGGAAATAAAAACTTAAATTCTTCCTCTGAGATGAGATTTGCCAACTTGGCCTCTTCAAGAATAGATCTGAGTTCAGATCTGAATTCGTTGGATGGATCTCGTGGTAGTACCTCATAGGTGGAGGTATCGTTCAATAGGGACTCACACATTGCTCTATACTGACCTTGGTCCATGACCACCGTGTTGCCCCCTTTATCAGAGGGTTTGATTACAATGGACCGATCACTCTCAAGATCGGAAATCACGGCGGCCTGGGCCCGGTCAACATTAGAGCAATGTGAAGGCCTGATTTCTTCGACCTGGTGTGAGACCAGGTCCAAGAATACATCAATACAAGATGGGTCAGCGGATACTGGAGGCATTTTATTATTTTTCATTTTAAGGTCAGTGAATGGACCCAGTCCGTCGTGTTGTGGTGGCCCCTTATCAAGGTCAAAGAGCAAGCGTACGTCTGATAGAATTTCAACCGGGATGCCCAGTTCACGACACTGTCTCCTCTCTTGTGATTTGAAAAATTTATGCCAACGTAATTTCCGAACGAATAAATTGAGGTCCTTAATGGTGTCAAATCTATCGAAACTAGGGGTAGGGACAAAAGAGAGGCCTAATTGGAGGACCTGCGTCTCGATGGTGCTGAGTAGACGGGAAGACAGATTAACAACTTGAGGGCCTAGGGGTTTGGAGGTTGTTGGACCCGGTTGCGTAGTGGGTATTGTGAGAGAGGTAGGTTGGATTGTCCTTGATTGGGGGTACTCCCTAAAAAACGATGATCCCTTCCACGTGAGCTTCCTCGTCTACGCCCCCTACGACTCCCTCCCCGTGGAGATTGTCTATTACTCTTAGGTAAACTGTCAGTGTCTGAGTAATCAGTTTCTGTTGAAGAAAGGTCAGTCTGTACAGTACCAGTCCCACCTCTGTGAGCTATGGAGGAGTAGATTCTGTTCTCCTTGAAGTCTGCCAGGTCTCGCACAAATTGGCGGTGCTTCCGTTCCTTAAGATGGTACTGGTATTTGTCGAGATAGTTTTGGAGTTGTTTCTCCTTAGTGGGAAAATCCGCCTCGTGTGCAAAGGTCTGGGCAGCTTCTATGCTCACAGTAAGTTTTTTATTTAAAGTTTCAAGTTTATTTTTCTCTTCAGCTAGTAGGAGACGCATCAGCCGCAGGGAGCTATTAGTGGCTTCCTGCTCCCACTTACTGAGGAAGCCTGGGCTCCTGAATCTGGCCGCGGGCAGCAGCGAAATTCGAAGTCCACGAGGAACGATATTGTGTTTAAGATAGCTCTCTAGGCTCTGCGTCTCCCACCAGGAGAGAATCTGGTCTCTATAAACATCCGTGAGTTCCTTAAAAGCAGCGTTAAAGGAAGGGATGTATTTTTTCTGTGAAAATTCCTTGTCCGAAAACACCTCCTGAGCCTCTACCAGCCAACTGTCCGCACTGAAGCCAGTTGCCAGAAAACCAGCCATGCTCTGGAAATAAAGAAAGTCTACAAAAATGTGCACGGGTCAAGCTAGAATTCTTGACCAACTATCCCAATTTAATGAGTTATATAGCCTGATCCATTGAGGGGATCAAAGGGATTAAAACTTAGCATTTAATGATAGTCAATTAGAAAAAATGGCACAAAAAAAGAGAAACATATAAATATTAAGTAGACAGGCCCAGAGGGGCCAAACACAATTGCACGAAATAAACACCAATGTCAAGAAATGGAACGTTCTCACCCAGATGGTTGATGAGTGGGCCGATCTCTGTAGATGAAACCTGGGTAATGCGGTCACAGGTACGGAGTCCGGTTCTCGGCGGGTGCTGGTGCTGGTTATAGAACTGCGTGCAGTGAGGATAATACCGAAGGTATTGGATGGTAGGCAGGGTCAGGAAGCTTATTCCCTAATGTGTCCCTAGTGATGGGGGAGGGGCTATTATACCCTACCTACCTATACGGAGTGCTTGCTCCGCAAGGAGCGACCCCGTCCGGATACCTAGCCCTGGTGGGGCCGAGAGGCGAAAAAATGCTGTTAGCTAGGCCTGTGGCAGGGACCAGCCACAGCAGTGGGAGCTTATAGCAGTGAAACAGAAAAAAATACCTGTTTAAAACTGCAGAAAAGGTCCAGTGGGGCCTGTTAATACTCCGGGTACAATGGCCAGGCCAGTGGGACTGGCGGCATGTGGAGCGCACACGCCCCCCTCGACGCTGCGTTCCAGCGCACACAGACTTGTGGTCACATGTTCTAGCCCTCCCGGTCCCCATGTGACATCCGGAGGGGGCGTGCCTGTGAAAGGGCGCGTTCTGGCTCCCCATTTAAACGCCACTTCTCAAGTCTAACAGTGCTGACAGCCCCTTATTGCATACCCTTGATTTGGGCCCCACAGTGACCGCATTCTGCCGTTCTGGCACATGTGTCTGGACAGCCCACTGGCCACCCAGCATTTGCGGTCCCACCTGTAGGATTTTTTTGATGGTCCAGTCCCACTGGCCTGGCCATTGTACCCGGAGTATTAACAGGCCCCACTGGACCTTTTCTGCAGTTTTAAACAGGTATTTTTTTCTGTTTCACTGCTATAAGCTCCCACTGCTGTGGCTGGTCCCTGCCACAGGCCTAGCTAACAGCATTTTTTCGCCTCTCAGGCACAAAGTGCCTGCTAGCCCCTTTCTTTCACGTCCCCTGATGAGTTATTTAAACTGAAACGTGACACGTCGGGACATCGCTAGGGCTTATTAGGGACACCGGCCCCACCAGGGCTAGGTATCCGGACGGGGTCGCTCCTTGCGGAGCAAGCACTCCGTATAGGTAGGTAGGGTATAATAGCCCCTCCCCCATCACTAGGGACACATTAGGGAATAAGATTCCTGACCCTGCCTACCATCCAATACCTTCGGTATTATCCTCACTGCACGCAGTTCTATAACCAGCACCAGCACCCGCCGAGAACCGGACTCCGTACCTGTGACCGCATTACCCAGGTTTCATCTACAGAGATCGGCCCACTCATCAACCATCTGGGTGAGAACGTTCCATTTCTTGACATTGGTGTTTATTTCGTGCAATTGTGTTTGGCCCCTCTGGGCCTGTCTACTTAATATTTATATGTTTCTCTTTTTTTGTGCCATTTTTTCTAATTGACTATCATTAAATGCTAAGTTTTAATCCCTTTGATCCCCTCAATGGATCAGGCTATATAACATGCAACCCCATACCATCAGAGATGCAGGCTTCTGAACTGAGCGTTCATAACAACTTGGGTTGTCCTTGTCCTCTTTGGTCCGGATGACATGGCGTCCCAGATTTCCAAAAAGAACTTCGAATCGTGACTCGTCTGACCACAGAACAGTCTTCCATTTTGCCACACTCCATTTTAAATGATCCCTGGCCCAGTGAAAACACCTGAGCTTGTGGATCTTGCTTAGAAATGGCTTCTTCTTTGCACTGTAGAGTTTCAGCTGGCAACGGCGGATGGCACGGTGGATAGTGTTCACTGACAATGGTTTCTGGAAGTATTCCTGAGCCCATTCTGTGATTTCCTTTACAGTAGCATTCCTGTTTGTGGTGCAGTGTCGTTTAAGGGCCCGGAGATCACGTGCATCCAGTATGGTTTTACGGCCTTGACCCTTACGCACAGAGATTGTTCCAGATTCTCTGAATCTTCGGATGATGTTATTCACAGTTGATGATGATAGATGAAAAGTCTTTGCAATTTTTCGCTGGGTAACACCTTTCTGATATTGCTCCACTATCTGGGAATTGGTGATCCTCCTCCCATCTTGGCTTCTGAGAGACACTGCCGCTCTGAGAAGCTCTTTTTATACCCAATCATGTTGCCAATTGACCTAATTAGTGTTAATTGGTCTTCCAGCTCTTCGTTATGCTCAAATTTACTTTTTCCAGCCTCTTATTGCTACTTGTCCCAACTTTTTGGGGATTTGTTGACACCGTGAAAATTTGAATCAACGTATTTTTCCTTTAAAATGATACATTTACTCGGATTAAACGTTTGATCTGTCATCTACGTTCTATTACAAATAAAATATTGACATTTGCCATCTCCACATCATTGCATTCAGTTTTTATTCAGGATTTGTTTAGTGTCCCAACTTTTTTGGAATCCGGTTTGTAGATTTTTGGTCTTTGATTGTTCTTTATTAGTGGGGGGACATTCATTCTTTTTGGTGTATAGATTAGTCTGGCCCCACTGGATCCCACTGACAGCATTAGTTGGTGGGCTCTATCTTTTGGGGGGGGATTGCATCTGTTACCGAGTATCTCTTGTGCTGGAAATAGGTGCTCCGTCCATGTAGGGTGACCACGTGTCCCGGATCGCCTGGGACAGTCCCGTATTTGGAGAGTCTGTCCCGGGTCCCGGTCACCCTCCTTCCGGGACAATGCAGTGTCCGGAATGACCTGAGCCGCCGACCGCTGCTGTGATAGTCACTTCTTTATACTATGCGATCGCCGAATCAGATCGGCATCGCATAGTACTGTCCTGTGTGTGCGTGACTCCTCCCCTGCCTTGCTGCGTGGCCAAGTAGTGTGACCGCGACCGCATGATCTTAGACTCACGTGGCATCGGCCTGGCCAGGATCTCTACTGTCCCTGTAACTGTGCGGCCGTTATCAGCATTATAGAGGACAAAATGTAAGTTTAACTTTGCAATGAATAATGATGTCTGCCTCTTCTTTGGGTTTAGGGCAGCAAATATTTATTTCTTAGAAAGTTGGATCGGATGTTGTGTGACTTGTAAAACGTGTAGTAAGTTAGTTACTAGATGGAATTAGAGGCAGGAAATGGAATGTAAGTGAAAATTAAAAGATAAATGGAGAGAGGCTCAGGCAACATATAAGCAATGGATATGTAGATGTTAGGGCATGGACATTAAGAAATATCTGGAATTGATTTGCAGTCTGTTATTTATGGTTGGTAAAGAATTCATATTTTGTAAAAGTTCCTGCTCATTAAGAAAAAAAATAAAAATAAAACTGTTCTTTAATGCAACTTGTTTTGTTTTCTATTTCTTAAGAGAAGTCTAAGCAGCCAGTTAATGTGTGCAGAAATACTGAAAAATGCACAGGCAGATACAGTTGTGTTCAAAATTATTTAACCCCCACTGAAATTGAGTGTTTTGGCCAGTTTGACATTGATTTTGATCATTTCAGTCATCTTGTTTACAATTAAATCAAAGAGGCACTTGTAAGTCGGACAAATATAACATAACATTTATAATGAAATAACCACAAATGTATTTTCTGTGCTCACATCATTATCAGTTTTATTCAACCCCCAAGTGACATTCAATCTTAGTACTTAGTACAACATCCTTTTCCAGTTATAACAGCTTTTAAACGTGAAGCATAGCTTGACATAAGTGTCTTGCAGCGATCTACGGGTATCTTCGCCCATTCTTCATGGGCAAAAGCCTCCAGTTCAGTCACATTCTTAGGCTTCCGCGCTGCAACTGCTTTCTTTAAGTCCCACCAGAGGTTCTCAATCGGATTTAAGTCTGGTGACTGCGATGGCCACTTCAAAATGTTCCAGCCTTTAATCTGCAACCATGCTCTAGTGGACTTGGAGGTATGCTTGGGATCATTGTCCTGTTGAAAGGTCCAACGTCTCCCAAGCCTCAGGTTTGTGACGGACTGCATCACATTTTCATCCAATATCTCCTGGTACTGAAGAGAATTCATGGTACCTTGCACACGCTGAAGCTTCCCTGTACCTGTAGAAGCAAAACAGCCCCAAAGCATGATTGACCCCCCGCCATGCTTCACAGTAGGCAAGGTGTTCTTTTCTTCATAGGCCTTGTTCTTCCTCCTCCAAACATAGCGTTGATCCATGGGCCCAAACTGTTCTAATTTTGTCTCATCAGTCCACAGAACACTATCCCAAAACTTTTGTGGTTTGTCCACATGACTTTTGGCATACTGCAGTCGACTCTTCTTATTCTTTGGAGACAGCAAGGGAGTCCCTGCATGGAGGCCTTCATTACGCAGTGTGCACCTTATTGTCTGAGCTGAAACTTCAGTACCCACATCTGACAAATCTTTTTTCAGTTCCTCAGCAGTCACACGGGGACTTTTCTCCACTTTGCGCTTCAGGTAGCGCACAGCAGTCAAAGTCAGCATCTTCTTTCTGCCACGACCAGGTAGCGTTTCAACAGTGCCCTTTGCCTTGAATTTGCGAATGATGCTTCCTATGGTGTCTCTTGGTATGTTTAACATCTTTGCAATCTTCTTATAGCCATTGCCCTTCCTGTGAAGAGAAATCATCTCTTCTCTTGTCTTCCTGGACCATTCTCTTGACTTCACCATGTTTGTAAACACACCAGTAAATGTCTAGAAGGAGCTGAGTATCACAGTCCCTCTGCCTAATTGGTGCTTATTATGCTTGATTGCTGCTCCTTGACATCCACAGGTGTTTTCAATACCTGATCGAAAACACTTGAATGAACCTCTGTTCTTAAGAGTGGTAGTCTTTAAGTGGTTGAATAATTGTGTCAATGAAGAAATCACAAAAAAAAACATTTAATACTGTATTACAAAAACAGTTGATTTCATTTTAGTTGCATTTGGTTCTTTAAAAAATCCTTGTAAGATTTCATTCTGAACACAATTACAAATGTACACTAAATTCCCTAAAACCCTTTACAGCATTGGGGGTTGAATAATTTTGAACACAACTGTATGTTTTTGCCAGTCTCAAGTTTAAGTTTGACGAAATGCACTTGTGAAAGTAAGTGTCCCTGAACGGCAGTTAGGAAATGTGGTCACCTTACCATCTTGTAGTGCAGGCATGCTCAATCTGCGGCCCTACAGCTGTTGTAAAACTACAACTCCCACAATGCCCTGCTGTAGGCTGTTCGGGCATTCTGGGAGTTGTAGTTTTGCAACAGCTGGAGGGCTGCAGGTTGAGCATGCCTGGTGTAGTGGATGGAGTTGGTAACTGCAGCATTACACACATCCTCTTCAATGAGAGCAGCTCTGCAGTAACCCGATCCACCCACTACACGATGGATGGAGCTGTGTAGTTGCGGCCCTTATTTCCAGCATCGGAGCTACTCCTAAATAATAAAAGAATGACACAAAATAGAGTCATTATAATAGATGCCCCAGAATTGTTATTACATGGGGAAGGCATGAAGTTAATAAATCAGGCATGTCAGGAGCGGTGAAAGGTCCTCTTTAAGTTTTATGGAAAATACGAGCCGCACTCATCTTATTTTATGTCACAGAGCTACTAAGTCATCTTCACTGCTATTAGGAGAAAGTAATCAGTATAACATGCACATAGAGGGTAATCTGCATACAATTAATATGCGGTTAGTGTACAGCTGACTGCGAAGACTAGGATTTCGTCCATAAAACAAAATTGAATTTGATTGATGAAAAGCGCTGGCAAAGTACAAGGCGCAAATAAATAACTAAATAAACTGGCGGGTGAAGGTTAAAAAATGCGTGCCATAGCTGCAATCAATTAAGAGTCAATGCTGATTCTGCATGAAAGGGGAAGAGGGATTTACTTGACGTGTGATGATGACTACAATCATAGCGACTAGGGATGTATGAATCGATTCTAAATTGACTGTCTCGAATTTCCAAAATATTCAGAATCCAGAGGAAACCATATATTTTGCAAGTTGATTTGGATGGAACTCTGAAGGTGGAGGACACCACTTTACAGCTCAAGATGTAGAGAACTGGAGGGGAGGCGCATGGCAGAGAGGACGGAAGTGTTGGTTGTGGCTCTGAGGTGGGTAGTAGTGTTCAATGTTCACAGTGGCAGTCCTCACTTTGGCGCTCCCTGGGCCGCGCAGAGTGAATGGAAGGAGCACCCTTTCTTCCCTCAGGGCACTCGCTGACTTTATAGGGCTTCTGCCTTGACATTAAAGGGAACCTGTCATCTGGATTTTGGGTATAGAGCTGAGGACATGGGTCGCTAGATCACCGCTAGCACATCTGCAATACCCAGTCCCCATAGCTCTGTGTGCTTTTATTGTGTAAAAAAAACTGATTTGATACATATGCAAATTAACCTGAGATGAGTCCTGTATGTGAGACGAGTCAGGTATGGGACTCATCTCAGGTTAATTTGCATATGTATCAAATCAGTTTTTTTACACAATAAAAGCACACAGAGCTATGGGGACTGGGTATTGCGGATGTGCTAGCGGCCATCTAGCAACCCATGTCCTCAGCTCTATACCCAAAAGCCCGGTGACAGGTTCCCTTTAAGTGGTTGTCAGGGTGCAAGATTTAAGTACGGATGCAGAGCCGGTGGATGTATAATGGAGTCAATAACCAGGCCTGTAGGCTGCAATAAATAAAGTCTTTCTTTACTAAATCGATGATGAGAGTAGTACTACATATAGCTGCAAAAGGCACATTTCACAGTATAGTCTCCTCCCTACAGCTGTGTAAGGGCAGCAACAATGATGGCGATAGTCATCCATCACTATCCTTTGCAGTCTTTCCAAATAACCAGAGATATGCTATTCTGTTGCTGTTAACCCTTTCTGCTATTCCCAGGCTGAAGGATGCAGAATTTAGAAATTGATTGCCAATCCCTCTCAAAATGTGGTGAGCACAAGGTAATATTCCCTTTCCACAGCAGCAAAGTCTTTCTGTCAGAAACGAGCTAATACCTTGCTGTCTTTATCAGTCTTGATGGTTCTGGACCTTGTAAGTTGGTTGGTCTCTTTCCTTCAGGGATACCCTGATAAAAACATTTCTGCTTTGGCAGCTGTAGTCTTAGAAAGAAAGGTTCCCTAGACTCGGCCCTAGTCTGCAGGAGCCTGCACATGTAGGTGTTGTCTGTAGCTTTGCTAAGACTGCACAACTAACTAACAAGGGGTGGTCCTGGTCCATCACCTTCATAACCCAACCAGGCTTGCCAGTATTAACTACACTTTACAAAAATATAAACGCAACACTTTCGGTTTTGCTCCCATTTTGCATGAGCTGAACTCAAAGATCTGAAACATTTTCTACATACACAAGAGACCCATTACAAATATTGTTCACAAATCTGTCTAAATCTGTGTTAGTGAGCACTTCTCCTTTGCCGAGATAATCCATCCCTCCTCACAGGTGTGGCATATCAAGGTGGTGATAAGACAGCATGAATATTGCACAGGTGTGCCTTAGACTGCCAACCATAAAAGGCCACTCTGAAATGTGCACAGATTTGCCTTACTGGGGGAAGGGGGGGGGGGGAGGTCAGAAAACCAGTCAGTATCTGGTGTGGCCACCATTTGCCTCACATCTCCGTCGCATAGAATTGATCAGGCTGTTGATTGTGGCCTGTGAAATGTTGGTCCACTCCTCTTCAATAGCTGTGTGAAGTTGCAGAATATTGGCAGTAACTAGAACACGCTGTCGTATACGCTGATCCAGAGCATCCCAAACATGCTCAATGGGTGACAATCCATGTCCAGTGAGTATGCTGGCCATGCAAGAACTGGGATGTTTTCAGCTTCCAGGAATTGTGTACAGATCCTTGGGGCCGTGCATTATCATGCTGCAACACGAGGTGATGGTCGTGTATGAATGGCACAACAATGGGCCTAAGGATCTCATCACGGTATCTCTCTGCATTCAAAATGCCATCAATAAAATGCACCTGTGTTTGTTGTCCATAACATACGCCTGCCCATACCATAACCCCACCGCCACCATGGGCTACTTAATCCACAACGTCAGCAAACCGCTCACCCACACGACTCCACACACGCTGTCTGCCACCTGCCCTGAACAGTGAAAACCGTGACTCATCCGTTAAAAGATCGCCTCTCCAACGTGCCAGACGCCATTGAATGTGGGCATGTGCCCACTCAAGTCGGTTACGACGACGAACTGCAGTCAGGTCCAGACCCCGATGAGGACAAGCATGCAGATGAGCTTCCCTGAGACGGTTTCTGCTAAAAATATTTATCCCATACGGGAAACGTCAAAATGGGGGGGGGGGGAGTCAAAATGGCCGATTTGAAGTTTTTTAGTTGCTTTTCCTCCCACAAAAAAATTAATAAAAAGTGATCAAAAAGTTGTACACACCCCAAAATGGTATTTAATAAAAGTACCAATCGCCCCACAAAAAAAGCTGGTAAATATGGCGACTAAAATGTATATATTTTTTTTAAGGTTTAAAAAATATATATACGTATGTGGTATAGCCATAATCATACTGACCTGGAGAATGAAAGTAAAGGGTCAGTTTTACCGTATAGGGAACGCAGTAAAAACAAAACTCATAAAACTGTTGTAGAATTATTATAATTTTTTTCCAATTTCACCATATTTAGAATTTTTTCCCACCACAGTGTATGCAACCATAAATAGTGTCATTAGAAAGTGCATCTTATCCCGCATAAAACAAGCCCTCATACGGCTATGTGAATGAAAAAAAAATATATAAAAATTTTGGCATTGGGAGGACTGGGAGTAAAAAACAAAAAGGAAAAAATGGAAAATCACCCGGTCTTGAAAGACTTAAACAAGCTGTTTGTTACCACCATCTATCATCCGTTTACCCATATCTATGTGTGTCACTGTCACTTTCACATTACTAATGCTGTCTTGGTGTTGGATACAGTCACAGGAGAACTCAACGTGTCATATATGACTTTTCAGGGCAATCTGAACACTTGATTTGGGTAGAATTTATTCATACCCAAATCAAATCTGCCAACCAATTTCTAAGAATCAGACATGAATTGAATTTCAGGAAATTTACTCATCTCTGATAGCAAGCTATGGCAAATTCATTATACCTTACTTACCTTACTTTACTACTCCAGAGCTGTATTCACAATTTCTGCAGGCTTCAGAGCTGAAATCTCCTGACATTCCTTGTTGCTTCAATATCTGCACAAACATTGTCTTTCTTCATATAACCATTTAGGGCTAATTCACATAACCACAAAAAAAATAGAACATGTTCTATTCTTTTCCGTTTTGCAGACAAGAAAATGCATTTCTAACAATAGGGCGTCAAGTACTGATCCCCAAAATCAGGAACTCACACAGCCGTATCCGTGTTTTGTGGATCGCAAAATGTATACGGTCGTGTGAATGCCCCCTTAATGTAAGGCTTCCTGTACACGAACGTGTGTGCCCCGCTGCGGCTGTCCGTGGGGCAGCCGCAGCAGATCGCGGACCTATTTACTTTAATGGGTCTGTGAGCCGGCCGTTCCTCAAAAAGATAGGACATGTTCTATCTTTTTGCGGAACGGAAGTCTGGGACGAAAAACCTCACTGTGCTTCCGTAGGGTTCTGTTCCGTGCTTCCTTTCCGCACCATTCTGCATCTCTGGATTTGCAGACCGATTCAAGTGAATGGGTCCGCATCCGTGATGCAGAGTGCCCACGGAACGGCATCCATGTATTGCGGTATAGGCTGCACTCAGGATGAGCGCAAGATAAGAAATGTAATATGTTTGGTAAGTTCCTCAACTTTTTTATGTAAATTTATTCTACGTAAAGTATAAATTTAGGGATTCTGTTCAGACAAGGCTTCTTCAAATGCCCTATTAGGGTGCCCCAACTGCACTGGAGACCGGGTCAAAGTGGACAGCCAACACAGAGTGCTCGGAAAACCCAACACGTGCTGTGGAATACTTTGTTTTAGGCACCATTTGGTGGCTTCAGTGGTCCATAAAGGAGTTGCCTAAGATTAGAAAAAAGGGTCTGCTAATTTGCTCATTGGCGCTGTACCTAGTATTATAGCTTATCCCCATTAGTATGGGGCTAAGCCAGAGTGATAGAAAGTGCAGCACGCTGAAGAGATATCGCAGCTGGGCTAATGTATTTTCAGTAGCAATTTATAGGATGTAGGCAGCGCAACAAGGGAAATTGTTTTCTAAAGTAAAATAGCACGGTTGGATCTCCAGGTGATAGAAAATCACAAATCAAGTTTATTAAAAGCCCGTGGTAAATAAAACATAAGTGATATAATAAGATATAAATGGTAAAATATGTGTATACACACAAAAGACCATACAGCTCCTATATAGTTATGTGATAGCACCAGGCGGGAGCTAATTGAATGTTAGTCAAATGCAATGGTGAACTAAATTCCACTTTTAATTAGGTACTTGAAGAGTTCCTAGGTTGCAGACTGTATGATGGCTGTTCCCAAGACGCACACATGATTGCAGTATCAGGATAAATCTAGATTAAAGAAAGATTGGAGAAGACGAGCGCTTGTGATCTGTATCCTCAGCATTGGTGGTGCGTGTCTGCCCTGAGGCAAGGAGAGATACCTGCTGCCTCTTAGGCCCCTTTCACACGGGCGAGAATTCCACGCGGATGCAATGCGTGAGGTGAACGCATTGCACCTGCACTGAATCCGGACCCATTCACTTCAATGGGGCTGTGCGGATGAGCGTAGATTTTCACGCATCACTTGTGTGTTGCGTGAAAATCGCAGCATGTTCTATATTCTGCGTTTTTCACGCAACGCAGGCCCCATAGAAATTAATG
This sequence comes from Bufo gargarizans, assembly GCF_014858855.1. Taxonomy (NCBI): domain Eukaryota; kingdom Metazoa; phylum Chordata; class Amphibia; order Anura; family Bufonidae; genus Bufo; species Bufo gargarizans. The sequence goes on along the minus strand of NC_058081.1, from coordinate 597,587,110 downwards.
GGGCTGCGTGAAAATTGCATAGCATCCGCAAGCAAGTGAGGCTACAATGCGATTTTCACGCATGGTTGCTAGGAGATGATGTTAGTAAATTGATAAAAGTCAATTTACTGTATTATTTTCCCTTATAACATGGTTATAAAGGAAAATAATAGCATTCTTAATACAGAATGTTTAGTAAAATAGGGCTGGAGGGGTTAAAAAATAAAAACAAATAACTCACCTCATCCACTTGTTCGCGCAGCCGGCATCGTCTTCTTCTTTCAGGACCCGCAAAAGGACATTTGGTGACGTCATCGCGCAGGTCCTGCTGAATAAAGATAGAAGGATTATGTCATCAAAGGTCCTTTTGCAGGTCCTCAAAAAAGAAAGAAGACGATTGTTTTTATTTTTTAACCCCTCAAGCAACATTTTACGAAGCATCCTGTATTAAGAATGCTATTGTTTTCCCTTATAACCATGTTATAATAGAAAATAATAAGATCTACACAACACCGAACCTGAACTTCAGTGAAGACGTTCGAGTCTGGGTACCACATTCAGTTTTTTATCCCGCGCGTGCAAAACGCATTGCACCTGCGCGATAAAAACTGAACAATGCAATCGCAGTCAAAACTGACTGAAATTGTGTGCGCACTCGCACGGGTTTCCCGCAATGCACCCGGAACGCATCCGTAGCAAATCTGGGACGCCCGTGTAAAAAAGAGGCCTTACGCCTCTTCCCATCTCTGGCAGATTGTTCTGGCACAGAGCAGCAATGCCGGATCCTCTACTTCACTGCAGATCCCCATTGACTGCAATGAGGTCTGACGGTGATTCGGCTAATTTCTGCCATTAAATGCCAGGACAGAGAAAAACGGCTGCATGCTACAGTTTCTTTGTCTGGCCAATAGCCGCCATTTGCACCGGATCTCCAAAACGGAGATGTGAATGCAGCCTTAGATGTAATATGCTAATTTAACCCCGTCACTTGATGGACTCACGGGTAGTTCAAATGTCCAGCTTGCTGGGTGCAGTGGTCCCACACCATCGATAATAATGCATGTTGGGTTCAGTAATGCCACTATAAGGGCTCATGCACACGAAGGTGCCGTTCCACCATCCGGGCACCATCCATATGGTTGCCACAGATGAATCCAGACCCATTCAACTTGTTCTTTTTTTTGCGGTGCAGAGGTATGGAGAGAAACCCCACGGAAGCACTCTGTAGTGCTTCTGTGGTGTTCCGTGCCTCCGTTCCGCACCACACCTTCCGGATTGCAGATACTTTCAAGTCAATGGGTTCACATCTGTGATGCTCTGAGCACAGGGCCAGCGCCCGCATATTGTGGACGCGCTGTTTGCGGGTCGCAATACGGGCACGGCTGGGCAATGGCCGTGTGCATGAGGCTTGCTGATGTTGGATCCACAATAGATATTTGTGCGCCTAGTGATGATTCTCAGCAATAATGAAGATTTAGGGTGCCTGCACACGCGGATCCGCGCGGATTTTGTATGGAAAAACCATAGCGTTATACAGTACCAGCAAAGTGTTTAAGATTAGACAAATGTCATGTACACTTTTTGCTTTTTTTCTTAGGTGCGGAAATTGACCTGCTTTTCAGATTTTGAATTCTGCAGGACGTAAATTGTTGTTGTGTTTCTCTTGTGCAGATTTCATCCTTTTCAATGGAAGGGTGGGATCTGCGGAAAAATCCGAATCAAATTCGAACCAATGCTGGAATCCCGCTCCGTGTGTGAGTGTGATCCTCCGCTCTGGACTTGCAGGAGCGCACGGCATTATCATGATTTATAATGCTATGTGTCTCTGCTTGACCTTATTTCTACAGAATCTACAGCTTTATGTCACTATGATTCTGTGGAAAAAAAGGCCATGCAGAGACACATAGCATTATAAATCATTATAATGCCGTGCGCTCCTGCAAGTCCAGAGCGGAGGATCACACTCACATACGGAACGTGATTCCCGCAATGGACTCGCTCGTGTGAAACAGCCCTAAGACTTGAGTATCAGTGTCCAAAATGTTGCAACGTGTGGGATCAGTTTTGAGGAACAGCGGCACTCTTGTTCATTGGCTGGTATCTGCATTATTATGGGGCTAAGGCCTGCTGCACACAACCGTATGCGTTTTGAAATATTCACAAAATACAGATGCATTCCCTGTGCATCCCTTATTTTCACTGGAAGCACTGCAAAAAAAGCCTATTCTTGTCCGCAAAACGGACTAGAATAGGACAGATTCTACAATTGGCGGTCCGGATGTGCTGTCCATTTTTTTTGTGGGCCTATAGAAAAGAATGCGTCTGACTGTGATCCACAAAAATCGGATACGGACCATAAATACGGTTGTGTGCAGGAGGCCTAAGCCAGTGCAGCACGCAGAAGGCATGTCGCAGCTGGGGCAATGTACCTTCTGTAGCAATGTATAGGTATGTAGGCAGAGCAACAAGGGAAATTGATTTGTAATGTACAGAGACCACATAATGGCAGGCTTTCACTAACCTTCATAAATATTCTAAAGCAAATAAGAGATTAAATACACTTTGTAAAACAGAGAAGCTCCCCGAGGAGGTAAGTCATTAAGCATATGTTCTATTGTGGTGGTTATTAATGCAGGAAAAAAAGATTTAATAAGATTTAACCACAGCATTTTATGCAGTTACAGTCCTTGTAGGTCGACATTTATTAATGAACAGAACAAGAGAACAAGGGGATGTGGCTGAAGACATTTTAAAGGGGTTTTCTGGGAGCAGAACATTTGACCTGTCCCCAGGATAGGTCATCGATCAGTGGTGATCTGATACCTGGAACCACCACCGATCAGTTGTTTGAAGAGGCTGCGACACTCCGGTGAGCACTGCGGCCTCCTCACAGCATACTGAGCACAGCGCCGTACATTGTATAGTGGCTGTGCTTGGTATTGCTATCGCCCTATTACACTACTGAATTGTGATGTGTAGTTACTGGCAAAAGCTTTGGGGAACAGAATAGGGTCAATTATTTCTGGTTTTATTCACCAGATTCCCTCTTAGGGTCCATTCCCACGTCCGTATAAATGGGTCCGCATCTGTTCCGTAATTTTGGGAGCCGCAGAAGATGCGGACAGCACACCGTAGTTCCGTAGCCCCGCAAAAAAGATAGAGCGTGTCCTATTCTTGTCCGCAGCCATGGACAAGAATAGGCATTTCTATCACAGGGCCGGCCATGTGCGGTCCGCAGAATGCACATGGCTGGTGTCCGTGTTTTGCAGATCTGCAATTTGCGGACCGCAAAGAACTTGCGGACGTGTGAATGGACCCTAACCCTGGGTTCAGACCTGAGCGTTCTGAAACGAGCGCTCTGTATGAGCGATTGTACCGGCGTTTACAATCGCGCATACAGAGACAGGCGAACACACATTGTCGCGCGTTCCCGAAAGTCTATGTACGGGAACGCGTGACAAAACGCCCCAAAGAAGCTCAAGAACTTTTTTGAGCGTCGGGCGTTTTACAGCGCGATCATACGCGCTGTAAAACGCCCAGGTGAGAACCATTCCCATAGGGAAGCATTGGTTTCTCCTTGTTGAGCGTTTTACAGCGCGTAGGAACGCGCTGTAAAACGCTCAGGTGTGAACTTAGGGTAAGTCTATTAACTTTAGAATTTACAGATGTGTTGAGGACAGGAATGCCACTAAATCCTGTCTACAGATGCTGTCACAGTGGTTGGCTACATGCAGACAAACGTATTTTGCTTCTGTGCTCGTTCCGTTTTTTTGCGGATCAGATGAGGACCCATTCTTGTGAATGAGTCCGCAAAAAATGCGGACAGCACACCATATGTCCGTTCCGTAGCCCCGCAAAAAAATATAGAGCATGTCCTATTGTTGCCCGTTTTGCGGGCAAGGATAGGCATTGTTACAATGGATCTGCAAAAAAACTAATGCAATACGGATGCCAAAAGGAAGTCATTCGCATTCACATACGGCCGTGTGAATGTAGAGACTGTTAGATAGAGGAAAGAAACCTAAAAACACAGAATACCGCTAATTTAGGGTCAGAACGGTTATTTCACAGTGAAGAGAAGACAATAGCTAATTAGATGTATAATTAATTGACAGAGAGATTTCTACAAATATTTTACAGACAAGACAGAAGTCACTGTGGCATTATGTCACTTAAACTGCCTCAGGCATGCTGTCAGCCATTTTATGAGCGCTGCAGCATGTAAAGATACAGTATTCAATTCATTATTAATAAGAACCACTCCAACCTTCGTCACATAATCCACAATCACAGGCAGTCAGTCTGCCTCAGGGAGGCTACCAGGCATTTTACCGGGTGCTGTGTCATAGATATATGTACCACAATTAAAGTGTACTCTGAGTCCGTTGTCAAACTGGTGTAAAGTAGAACTGGCTTAGTTGCCCATAGCAACCAGATCCCTCCTTTCATTTTTGACAGCTCCTTTGGAAAATGAAAGGTGGAGTGTGATTGGTTGCTATGGGCAACTAAGCCAGTTCTACTTTACACCAGTTTGATAAATGACCCCCTCTGCTGCTGGGAACACTACAGTATAGAAAACCTGAAACTGCTCCCAAAAATGAGAACTTTTTTGACAGCTTTTCTAAAAAAAAACACTGCTTCTTCACTTTCCAGGACAATATACATATTCTTTAACCCGTAGAATACTAGTACGCATACCTCCCAACCGTCCTGGATCCGGCGGGCCAGTCCCGGATTGCAGTGGCTGTCCCAGTACAGGGGAGGTATGTCCCGCTTTCTGGCAGCTGTCCCTGCGTCCATAGGAAGCAGAGACAGTTGATTATATTATGAGGAAGCCGGTAACGTTACATTACCCTACTTCGTGAGATTTCCCTACCCCCTAACTTCCAGTCGCACCGCTAATGACGTGAGGAGGCGTTCCTGAGTTTTGACGATCTGCGCATGCGCAAACGGACAGTTTAGGGAAAAATCTCACAGCGGAGTTCAGCTGCGGTGTCCCACTGCGCATGCGCCGGAGAGCCTCAGTAGGGAAATATTACGGCTCAGTGCGCATTCGCGGCTAACTCCAGGACATCCATCCGATCTCCGCGCCTGCGCAGTCTGGGGGTAGGGAGATCTCATGGCCATATTTTCTGTTAAAGGGGTTCTGCACTTTTATTTAACTGATGATCTATCCTGTGAATAGATCATCAGCTTCTGATCGGCGAGGGTCCGACATCCGGGACCCCCGCCGATCAGCGGTTTGAGAAGGCAGCGGCGCTCCAGCCGCCGGCCCACTGACGTCACGACTAGTATCAACTAGCGTGGGCGCAGCTAAGCTCCATTCAAGTGAACAGAACTTAGCCGCGACCGGACCCCCCACCCCCACCCCCCTGCCGATCAGAAGCTGATGATCTATCCAGAGGAAATGAAATGAAAGTGCAGAACCCCTTTAAATATAGATATACAGTACAGACCAAAAGTTTGGACACACCTTCTCATTCAAAGAGTTTTCTTTATTTTCATGACTATTTAAATTGTAGATTCACACTGAAGGCATCAAAACTATGAATTAACACATGTGGAATTATATACATAACAAAAAAGTGTGAAACAACTGAAAATATGTCATATTCTAGGTTCTTCAAAGTAGCCACCTTTTGCTTTGATTACTGCTTTGCACACTCTTGACATTCTCTTGATGAGCTTCAAGAGGTAGTCATCTGAAATGGTTTTCACTTCACAGGTGTGCCCTGTCAGGTTTAATAAGTGGGATTTCTTGCCTTATAAATGGGGTTAGGACCATCAGTTGCGTTGTGAAGAAGTCAGGTGGATACACAGCTGATAGTCCTACTGAATAGACTGTTAGAATTTGTATTATGGCAAGAAAAAAGCAGCTAAGTAAAGGAAAACTAGTGGCCATCATTACTTTAAGAAATGAAGGTCAGTCAGTCCGAAAAAATGGGAAAACTTTGAAAGTGTCCCCAAGTGCAGTCACAAAAACCACCAAGCACTACAAAGAAACTGCCTCACATGCGGACCGCCCCAGAAAAGGAAGACCAAGAGTCACCTCTGCTGCAGAGGATAAGTTCATCCGAGTCACCAGCCTCAGAAATCGCAGGTTAACAGCAGCTCAGATTAGAGACCAGGTCAATGCCACATAGAGTTCTAGCAGCAGACACATCTCTACTGTTAAGAGGAGACTGTGTGAATCAGGCCTTCATGGTAGAATATCTGCTAGGAAACCACTGCTAAGGACAGGCAACAAGCAGAAGAGACTTGTTTGGGCTAAGGAACACAAGGAATGGACCAGTGGAAATCTGTGCTTTGGTCTGATGAGTCCAAATTTGAGATCTTTGGTTCCATCCACCGTGTCTTTGTGTGATGCAGAAAAGGTGAACGGATGGACTCTACATGCCTGGTTCCCACCGTGAAGCATGGAGGAGGAGGTGTGATGGTGTGGGGGGTGCTTTGCTGGTGACACTGTTGGGGATTTATTCAAAATTGAAGGCATACTGAACCAGCATGGCTACCACAGCATCTTGCAGCGGCATGCTATTCCATCCGGTTTGCGTTTAGTTTGACCATCATTTATTTTTCAACAGGACAATGACCTCAAACACAAATCTCCAGGCTGTGTCAGGGCTATTTGACCATGAAGGAGAGTGATGGGGTGCTGCGCCAGATGACCTGGCCTCCACAGTCACCGGACCTGAACCCAATCGAGATAATTTGGGGTGAGCTGGACCGCAGAGTGAAGGCAAAAGGGCCAACAAGTGCTAAGCATCTCTGGGAACTCCTTCAAGACTGTTGGAAGACCATTTCAGGTGACTACCTCTTGAAGCTCATCAAGAGAATGCCAAGAGTGTGCAAAGCAGTAATCAAAGCAAAAGGTGGCTACTTTGAAGAACCTAGAATATGACATATTTTCAGTTGTTTCACACTTTTTTGTTATGTATATAATTCCACATGTGTTAATTCATAGTTTTGATGCCTTCAGTGTGAATCTACAATTTTCATAATCATGAAAATAAAGAAAACTCTTTGAATGAGAAAGTGTATAAACTTTTGGTCTGTGCTGTATATTTAAAAATTCATAATTATTTATCTATAAATTTATCCACACTTTGCCTAGGGAGATCTCATGGCCATATTTTCTGTTAAATAAATATTTATTTAACAGAAAATATGGCCATGAGATTTCTCTACCCCTACACTGCGCAGGCGCGGAGATCGGACGGATGTTCTGGAGTTAGCCGCGCTTGCGCAATGGGCCGTAATATTTCCCTACTGAGGCTCTCCGGCGCATGCGCAGTGGGACACCGCAGCTAAACTCCGCTCTGAGATTTTTCCCTAAACTGTCCGTTTGCGCATGCGCAGATCGTCAAAACTCAGGAACGCCTCCTCACGTCATTAGCGGTGCGACCGGAAGTTAGGAGGTAGGGAAATCTCACGAAGTAGGGTAATGTAACGTTACACCGGCATCAGCTCCCTGCTTCATCATCCCTCCCCCTACCGGATTTCCACACCTCTAGTTTGTGCAGGGGCAGGGCCAGCTGGCAGTCAGCCTCGGCTCCGCCTCCTTCACAGACTAGAGCAGCCGATGTCCTGCTGCTGCTTGGAAGAAGGTAAGTGTGTGGTGTTTTTTTTTTTTTTTACTTTCTGTAGGGCACAATATGGGCATACTACTGGGGGGCACAATGTAGGCATATTACTGGGAGGCACAATGTGGGCATATTACTGGGGGCACAGCTGGGCATATTACTTGTGGGACAGCTGGGCATATTACTGGCGGTACAATGTGGGCATATTACTGGGGGCACAGTTGGGCATATAACTGGGGGCACAGCTGGGCATATTTCTGGGAGCACAGCTGGGCATATTACTGGGGGCACAGCTGGGTATATTACTGGTGGGACAGCTGGGCATATTACTGGCGGCACAATGTGGGCATATTACTGGGGGCACAGCTGGGCATATAACTGGGGGCACAGCTGGGCATATTACTGGGAGCACAGCTGGGCATATTACTGGGAGAATAGCTGGGCATATTACTGGGGGCACAGCTGGGCATATTCCTGGGGGCACAGATAGGCATAATTCTGTAAAGACACAATATGGGCATAAATACTGTGCGGTGGCATGAAGGGGGAATAATTACTATGTGGCGGCATTAATGGGACTGGGTGGGATCAGGTGTATAGTTATGTTTTGGGCGGAGTTAGAGGCGTGGCCTAGTGTGGAAAAAATTAGCAAAGCACGCCAAAGTTGGGAAGTATGTGTACGGTGCTGGAAACAGGGTCAAAAATCCCAGCGCCGTTCAGCTACAGCGCTCTGATTGGGCGGGAGCAGCTGCAGGGGTCCGGCAGTCACTGATAGCCGGACCCCTGCTGTATGCGCAGTCATCGGTTAAAAAAAACACAGATGTCGGCGCATTAACCCTTGCAATGTCGCGGTCAGCGCTGACCTGCGGCACGTGCGGTATCCTGCCGGGTGCGGGGTGTCCATCGGGATGTTTGATGGCTTGGACAGCAGCCCAATGCCTTCCTTAGGCATCCTGGCTGCCATCCATGTCAGCCTGTAAGATCCAGCCCCCTGGATCTCATAGGAAGCAGGCTGTAAGTGTATTACTTAGTGTAATACACTTACAGCCAATGCATTACAATACAGAAGTATTGTAATGGATTGTGAAGGATTGTAAAGGGGATCAGACCCCAGAAGTTGAAGTCCTAGAGTGGGACAAAAAAAAAAGTTAAAAAAGAAGTAATAAAAATAAAGTTTTACTAAAAAAATTAAGTTTCAAGTAAAAAAAAAAGTCTCCTTTTCCCAAAATAAAGTTCCCCCCCAAAAAAATTTTCAAAAGGAAAAAGAGAAAAGTAGACATATCCATCCACATGATCCATCACGCCATAAAATATAAAAAATAAAAACAGTGCCAAAACAGCTATTTTCTGGGCACCTTTCCTCGCAAAAAGTGTAATACCAAGTGATCAAAAAGGCGTACCAATCAAACCGTCATCTCATCCCACAAAAAATGAGACCCTACCTAAGACAATCGCCCAAAAATAAAAAATAAATATGGCTCTCAGAAAACAAGATTTTATTCTGTTCAAAAAGGCTTTCACTATGTAAAACTTAGACTGAAAAATCAAAATAGGTAGCACTACTACGTCAGGTTCCCCGGATGGGTGCTCTCAGCCTACAGATTCACCCAATCTATAAAGCTAAATAAATATATCAAGAAAAAGCTGGGCACTCACTGTATCTGGAGTAAGTGGTACTTTATTGATCCGACCATAAAATCTTAAAACAATAATTATACGTGTGACAAGTCTGGCCAGACTAAAAAGTGATGAACAATAAATAAATATACAATATACAATACAATTGTGAAGTTAAAAAACTTAGGTTCTCCAGTAGAACCCGATCTCTGAGGATAAAGGATATTTTTCGATCCAATATGCAGAAATTTCACATAAATATTTTATAATGTTCGTAGAAATAATCGCATATAATTGCCACGACAATAAATGTTCGTAATTGATTTCCAATTTGTCTATGCGGTTTGTGCTATATCCATCAACAAATATCATTAGCTCAGGTCAGAATAATGGAGTGAAAAAGTCCCCAAAAAAGTCCCAAACGCTAAAACTGTGCACAAACTTGAGACTTTTTTCTGCTCTGCCCTATGCTCGCCAGTTTTCTGAAAGTGGGCGTGTTTTCTTATGTAAATGAATCTCTAGACAGATTTACTATTGGGACTATTTAAAAAGTCGCCAAAAAGTTGCAATTTCACTCCAGTGAGGACCATGCTTATCTTATGAGACTTTTTTATAGAACATGCAACATTTTCATAAAAACGTGCGACTTTTTCGTAAAGATGTGCTACTTTTGTAAAGCTGCTTACTGACGAATAAACTGCTACAGTCAAACCACATTTATTACAGTCTTAAAGGGCCGATCATAAATCTGACTTGGCTAAAACTGACTTTAGCCATATGTGAAAGTGGAGTGAGCTGTCAGAGTAATGATAAATCTGGCCCTATGTCTTTCAATTGTGGAGTAAAATGGTGTTGTTCGATTCGAACTAATAAATCGATTATGCCCCCATCACAGTTTACCTCTATACAGTGTGTCTACTCACGAGCCAGATCGATATGGGTGGAATCCGGTGGACGGTCCGCTGCGTCCGCGTGGTGGTTAAACCATATCCCCCACTACTGCTTACTCACGTGAGTATCGATTTCAACAGAGGTTGGTAGTATACGATTTTTTGTAGTTTCTACTGAGATATTGAGGGCGTCTCGACTATAGTTTTCTTTATCGTCCACTTTGGCGAATGTAGTTTTGTCTCACTGGCGCCAGTGGCTTCTTTGCGTGTTTCCGGTTCTCCGAATGACACAAGCTTATGCGATCTGATTACGTTTTTTTCTCTCAGAATGTTCGTAGCTGTGAATACCGGTGGTCTTTATGTCAAGCAGGAGGATCCAAAACCAAGCGCATTTTGGATTGCTGTGAATAGCAATTTTGTCAGAGGCAGGGTGTCGTAGGAGCCATAACATGGCAGGCCTGGGGACCTTCAGTAGCCTTAACAACCGATCAGCACTCATTATTAAATTACAGGGATGCCGACTGGAGGATACAGAGAGCGTGCTCCCTCTATCAAACCACTCAGATGCTTCAGTCACTATTGACTGCGGCATCTCGGGGTTAGATGGCTGGGATTGGAGTTACCTTTGATCCCAGCTACAGCAGGTGGTTGTGGGCTGTATAACACAGCGGGCATCCACCATGTACGGAGTGGGATCGGCTCTTGAGCCCACCCCATAAATTCCTAAGCCTTCAACAGAGTACATATACAGTCGTGGCCAAAAGTTTTGAGAATGACACAAATATTAGTTTTCACAGTTTGCTGATAAACTGCTTTTAGATCTTTGTTTCAGTTGTTTCTGTGCTGTAGTGAAATATAATTACACGCACTTCATACGTTTCAAAGGCTTTTATCGACAATTACATGACATTTATGCAAAGAGTCAGTATTTGCAGTGTTGGCCCTTCTTTTTCAGGACCTCTGCAATTCGACTGGGCATGCTCTCAATCAACTTCTGGGCCAATTCCTGACTGATAGCAACCCATTCTTTCATAATCATTTCTTGGAGTTTGTCAGAATTAGTGGGTATTTGTTTGTCCACCCGCCTCTTGAGGATTGACTACAAGTTCTCAATGGGATTAAGATCTGGGGAGTTTCCATGCCATGGACCCAAAATGTCAACGTTTTGGTTCCCGAGCCACTTAGTTATCACTTTTGCCTTATGGTACGGTGCTCCATCGTGCTGGAAAATGCATTGTTCTTCACCAAACTGTTGTTGGATTGTTGGAAGAAGTTGCTGTTGGAGGGTGTTTTGGTACAATTCTTTATTCATGGCTGTGTTTTTGGGCAAAATTGTGAGTGAGCCCACTCCCTTGGATGAGAAGCAACCCCACACATGAATGGTCTCAGGATGCTTTACTGTTGGCATGACACAGGACTGATGGTAGCGCTCACCTTTTCTTCTCCGGACAAGCCTTTTTCCTAAAGAGGCTTCATCGGAGAATATGACTTTGCCCCAGTCCTCAGCAGTCCATTCACCATATTTTTCTGCAGAAGATCAATCTGTCCCTGATGTTATATTTTGGAGAGAAGTGGCTTCTTTGCTGCCCTTCTTGACACCAGTCCATCTTCCAAAAGTCTTCGCCTCACTGTGCGTGCAGATGCGCTCACACCTGCCTGCTGCCATTCCTGAGCAAGCTCTGCACTGGTGGCACTCCGATCCCGCACCGGAATCCTCTTTAGGAGACTATCCTTGCGCTTGCTGGACTTTCTTGGACGCCCTGAAGCCTTCTTAACAAGAATTGAACCTCTTTCCTTGAAGTTCTTGATGATCCTATAAATTGTTGATTGAGGTGCAATCTTAGTAGCCACAATATCCTTGCCTGTGAAGCCATTTTTATGCAACGCAATGATGGCTGCACACGTTTCTTTGCAGGTCACCATGGTTAACAATGGAAGAACAATGATTTCAAGCATCACCCTCCTTTTAACAGGTCAAGTCTGCCATTGTAACCCAATCAGCATGACATAATGATCTCCAGCCTTGTGCTCGTCAACATACTCACCAGAGTTAACAAGACGATTACTGAAATGATCTCAGCAGGTCCTTTAATGACAGCAATGAAATGCAGTGGAAAGGTTTTTTTGGGATTAAGTTAATTTTCATGGCAAAGAAGGACTATGCAATTCACATGATCACTCTTCATAACATGCTGGAGTATGTGCAAATTGCTATTATAAAAACTTAAGCAGCAACTTTTCCAATTTTGAATATTTATGTAATTCTCAAAACTTTTGGCCACGACGTTACATTCATTGGTCGCTAAGAGATTAATGAACATTTAAAAAAAATATAAAAAATCTAACAAATGTTCATTTTAAATTATTTTTCGATTTGTTTTTGTTAAGCCAAGTGTATTATTCACCAAGAGAAGGAACATTGACCCAATCCAGCAAATGATCTTCTGCTAGCTGGAGATAGGCTAATCTCACCATGCAAATAATATTTCTCAAGATGTAACTTGGCAGTAAATGGCGTGTGAGGTTTAAAAGCAGACATGAAAATGGCTGGCTCGATAATACTAACAGCTTTTCACCTAGTGCCAAATATCATGTTATTATGCATGAAGACCAAAGCCCCGCAGCGCGGGCACAGGACTTAATTTCAAGCAGCTGTTTATTATAAGCATTCACAATAGATTAATGACACCTTTTCAACAGGCTCTGAGGAGCTTATAGCCCCGCTAATGTATCTAGATAATGATAAAATTAACTGTCCACACAGATCAGAAATGGGGTCTGTAGCGCGCAGCTTTTAGCAGATTGGAAAGTCTATGTTAAAGGAGCATCACGGATAAAGCTGTATTCACATGGCCATAATTAAAAGCAGTCTGCTTTGTGATAACAAAAGGATCAAATCTTATTAAGGGCCCCTGCACATGAACGTGTGCACCCCGTGGTCGTGCTGCGGCCCGCAATGCGCGAACACAGTCCGTGGGGCAGCCACAGCGGATCGCGGACCCATTCACTTGAATGGGTTCGCAATCCAGCCATTCCGCAAAAAGATAGGACATGTTCTATCTTTTTGCGGAACGGAAGTACGGGACGAAACCCAAAGGAAGCACTCCGTAGGGTTTCGTTCCGTGCTTCCGTTCCGCACCATTCCGCATCTCCTGATTTGCGGACCCATTCAAGTGAATGGGTCTGCATCCATGATGCGAAATGCCCTCGGAACGGCACCCGTGTATTGCGGATCCGCAAATGCCTAAAGAAACGTTTTTGTGTTTCACTATAATAGGATCTGACCCCATTTCTGGCACAAAATAAATGATCATCAATTGGACCACAAACGCAGCCTAAGGCAGGGGTGGGATTCAAATTTTAACAACAGGTTCCCTACTCAATGGCGGACACGCGGCATCACGACACAGGTTTACATATAAATACACCATATATATGCAACACACATACACTTAAATACACCATATACATGGTACACATACATAAATACACCATATACATGGTACACATAAATACACCATATATACACTACACACAAATATCCCCCAACTAAGGAGCTAAAACATTCCCCAACTAAGGAGCTAAACCATCTGCAAAGCAATGGAAGCGAACATCTCCAGCTGCCCTGCCACCGGCAGAGCACCAGATCGGTTCTCCGATCCAATTGTAATTTTTAACAACTGGAACTGGAGAGAACTGGCTGAATCCTATGTCTGGCCTAAGGCTCTTAAACACATGGGCACAGCAGTGTACATGGAGACTGGGCAGAGGCAGATGGAAATCCTACCATGGAGCCATAGGCATTCCAACAGCCACTTTATGTATGTATGTATCCAAGTGGTAACAGCACTCTTCTTGGAGGCTTTTAGCGGGTGCTCGTCTTGGGTCCCCTTCCCACCAACAGAACATTTAAGAACCAAATAATCGATGTGAGACAGCACCACCAAATTGGTGTACTGTCTCACCTCGAAATGTACTTTATGGAGCCTACGCATCAAATTTTGGAGCTATCCTTTAAAAACAAAGGGGTTCATTTACTAAAGACTGATGTTTCATACAAAAAGTTTACGGGAGTGAGATGTGGTAATTTTATAAGAGGGGTGTGACGGTATCATCAGCGTCACCCTCTAGTATTCCCTTCTTCCCTTGGGGTTAGCACAGCCAAAGAACCCACAGAGCAATAAATCGCTATTATCGCTGGTATCGCCAGTATCGCTGGTATCGCCAAATAAGTCCATACATGAGCTAAAGCTGAATGCTGGAACAAGACTTTACTGGAAGCAACACAGGCATTCAGAACTACACTTTCTTTTATGCCCTGCTCCCATGCAAGGGAGACACCCACAACAAATATACAATAACCAATAACACAAAGGTACAACCCACATAGAATCCTCCCCTCTGCCTGTGATATAATCATGGCACACAATGGTTAACATAATTATCACAGGCAGGAACATACACAATGTCTTCTGTCCTGGAGACAACAGAGGTGTAATTCAATTATTTCTCAGGACAAAGGGAAATCGCCAATACACACGGGCAGACAATAGGACAGACATCACTACTTAAATATACAATGTCCCACCCTTTATAGTACACATAGACATTTAACATCCCAAAATCGCACGAATTAGACCAGGGGTTCAAAATCCTAAGAATAGGTCATGAAAATTAAGCCCTGGAAATTCATTTAAGAGGAGTACGCCTACGATAAATATGTCTCATCTTCTGCTGTTCTTATGCAGCTACCTAGAGGGGAGATGAGGATTGAAGGAGTGGTAGTGGCTATGATGGTGATAGTAGTACTCACAGTTCACAGTGGCCATCTTCACCCTGGCTCATCCTGGGTTGTGCACAGGCAATGGAGGGTGCATCCCTTTCTTCCCTCGGGGCACTCCTGCCTGATGGTAGTTGAGGTGCCCTTGATGTTAGGTGGTTGGCAGGGTGCAAGGCAGGGGTGTGGAGGCACGGCTGGCAGATGGATAATAGTCAATAACCAGGTCCATAAGTTGTAATATATAAAATGTTTCTTTACTAAATTGATGATGGCAGTAGTAGTTCATACAGAAGCAAAAGGTATAGTTCCATATAATAGAATAGTCTACTCCCAATAGCTGTGTACATGCAGGAACAATGATGTTCTTAAACAAGCGAATACCTTACTGACATTATCTTGCACCGCCTTAATGGTTCTGGACCTTCTAAGATGGCTGGTCTTCCTTCAGCGGTACTCTGGTGTCAGAGTTGCTACTTTGGCAGCTATATTCTCAATGGTTCTCTGGACTTGAACCTAGTCTACTCTACAGGAGTTTGCATATATAGGCAGGGTCTTAACTACCATAGTGTCAGACCATGCGACTGCTATAGGACCCAGGACAAGAGGGGGCCCAGTTGGGATCATCTCCTTTTCTACTGGGAGTGAAAACTTGGTCAGGACTCTACCCTCTAAAGAAAAAACATTTAGCAAACAAGGCATTAAAAAAAATGGCCCAAGGGTCATTGAAAGGGGTTTAGGTGGGTGGTCTGGTTTGAAAGGGGTTCCTGTGTGGGTGGTCTGGTTTGGTCCTTACTTCTCTATGTACGCCACTGTATATAGGTATTGTCTGTAGCTCTGCAAATATTTTACTCACTAGCCAGGGGACGGACCCAGTCCATCACCCGGGTAACCTGATCAGTGTGACAGTATTAACCATATATTGCCCATGCATTGCTGTTAGGTATACATAGTGCATAAAAAAAATAAGTGCTTGAACAGGAAATCATAAAATTTAACTCAGCTATATTAAGTTAACCCTTTAGCAGCATTTAACCCTTTGCAGCAAAATGCCATTTGCAGAAAAAACATTTCTACTACTATAATAATCTATAATTATGTATTAACCCACATCCGTGGACATAACACCAAAAAACATAACCATATAATAAATGGAACAGTCTTACCAGTATGAAGATATTGCAAGAAACACTTACATTGCAGGATACAAAAATTATGCCAACGTTTAGGCTGGTTTCACATGGGCGTTGCGGGAAAAGGTGCGGGTGCGTTGCGGGAACATGCACGATTTTTCCGCGCAAGTGCAAAACATTGTAATGCGCTTTGCACGCGCGTGAGAAAAATCTCACATGTTTGGTACCCAAACCTGAACTTCTTCACAAAAGTTCGGGCTTGGGATCGGTGTGCTGTAGATTGTATTATTTTCCCTTATAACATGGTTATAAGGGAAAATAATAGCATTCTGAATACAGAATGCATAGTTAAATAGCGCTGGAGGGGTTAATAAAATAAAAATAAAAAAATTAACTCACCTTAGTCCTTGATCGCGAAGCCGTCATCTCCTTCTGTCTTCATCTTAGCTGTGTGGAGGAACAGGACCTGTGGTGATGTCAATCCGGTCATCACATGATCTTTTACCATGGTGATGGATCATGTGATGGACCATGTGATGACCGGAGTGATGTCACCACAGGTCCTGTTACTGCACAGAGCTAAGATGAAGACAGAAGGAGATGCCGGCTTCGCGATCAAGTGGACTAAGGTGAGTTAAATTTTTTATTTTTATTTTTAACCCCTCCAGTGTTTTCAGAATGCTATTATTTTCCCTTATAACCATATTATAAGGGAAAATAATACAGATCGGGTCCCCATCCCGATCGTCTCCTAGCAACCTTGCGTGAAAATCGCACCGCATCGGCACTTGCTTGCGGATGCTTGCCATTTTCACGCAACCCCATTCATTTCCATGGGGCCTGCGTTACGTGAAAAATGCACAAAATAGAGCATGCTGCGATTTTCACGCAACACATAAGTGATGCGTGAAAATCACAGCTCATGTGAACAGCCCCATAGAAATGAATGGGTCGGGATTCAGTGCGGGTGCAATGCGTTCAACTCACACATCGCATCCGCGCAGAATACTCGCCCGTGTGAAAGGGTCCTTACAGAGGTCAGGATGCTTTCCTTAGACAACCCTGTCAGGTCTTTTGTGCCCTAATGACCTCCTTAATATGGACTCATCGTCCTGACAAGGGCAGTCCCGTCCGGAACCTTGCCCTGTTCTCAAGGCCCTGGATGTCCCTGGCCAGGGTGAGGGTGGGTATTTGTGTATCTTCAAAAACTCTATAGATCGGGAAAATAATAGTGGTCACAATTGTCTGACACATTTCGTCTCTTCTAAGTTGCCCCAGACTCATCAGGGGACAAAGGACAGGAGAAATAGTGTAACCCACAGTGAATAATCCAGGTGTCACAAAAATTGGGAATGGGAAGGACCTGGTATATGTCCTTCCGCCTATATTGAGGCAGCCAGAGCGCTTCACAGCGGAAGGTAGGGCTTGGTTGAGGAGACACTGTAGAGTTACTGAACGCTTGCACTGTCCTCTCTCCGGTTAGCACGCTGTATGGGTGTCCTTCTATGGTTTTGAACTAAACAGCAAAAGGGAGACATTTATTAGAAGGATCCCAGTCTGCATGGCTGGACCTAGAAGATTTTGTAATAAGAGTAATAAACAAAGAGGGGTCCATTAGGTCCTGGCTTGACACACAGATAAAGCCTCAAGATGCTTGTTCTGCCAGTTAGTGTCCATTGATTTGCAGAGCAGGTATCTCCTGCCATATCCAGTTTGTCAAGCCAGGACCTGGAACTGGAGAGCAGTGGGGGCCAGGAATTGATAGCAATAAGGGGCGGTAAGCATCAAAATGGCAGTGGTTAGGGATCAGCGAGGGCGAGTAATTCTGAGGGTGAGTATGGCTTCTTTTTTTAACCCCCTCCGCATTCAAAAAATGTATGACTTAATGGGATGGAAGAACCTTTCCGGCTACCCCGTACCCCTTACCACGACCCCCCTCCTTCGTTAATAATACTCAACCACAATCTTGTTGGTAAAATATGGCCGTACCAGGCCACCTTTATTAAATTAACATATAACTTACAACTTTTCCAAACATGCATATTATTTAACCATAATATCAACACATTATCTTAACATTTTCCGCTGTTAACCCTCCAAGAGATCCTGGGAGGCAACCCCAAAACACGTCTTTTCCCGATCTCCTTTTTCCTGACTTTCCTTGCCCTTGGCCGCGTTCACCGACCCAAGGACACCAGATCCACCAATTCCAAGTATACAACTCCCCTAGGCCAACTTAGGCCGAACAGGAAGCGCATTAACCAGCTTATTTTAACTCCAATAGACGCGCATTCCACCATCTAGCGCATCTCTTAACCATGAATTGCCCCCCAGGATCCCCCATCAGAAACTGCCCCCCCAAACTCGAAACGCACCCCTGAACAAGCATGCTAATAAATAACTCCTAAACCAGGGCGGGTGGGAGGGAACTTCCTCGCTCTCTGCAACTACCCCGAGCCCCCTCCCCTCACTTTCCTTTTATAATGCCCGCCAAACCGTCCTCCAGCTCCACCCCTTAACTACCTTCCCTCTTACACGCTCCCAAACTCTTAACCCTTCCTTTGCCTGCAGTCTCCCCCCAAGTCAATACGCATTCCGCTAGGTCTGCGCCCCCGCTACATTGCTATTCTGACTTAATGGGATGGAAGAACCTTTCCGGCTACCCCGTACCCCTTACCACGACCCCCCTCCTTCGTTAATAATACTCAACCACAATCTTGTTGGTAAAATATGGCCGTACCAGGCCACCTTTATTAAATTAACATATAACTTACAACTTTTCCAAACATGCATATTATTTAACCATAATATCAACACATTATCTTAACATTTTCCGCTGTTAACCCTCCAAGAGATCCTGGGAGGCAACCCCAAAACACGTCTTTTCCCGATCTCCTTTTTCCTGACTTTCCTTGCCCTTGGCCGCGTTCACCGACCCAAGGACACCAGATCCACCAATTCCAAGTATACAACTCCCCTAGGCCAACTTAGGCCAAACAGGAAGCGCATTAACCAGCTTATTTTAACTCCAATAGACGCGCATTCCACCATCTAGCGCATCTCTTAACCATGAATTGCCCCCCAGGATCCCCCATCAGAAACTGCCACCAACGACCACCGGTGACACCTCACCTGTGGGAGTCACGCCACACCTTGAAAGCCATCTCCAGACCATCACGAATCCCCAAAGCCCACATATCCATCCCCAGATCATTCAGATGTACACCATCCGACCTCAGAAATTGAGGAGAAGCCGCCTCCAACTCCTGATGCCGAACCACCAATCCACCCTGGCGACGCACGAAACGCCCTACCTCCTTATTTAATTTCGCCCGGGCCTTATTAATACGGTCCACTGACCGTGCAAATCGCCAAGATCTCCTGGCGACTACCTCAGACCACACCACGATCAGGTCCGGGAATTGTGACAACAAGCGGAGCAGATCAAGCTTAATGTCCCTGATAACATCACGGGACCTACGGACGCCCAGGTCATTACCCCCCACATGCAGCACCACAATATCAGGAGCCCGATCCAAGGCTACGTACGCCTGAAACTCCGGCAACACACGACCCCACATGAGGCCCCGCAGCCCGATCCACCGTACTTGCAACTCCTCAGGGGAAAACCCCAAAAGCCGACCGTTCCACCGCACGTCCGCCCGCAATGCACCCCAGTAGACATACGAGTGTCCGAAAATCCACGCCAATCCAGACTCCGGTTCTGTAAAACAAAAACAAAACAACACACCACCAACATTAAACCCAGCAAACGAAAATTTTCTCCAGGCCACATCTACATAGAACCTCCCTACAACAAATGTGGCCGAACGTATGACCGAAAACATGACGACTCCCACCGGCCAATCCTCTTGATGACAGTATCCCCCAGGCCCCACCGGGCCGCTTCGGTCGCTGCGCCAATCCGAAACGAATGCGACGCATATTCCTGGGCCGGCAACCCAGCCGCCCTCAAACAAGACCGAAACACAGCCACAAACTGAAAAACCGACAAACTAGATCCGTCTTGATGCACCAGTAAAGGACCTGAACCACGTGGCCGCACCGCCAAAAATTCCTCCACACAGCGCACCGGACAGAGTACAGACCCCAGCAAAGGCCGCAACCACAACACTGCCCCCTTACCAACCTGATCCGTTTTGGACCTACGCAACTTGCATCGCAATACTCCCTCCTGAATACTAACATCTTCCCTCAACAGACCCCCAGACCCCTTCCGAGTAGCGGACACCAACTCCGATATCCTGAACGCCCCAAAGAAAGCTAAGGAAAAAGCCACCCTAAACAGCACGACCTCAAAAGACGAAGCACAAATCCCCCCAGCCTGCTCCCATAACTGCAACAAAACTTCAAAGGACACTGGACGCCTCGCATCCCTGCGAACCGCCCCCGCGGCGATACCCCTTTAACGCCTGCCGCACCACAAAACTCTTGGTCACGTCCGCCCTCCCGCACAAACGCAACCAGAAGGACACCGCCGCCACCCGCCTGGAAGCAACAGAGAAGGACAACCCCTCACTAAACGACACCCCCAACCAATATACCAACAATTTCTGCCACTCCTCTGCTACATCACCCACCCCCACTTGTTCCAACAAACCTTCCCAAAGCGACCACACCGCCGAGTAGGACGCCCACGTCCCTTTACTCACTGACCGCCGAATCAAGTCAGCCGAGACCCCAAGGCCACGCTCTAGAGCCACTGGGGACAGGACAACCCTCGAACCTCCGCCTCCGGTGCCAATCCTCGAAAACGATCCCACTGGAAACGAGAAAGAGAATCAGCCACGGAGTTCTCAACCCCCGGCAGGTGAACAGAAACAAAACAAGAATTCAACCGCAAACCTTGCAACACTAACAACCGAAGTAATCTCAACACCGGAGGTGACGACGCTGATTGACTGTTAATCACCTGCACCACCCCCATGTTGTCACAATAAAAATGCACTCGTTTATTGCGTAGCCTGTCACCCCACAGTATTGTAGCCAACACTATCGGAAACAGCTCCAACAAGACCAAGTTCCCAAGAAAACCTGCCTCTCGCCACTCCCCCGGCCAGGGACCTGCACTCCACTGTCCCCCGCAATACACCCCATAACCGCCGGAACCCGATGCATCCGAGAATAACTCCAAGTCCACATTAGAGACAGGCGCCTCCAACCACATCGCCCGGCCATTGAAACCCTCCAAAAAGGCCTGCCATACCCGTAAGTCCTCCCTCACCTCCGAGGACAAACGCAAATAGTGAAACGGAACCACTACACCCGCCGAGGCCTGTGCCAGCCGTCGGCAGAACACCCTACCCATAGGCAATATCCTGCAGGCGAAATTCAACTTACCCAGCACCGACTGGACCTTCCGCAGTTGAACCCGCCTGGCCCGCACCAAAAAGGCCAAATGCTCCAACAAATCCCTAACCTTGTCCCCCGGCAACCGACATTCCATAGCCACAGTATCAATTTCAATCCCCAAAAAACGAAGCACCGTTGCCGGTCCTTCCGTCTTTTCCTGGGCCAACGGCACTCCAAAACGGGCAGCCACCCGTTCCATAGTCCTCAACAAAACCGAACAAACCCGTGATCCCGCGGGGCCGATAAACAAAAAGTCATCAAGATAGTGTAACACCGAATTCCAACCAGATTCCATCTTGATAACCCACTCCAAAAACGTACTAAAACATTCAAACAGCGAACAAGAAATCGCACAACCCATCGGCAAACAGCAATCTACATAAAAACTCCCCTCCCACTGAAAACCCAACAAGTGAAAACTCTCTGGATGGATCGGCAACAACCTAAACGCGGCCTCAATATCGGTCTTGGCCAACAAGGCCCCCTGCCCAAAACGCCGTACCCACCGCACTGCCGCGTCAAAAGACGTATATGAAACTGAACACAGCTCCTCCGCTATACCATCATTCACCGCCCCACCCGGCGGAAAGGACAGGTGATGTATCAAACAAAACTTATTGAGCTCCTTCTTGGGCACTAGCCCCAATGGTGATACCCAAAAATCCGGCAACGGCTGACAAACAAAAGGCCCAACAACCCTTCCCGCAGCAACCTCCTTCTCAATCTTCTCAGCCACCACCCCCGGACAACGCAACGCCGAAGCCAGGTTCCGCGGTACTGTACCATCACCAACCGATTGACACGGAACTTTGAAACCCCACTGAAAACCATCCCGCAACAAAGCCGCCGCCTCTCTATTTGGGTACTTCTCTAAATAAGGCACCATCTCTCCCACCTTCACCGGCGTCACCCCTCTTTTGCCCAACCTCGGGTCCCTTACCTCTCCCCCTCCTGAAGCATTTTGACAGACTATGGGCGCCTCCGCAACCGGAGCACTCGTGTCTGAACCGGCACTCGGCCATGAACCGACAATGGCCCTTGTTGTACTGCCAGCAACAGCCCTTCCTCCCAACGCCTTGCCCCTCACCGGCCGAGGAACCCCCGGCCCCCCCTCGAAAGGGCATAGACCCCGCCTTCGGAGCCGTCATCAATTTCATCCAAAGACTAATGTCCTTATGATCCCATCTAATGCTCGGTCTGACCGCCTTCCTCTGCCGAAACTGCTCATCGTATCTGAGCCACGCCACACCCCCATAAACCCGATGAGCCTCACCGATGGCATCCATATAACCGAACAACGCTGAGCAATGTTCCGGAGCCTTTTCCCCCACCACACTAGCAAATATGGCAAACGCCTGGAGCCAATTCTGAAATGTACGCGGAATAAGCCTATACCTCCGTTTTTCCTCCTCCTCCCGCTTACTTTCGTCAGGCTTACCCCTATCCAAATTGAACTTCTCTAACGGAAGCAGGGAGAATATTTCCACATATTCATCCCGCCATATCTTGTCCTTAACCTCCTGCTTCAGGTGCGCTCCCAGCGGACCCTCGAAGCAAACATAAACCTCACCCTTAGCCGCATCTGCCAACCGCACACCATCACCCAGCACACTCCCTTGTTTCGCTGACTCCCCCGCCGCAGATCCCGCAGACAACCCAGGTTGAGAACCCAAGCACTCCGCCCCAGCAACCACTCCCGTACCACCGGCACCCTGCAAAGGATCCCAAACCGCCGCCGGCGACACCGCTGCTCCCTGCCCCAACTTCGTCAACAGAGCCAACATACCAGATAACAGTTCCTGCGCTAACAACGCAGGACCCCCTCCCCCCACCTGACTAGGCACAGCATCCCCAATCCCCGCCCCCACCGCAACATGCCCAGATGTCCTCTCACCTGGCCGTCCCTGGGAAGAAGACCCAGCAGCCGTCGCTCCTCCACCAGACGTCCCCGACGGGCCCCCACTCGATGATGGCACAGCATCCGGCACCTCTTCCACCGCCAAGACACCCGCCGCCTGTGGAGGATCCACTTCAAGCTCTCCTTCCTCCATACTCCGCCCGGATGAAGACCCACCGCTATGGCTCCTAGCGAGGGTGTGGGAACCCGATTCCTGGTCCCTGCCTCCTTGCCGAACCGCTGCGCCCAAGGACCTCCTGGCCCCGGCCACCGCAGTCCCCACAGCCCCACACAGCGCCGCCTCCCCCTCATCTTCTGCTCTCCCGCCATACTGCCGCACCGGGGGCGGAAGCACCACCGGACCCCCAGTCAGCGCTCCATCGTCCTGTCGCCGGCCCTCCACCAGGGGCCGCGACGCACCACCACCTCGACTGTATCCTGCCGCGGCCCCCAGCGCCTGACCCCTCCTCCCGGCTGCGGCCTCCAGACGCGGTCTCTCCTCACTCTCCGATGCACGCAAGGCCACGGCGGGTCCCCGCCCGGCCGCATCTCTTCTATCCAGCAGGACTCCCCCCGCGGCAGCAGGTGAGTCCGTCGACCGCAGTCCCCCGCTCCGGGGCCCAGAACCGCCGCGCGCGCACTACCGGACCTGGGGGCAGACCCAGCAGATGCCGCAGCCCCCCCCGCCGCCCCGGCCCGAGCCGCCACTGACCTCCCACTGCGCCGAGGTGCCGATCGGGACGCCGGCACCGCCTCTCTCCTCTGTGGGCCGCGGGAAGGACTCCGCACCCGCCTCCTGACACGAGGGGTCGCCTCCGGGCTAAGCCGCTCCGGGGGGACCGAACGGCGCGTCCTGGTCCGCACCTCCCCCGCTCCACTCGGGCCAGGAACCGCACTCAAAGCCCCCGTCAGGTGATCCTGCAGCCACGGCCTACCGTGCTGCCGCGCCGCGTCTCGCACCGCCGCCATCAAAGCCTCCAGGTCCGCCATAACTTCCTCGCTCTCTGCAACTACCCCGAGCCCCCTCCCCTCACTTTCCTTTTATAATGCCCGCCAAACCGTCCTCCAGCTCCACCCCTTAACTACCTTCCCTCTTACACGCTCCCAAACTCTTAACCCTTCCTTTGCCTGCAGTCTCCCCCCAAGTCAATACGCATTCCGCTAGGTCTGCGCCCCCGCTACATTGCTATTCATCCTTAGACAACCCCTTATACAATGATTTCAACTTGTAGATCTAACTTTACTGCATTTACTTTATTACTATTTAGAATAAAACTACTTTTAGGAGCACTGCAATATGTGTTAGGCTGGGTTCACATCATGTTTTTCCCATGCTTTTAACGTATACAAAAAAACGCATACGGTACATTAAACGGATGCCTCAGACTGATGCCATACAGTGGCATCCGTTCTCCTAGAGTTCCATTGTGTAAAAAAAAAAAAAAAAAACGTATTTACCGAACTGTGCAAGATACAAGAATGTGTTATATTTTTGTATCCTTTTTTTGTAACGTATACGTCAAACAGAGGCATAAAACGTGATGTCAACCCACCCATACAGTGGCAATATTCAGGCCTTCCATGATTCTACTTAATCGGACCATCCTAGCATCCTATGGTGAACTAAGACCGGGCAGCATAAAAGTAGGGCCATTCTGCCAATGATCTCATGTATACAAGGGTATTCCAACTGCCCCCTGAGGAGGAAAGAGGGATTGGGCATGTTGGATTTCAGCAATGCCTAAGGCTACCTTCACACTCGAGTCATGGATCTGCATAGACGGATCCGTTTAGATAATACAAACGCCTGCATCAGTTCAGAACGGATCCGTTTTTATATTATCTTTAACATAGCCAAGACGGATCCATCATGAACTCCATTGAAACTCAATGGAGGACGGATCTATTTTCTATTGTGACATTGACTTACATTGTGTGTCAGAACAAATCCGTTTTGCCCAGTTTCGTCAGATGGGCACTAAAATGCTGCAAGCAGCGTTTTGGTGTCCGCCTCCAAAGTGGAATGGAGACGGAACTGATGCATTCTGAGCGGATCCTTTTCCATTCAGAATGCATTAGGGCAAAACTGATTAGTTTTGGACGGCTTGTGAGAGCCCTGAACAGATCTCACAAACGGAAACCAAAACGCCAGTGTGAAAGTAGCCTTATCCTTTCTTCCAGTCAGATATCACATCAGCTCGTTCCCCTCTCCCCAGTGATAAACATGAACGCTTTGCCAAGCTGAATGGGAATTTTTCTAATGGAGCCTGCAGAAAAAGCTGTTAACCGGAGGATCATTCAGCCAACAGCAATCTAAAGAATATGGCCAATTTAAAGTTCATTTTAGTAGAACTGCGGCAGGTCGGGCGCTTCTGGCCGTAATACAGGTGATAAAGTGCGCCCGCATTGCAGCTGTCTGAAAGCGGGTTTATGGTGAATGTGAAAACGGAACATTTGGAACTAGTTCACAATCTGCCGTCTCGTCTTAGAAAGTCACTTGTATGCAGCGTGTGAAGTACCGTAATACCCCAAGAGCCTCGAAAAGCAAGTATTTCCCTTGTGATCGTTAAATATAGCTTTTCAGCACTTCTGATTTTCTTCACAAAACTTAAGCACTATGAAAGAAAAGCAGGACCGCAGTAATAAGTGTAGAGTGAGATGATCAAAAAGACTTCCAAACGAAATGTGTTCTGAAATGGTTCACTTGGAGAAGAATACGATAATAAGTATTGCCTGAGAGCCCGGGAACAAAGATGCGGAACTCCGCATTCAGTCGCAGTAATCACACAGAGCTATGTGCCGTGTGTAAAATTAGATTCTCAGTTTTCTGCATCATCCGCTTATGGCTACTGCTGAAAATGAGAATATAATATACAAAGTAAATGGGCCACAACTATAGCAAAACCTCAGACACACTGTGGCCCACAATTATCAGAAGTGTTGGCATTTTAGTTAATGCCAGTCTAATTTTTTGATGTGTTGCGACATTTATAACTGTATGTGCCTTCTTTGACTAATCTGACATACGTCACAGAAATTTAACTTTCATACTGGCTATCATTGGAGAGGAGACCCTATCATAAATGTGTATATAGACTGACCAAGGAGTAAGCTATGTCCATTGTTATAAACTGACGGGCATGGTACTTATGGCTCTAAATTCTGGAGCAAATGGTTAACCAAGCCAATTTTCTTTTGGGGGGGGGGGGGGGGGGGTGCAACCGTGCATCATTTTAGTTTTTTCCTCCCCACCTTCCAAAAGCCATTAGGCCTCTTTCACGCGGGCGAGTATTCCGGGCGGGTGCAATGCGTGAACGCACTGCACCCGCACTGAATCCGGACCCATTCATTTCTATGGGGCTGTGCACATGAGCGGTGATTTTCACGCATCACTTCTGCGTTGCGTGAAAATCGCAGCATGCTCCTCTTTGTGCGTTTTTCACGTAACGCAGGCCCCATAGAAATGAAAGGGGTTGTGTGAAAATTGCAAGCATCCGCAAGCCCTATTGTACTATGCATTCTGTATTCAGGATGCTATTATTTTCCCTTATAACCATGTTACAAGGGGAAATAATACAATCTACACAACCTTGAACCCAAACCTGAACTTCTGTGAAGAAGTTCGGGTCTGGGTACCACAGTCAGTTTTTTATCACGCGCGTGCAAAACACATTGCACCCGCGCGATAAAAACTGAACATTGGAACGCAATCGCAGTCAAAACTGACTGCAATTGCGTACCTACTCGCGCGGGTTTGCCGCAATGCACTGGGACGCATCCGGACCTAATCTGGACACGCTTGTCTGCAAGGGGCCTTACTATTTTTAGGTTAACATAGCCATATGAGGGCTTGTGTATTTGCCAGATGAGTTGATTTTTTTTACTGGCAGCATTTAATGTTCTATATTAACCGCCTCCGGACCGCCTAACGCTGGATTGTGTTCCGGAAGCGGTCGATTCATTCCTCCTTGATGCGCCGGCGCGTCATCTCGCGAGACGCAAGATTTCCTGTGAACGCGCGCACACAGGCGCGCGCGCTCACAGGATCGGAAGGTAAACGAGTGTATCTACAGCCTGCCAGCGGCGATCGTTCGCTGGCAGGCTGTAGATGCGATTTTTTTTAACCCTTGAAAGGTATATCAGACGCTGTTTTGATAACAGCGTCTGATATACCTGCTACCTGGTCCTCTGGTGGACCCTTTTGCTTGGATCGACCACCAGAGGACACAGGCAGCTCTGTAATTAGCACCAAACACCACTACACTACTCTCCCCACCCCCCTGTCACTTACTAACCCCTTATTAACCCCTGATCACCCCATATAGACTCCCTGATCACCCCCCTGTCATTGATCACACCCCTGTAAAGCTCCATTCAGACGTCCTTATGTGTTTTGCGGATCTACGGATCCGCAAAACACATATGGACGTCTGAATGGAGCCTTACAGGGGGGTGATCAATGACAGGGGGGTGATCACCCAATATAGACTCCCTGATCACCCCCCTGTCATTGATCACCCCCCTGTAAGGCTCCATTCAGACGTCCGTATGTGTTTTGCGGATCTACGGATCCGCAAAACACATACGGACATCTGAATGGAGCCTTACAGGGGGGTGATCAATGACAGGGGGGTGATCAACCCATATAGACTCCCTGATCATCCCCGTCATTGATCACCCCCCTGTAAGGCTCCATTCAGACGGCCGTATGTGTTTTGCGGATCCGCGGATCCGCAAAACACATACGGACGTCTGAATGGAGCCTTACAGGGGGGTGATCACCCAATATAGACTCCCTGATCACCCCCCTGTCATTGATCACCCCCCTGTAAGGCTCCATTCAGACGTCCGTATGTGTTTTGCGGATCCATGGATCCGCGGATCCGGAAAACACGGACACCGCGGATCTGCAAAACATGGACACCGGCAATGTGCTTTCCGCATTTTGCGGATCCGCACATTGCCAGAACTATATAGAAAATGCCTTTTCTTGGGATATGCCAGGGCAGTATAAATACCAGGGCAGTATAAATACCCCACAAGTGACCACATTTTGGAAAGAAGACACCCCAAGGTATTCCGTGAGGGGCATGGCGAGTTCCTAGAATATTGTTTTTTGGCACAAGTTAGCGGAAAATGATTTTTGTTTTTCTATTACAAAATCATTTTCCGCTAACTTGTGCCAGAAAATATATATTCTAGGAACTCACCATGCCCCTCACGGAATACCTTGGGGTGTCTTCTTTCTAAAATGGGGTCACATGTGGGGTATTTATACTGCCCTAGCATTTTAGGGGCCCTAAAGCGTGAGAAGAAGTCTGGAATCCAAATGCCTAAAAATGCCCTCCTAAAAGGTACTCATTGGAATTTGGGCTCCTTTGCGCACCTAGGCTGCAAAAAAGTGTCACACATGTGGTATCGCCGTACTCAGGAGAAGTTCGGCAATGGGGTTTGGGGTGTCTTTTTACATATACTCATGCTGGGTGAGAGAAATATCTCTCTAAAATGACAACTTTAGGGCATTTTTGACACATTTGGATTTCAAACTACTTCTCACGCATTAGGGCCCCTAAAATGGCAGGGCAGTATAAATACCCTACAAGTGACCCCATTTTAGAAATAAGACATCCCAAGGTATTTTGTGATGGGCATAGTAAGTTCATGGAAGTTTTATTTTTAGTCACAAGTTAGTGGAATATGAGACTTTGTAAGAAGAAAAAATAAAATAAAAAATCATCATTTTCCTCTAACTTGTGACAAAAAATAAAAACTTCTATGAACTCACTATGCCCATCAGCGAATACCTTATGGCGTCTACTTTCCGAAATGGGGTCATTTGTGGGGTGTTATCAAAGACATGTAGAACAATAAATTTAGAGAAAAATTTAGCTAGAAATGTAGTTTAAAAATAAAGAAAATAACAACCGAAAGCGAAAAATTTCATTTTTTTGCAAAAATTTCAGTAAATTTCAATTAATACAAAAAAAAAGTTAAAATGTCAGCAGCAATGAAATACCACCAAATGAAAGCTCTATTAGTGAGAAGAAAAGGAGGTAAAATTTATTTGGGTGGTAAGTTGTATGACCGAGCAATAAACCGTGAAAGTAGTGTAGTGCAGAATTTTAAAAAGTGGTCTGGTCATTAAGGGGTTTAAGTTAGGGGAGCTGAGGTGGTTAAACATGAGCAAACCAGTTCATAATGAACCAGGTTTGTTACGGACCTTGCAATTTTTTGGAAGACAGACAAATCTTTTCAGGTTCATTTCGGACGAATCCAGTAAAACGACACGTAGTGCCATTTTACTGCACATGACGGTGGGAAAAAAGCATAAGGGAGGAAGAAGAAAGGTGACCCTAAGAGGAAGTAGGGGGAGTGCTTGACCTGATTGGCACACAGGCAGACAGACAGCCTGAATAAGCTAATCAATGCTGCAGCAGGCAGGGAGATGCCCTAGCAGAACTAGCAGAAAATTATTCTGTGCTGGGCTGTGAATGTGGGTTGATGAGTCTTAGAGTGTCTGTCAGAAAAATGATTTTAGGGAGTCAGGGACAGTCAGAAATCAATCAAGCTTGTTTTCTACTGCCAGGGAGAGTGAAGGGAAAGGCTACAACTACAAGGAAGAAGATAATTGTAGAATAGGGACAGGCAGGGAAAGCTGTCAGCCAGGGAGTGATTAGTGAGGAGCTGAGGCTGGCTTTGACTCCTAGCACAACTGCAGCTGCCGCAAACCTCAAAAGTAGCAACCTACAAGGACATTACTTTAATTATTTTTCCCATTTTAACATAATTATGTTCTACCAACAATCTAGCATTTTAAATCTCAGTGAAAACAACTGAAATGCTAGTCTAAACTCCATGTCAAGGAATCTCACATAGTTAATTACATTTTATTTATTTTTTTGCTTAAGTTAAAAACCATAGAAAATACGCAGGGTAACAGGCTAAACATCAGTGGCTGATAGTATAATATTAGGGATCTCCACAGAGTTCGATTTTTTTTTTATTGGGAGGGGGTTGTTCAATTTAATAAAAACAAGCAAATATGTGATCTGAACTCCAATACACAGGGTAGCGCACTAAATTATCTGTGACTGATAATGTGATATTAGGCATGAGACATCAATCACCCATTTACATACATTTTTTGTGGGGGTTATTCAATTTAATAAAACCAGTATATACATGATCAGTAGGCACATAAACACAGGGAAGCACACAAAATTATCTGTGAGCGACAACGAATTTAGACCTAAATCTCCATCTGGTGCCAATTTTTGTTGGGGGGTTGTTCAATTTAATAAAACCAGCATATATATGATTACTACACCAATATACAGGGTAGCGGACAAAATTATCTGTAAGGCCCAAAAACGTCAGGGCTACAGAAGGGTTCCAAACAAAAGACCTAGAGCCAGAATGTGGGTAATAGCAACACCAGCTATCTGGCCAGAAGTAGTAGTAGTAGTAGGCCACAATTTTTCCTGGTAACTTTGGAAAGGTGCAACATTATCATTGAGGAGAAAGAGGGTGAAAATGTGGACTGGATCGCTCAGTCCTCCTCTGTCACGCCTTTGGAGTGGGTCCCTTACTCCTACCAAACCCTCTGCCGCAAGGAGATGTTTTGGATCTTCAAACTGAATACCTTGACCCCGTTTGGATTGAATGAGTCTTTAGAGTATTCCAACTACTAAAATTGCATGCAGTGCTACTCAGATAACGAGTATCTCAAAATTAATAAAAACCAGGAACACAATTCCTCTGAGTTAGGGCTATACTATACCCTCGCATTTTTCGCATATCAATACATTGTGCCCATTATCCGGACCTATCACCTACAGTGGGTGCAAGTACCTAAGGTGGAGTGCCGTTCTTTTGCAAGGAAATGATCATGTGACTCAAGTCTATTCTTTTATATGTAGTTTTTTTCATTTATTCATTGGTATTTGATTTCTACTATTTAACCTATTTTTATTCATTTACTCGTTGGTATCTGATTCCCACTACTTAACTGATTTTATTATCCATTTCTATTTATTATTTATCTATTACTATTTATTTATTATTAATTTTCTATTTAAACACTAACTATATTCTATTTAATCATGAATTACATAATATGAATGGAATCTATATATACAGATTTTTATTATTATTTTTATTTTCATTTTCGTCTATATATATTTATATATTTTATATATATATTTTTGTGCATTTTATATATATATATATATATATATATATATATACTTTTAATAATTTCTTTATACCTTTATACTACTATATATGCATATTATCACGTCCCATTGTTTGTCCATAATTAATTGTCTGTTTATTGTATATTATATAATTTTGTTCTGTCTGCTTGCTATCGATATTCCAATATGTCCCTTGTTCTCATTAGGCATTAAATGTAAACTATCGCAGGTTTTCTTTGAACCACACGGTGCGTGACACCAGAGCCCAGACGTCATGGACCGGAAACCCTGGCTCTTGTCTCTGTTGGAGCGCATCAGGTGCGCTCCACAGAGCGGAAGTCGGGAACACTTCCGGTCCAGCGCGTCCCGGCCTGGCGCAAGGATTCACACTGGCAAGTAACCCCCATTAACGGATACACTAATTAGGTCGTGTGGATCCTGATGTCACTCACCGGAGGCCCTGGCTCTCGCCCCTGGTGGAGCGCATCGCTTGCGCTTCACGGAGCGGAAGTCAGGGGCACTTCCGGTCCGATACCCTAAAGTTGTTAGACATCGTTTTTAGACAAAGGGTAACCCTGAATGCATGTTTTTTAGCTCGTTCGAGTCATGAATTGGTCTACTTTATTATATATTCTATCATTTGCTGTTATGTTACCATTATCTTAGATGTTTTATTTTTTATTTGTAACTACCATGTGGGACGCACATGTGTTCCAAATACCGGAAATGTGGTCATACCACTTCCAGTCTTTAGAAAAACACGCCCTTTTCGGGGGTTTTAAGGTATAAATTCCTTTGTCTCATTGTCATTTGGTTATGTAATGCTCCTAAAGAAGGGGAATTGGTATCCCCAAAACGCGTTGAGCCACATATGTGTATTAAAAGTGATTGATCAGAAGCACTGGATTCTTGCTGCCTTCCATCACTACGACTCTACATGCGATCCTTGGCCGGGGGGTTCAAGTCACAGGTGTCATGTGCTTATCCTGATGACTACCCCCCAGTGAAGTGAGTGCTACTTGTGTGAAATTGTCCTGAGGGGCACTTCACGTTATTTTTATCATAACTATACCATTTTATATTATTATTTTTATATAGTTTTATTCATGTTTTTTCTCTATAGCTGTGTCCGTTCACGGTTCTTTATCTTGAGTACTTACTATCTGTACTTCACGCTATTGTCTTATGACACATTTAGTGTCATATAGTCGCCATCACTGCGAGTGGTGCTCCCTATTTACGTTAGAACTGTGTTCTAGAACGGGGTTTGGCGCTCTCTTTCCCTTATTTCATCCTTGGGGTCTATACAGCAAGTGATTGACTTTGCTCAACACTATAGACATATCACCCTGCACACTTATATACTATTCTGTTAAGTGTCTGTAACCACCAACACATTGTTGAGCTGCCTCCCCCTCCCTTTTCTCTCCCTTTTTGCACGATCCTAACCACCCCTGTCGGCGCCCAGATGTTTTCATTCCTTTGGGATACATTGTGATCCCTAAGGGTCTGAATTAACTTCCGTTTTTTTTTTAGTTCTATATTGCACCAGGATAATGTGGAGGTGAGTTCGGAGTCTTACACTGTGCCGTGGAGCCAGGGGTCATAGCATTCCTCCTGCATCTCCTCTTTGCAGCCCCAGAGAAGTCTTTTAGTGGAGTCCTCTCAATCTTCACTGCCCCTTCCTAGTGCGGCAGATAGTTAAGAGAGTCTCCCTGTTGCCGATTTGTGTGAGAGCAATCAGTGTTAGTACTGCCCTGAGGTGATGGTTGAGAAGGAGGCTGCAGATCCCAGGCATAGCTATTGTTGGTAGTAATGGCACCTGCAGCCTAGATATTGGTGTTGAGGGCAGTAACAGTGTCCATCGGGGCAAATGCAGAGCAGGGGAGGAGGGCCAAAAAAAAAAACATGATATCCTACCGTCTGATAGAAGCGGCATAGAGGGTGAGGACTCCGATGGCGATTGTGTGCTGGACTAATAAAACTACAACATGCTGGTAGTTCTGCGGTAGGTGAGCTGTTTATTACTATGCCACTTATAGTGTGCCTCCATACTGTGCCATCTACAATGTTCCAACAAATAGTGTGTTCCTATACAGTACCAGCCAGCATGCCCCTACATAATGCCAGCCATAATATGACTCAATACATTGCCACCAAGCATGCCTCAACATACTGCCAGCCATAATGTGACCCTATACAGTGCCACCCAGGATAACCCAACATAATGCCAGCCATAATGTGACCCCATACAGTGCCAGCCAACATGCCCTTACTCTGTAATTTTCATAAACATGAAGTCTCCTAATAATTCATAGAAAGTTCTCACCCTAATTGCAACCTATGGCAGGTCTATGTATGGTACCTTGTCTGTGCAGAACAGGAGGATCGCTTTACTTCAACAGCATTGTGAAATCCACTGTGTGAGCGCAAAGATGGGAGCATTATACAAATCACTAATGCACGTAGATCACCATGCAAATTAAGAAACACATACTCCTAAACGGTGAAGCGGACATGTGCATCACTTGAATGATGAGAGTTTTCTGGCATCTTATAGATGCATAGTGCTTTTCATCCCAAGTAAGGCTACTTTCACACTTGCGGTAGCCCGCAGCATGTTGTAGTTCTTGTCTGGCCGCCCCTCTCGGCATGTTTGCCGTGCTGCAGCTGGACCTCCCGCCACCCCCATTATAGTGAATGGGGCCGGAGCGGACTTCCGGCGGCACGGTGCACTAGCGGTAGCACAGATTCGGCAGGCTGTTCCCCCGCCGGAACAGCCTGCCGGAAAAGTAGTGTGAAAGTAGCCTAACAGTTACTATAAGCTCTCCCTGCTTTAAATTGCTCGTATCTACAACTTTTGTGATATTTAGAGATCTGTCCCATGTGACCGTCTCATATAAAGGTCTTGGTAATAGTTATCAAATGATCTTATTTGGTAGCTACATGGATATGCAGATGCAGTACTATATCAGACCAAGACTGTATACAGAAATCATAGTGTCATGCCCGGCTCTGACTATGTGCGGAGGTCGGCCAGAATAGCAGCACGTGTTTAGTGTTTGTTTTGGAGTCGTGCTGGATCCGCCTCCCATCAGGTGCACTGGGTGGGGTCATTAGTTTAAATGGCTCTCAATTCCAGTGCTCTGAGCGGGTTATAGAAATCATTCTGGCCTAGGAAGCAAGCAAGCAAGGAAGGAAGGTTTTCTGTCCCAGCTCTGATAAGATAAGTGTGGTTTCTGTTTTTGTTGTTTGCTGTTTTAGTTGTGTTTGTGTCATCTCTCCCTTCCAGGTTCCGTGCGAGCAGGCTGCTCCTATTTCCCCTTTTCACCATCTCAGGGAATTTAGGGTGTATTAGCCCAGGCACAAGGACACAGCATTCCTACCACCAAGGTCTGCCTGTGGTCAGGGATTAGCTAGGAGGTGACCCTTCCCCTGCTTCTCGCCCAGAGCCTGGTTGTTGGTTTTTCTGTGTGTCTGAGTGCTTGTCCGCCGTGATACATAGGCATCCATAGCAAAACTCAAATTGGTACAACATTCTGTCCGTTCCCATCCACCACTAGGTGGAGCTCATTAAACCTATTGCGAACCTTATACATCTGTTTGCAGTGAGCTCCCCCTAGTGGCAACTGCAGGCAAAAAATAATTATTATTTTAGGAAAACATAGGAAGAAGTTCAAAACTGGTCCCCAGTTATTATGGGTCCAAAGCAGTGGTGTGGCCTGCCTCTGGTAGGTATAGCAAAAGATATTTTAACGTTCATATTCATAACATATTGTTTTATTAGCACAATTGTGTCAATGCCACGCAATGTTTGCGCTGAGAATGGAGAACAGGTGGTTACTAACAAACACATGATTTGGTAAATCTACCTAAGGGCTCATGCACACGACAGTATTTTGCGTTCAGTATACTGGCCGTTTTCTTAGTTCAGTATGCGGAACATATACTGAACCATTCATTTCAATGGTTCAGCAAAAAATACTGAAGTGTCTCCGTGTGCATTCCGTTTCAGTATTTCAGTATTTCCGTGCCGTAAAAAGATAGAACATGTCCTATTCTTGTCCGCAAATCACGGTGCTTGGCTCCAATCAAGTCAATGGGTCCGCAAAAAAAACAGAACACATACGGAAATGCATCCGTATGTCTTCCGTATCCGTTCCGTTTTTTGCTGAACCATCTATTGAAAATGTTATGCCCAGCCCAATTTTTTCAATGTAATTGCTGTATACTGTATATGGCATACGGAAAAACGGAACGGAAAAACGGAAAGGAAACGGAAACACAACGGAAATAAAAAACGGAACAACGGATCCGTTAAAAACGGCCCGCAAAACACTGAAAAAGCAATACTGTCGTGTGCATGAGCCCTAATTGTAATCTTTCATATATTTTGAAAGATAATTTACATGTGCTGTCAGTAAATCGATTTACTGCTAAGGCTATGTTCACATTACGTTTATAACTATAGTTGGCTTCTGTGCTGAGAACACTTCTCGCCAAACATAGCCATAGGCTCACATTGACCTATTATATATCACAAGCATATCTCCAGGCTTTGTGCACTGATTTACCTTTTTTGCTGTATTGAAAAGCATAGTGGACTGTGCTTTTAAATGCAAAGAACATATTATGTTTCCTTAAAGGGGTTCTTTAGGCTACAGATTGGACTGACGTGGGAGCATAACATAAACAATATGTTTGGTTTTTATGTCTGGAAATATCTGTGGAGCATAAGCTAGAAACACAATATGAAGAGGCCATAAAAAATTCCAAAGGTGGGGTAAATATTTTTATAGTCACTCATCGTACAGTGCGAGTTGTTTATTGCTCCATCTTCATATTAAACTGATTCTATCTATATACCATAATACCCTCTTATCCTTACTTCACCATGCCAACCCCCTCCAATTAGTGCTGCATCTATGTGTACGTCATGAGAGTAAGTTAAGGACAGTATGTGTCAGTGGAATAATTAAATAATGAGCGGCTGCTTATTATCATTGAGAATTAACTGGCAACTAACGAAGGAAAATTAGATTTAATAAGGAAATGAGATGGGAGTGTGCTGCAGTGTTAATGCTTATGGTAGAAGGTCTGGTATTGGGTCATCAGCATGGCAATTGGAGAATCCTCCTTACATGAGTGATTCTTGTTGTGAAGAAGTAAATTAGATCCTTTCAACCCCTGTTTAATTAGGAAAATTGCTCCACATAAAAACATTAAGGGTTTATACAATCTCCCAGCTCTGAATATAAAGGTTAAGCTAAAAAAAATAATAACTGAATATGTTTAGATATGGCCTAAAAGCTCCAAAATCACTGGCCTATGATGTTCTGTAGTGGAACCAGTCTCTGCAAGAAAAAAAGGACTGTATTCCTGCTCACTGCAATGCGGGGGAATGGGAATGACAACTTTCCAGGAGACTCTAAAGTCACAGAAGCGGTTGTCAGTTATAGCTCTTTTCATCAGGTTGTCAAGGTGTACATATCACAGAGACAGAGTCAGACTATGTGGCTTCTAGAGAAAGAAGGCCTAGGCTTGGAAATGCATCAGAAATCGCACTGGAGGACCCATTTAGTTTTTGCTATGAAGCCCGAGCACTGGTGTACCTTGAATGAAGGCAGACCATGCAACTGCTACGGGGCCTGATGGCAGGGGGCCAGGCGTCGAACTCCTTTCTCTTCCTGATGTAAAGACACTGCTTTTTCATGCAACCCCCACTAGGGAGAGCTCAGAGCAAACAGATGATTACATGAAAGGGGTTGTCTCACTTCAGAAAATGGCATTTATCATGACGACACAAGCCACCTACTAATGTATTGTAAATGCCCATATTGCTGCCTTTGCTGGCTTGGTAAATTTTTCCATCACACTATACACTGCTTATTTCCATCATTACGACCACCCTGCAATCCAGCAGCGGTAGCCGTGGCTGGTGCTTATTCCTATACTGTGCAAGCACAGCCAACACTGCTAGATTGCAGGGTGGTCATAACCATGGAAACGAGGTGTATTTTTTAACTTACAAATGTTTTAATATTTAATAAATCAGGTAATCTTTTGACCGCTTATTTAGTGCATTGTACAGCTTATGCTATACAATGCATTATACTGTCAGTGCTATTCTGACAGTCACCATCAGGGTGCGCCAGAGAGGCCGCTAGGGAAGGAGGCCGGCTCTCATGTGTGAGCCGAACCCTGCTCTCCGCTGCACAGGAGTCCGATTCAGCCTTGAGACTGGGACTCCATTAAAAGGTGGCTGCCCAATTTTAGAAAGGTGGTAAGTAAGGGGTTAAAATAATATGTAATGGTGCACAACCCCTTTAAGTGCGGAGACGGCATACATAAACATAACAAATGTATTACTGGCGAGTCCTCAGCAACCAATTCAACAGTTCCACTTCAGTGTTGTTGCCACCACAACAGGGTCGACAGTAACCCATAGTGAAATGATATATTTTTCCTGATTTCAATCTTCCTATACGCCTCTAAATAAATTTGCCGCATCTTAATCCAACAGACCTCTTAAGCATGCTGTATGCAATGCCAGATATTACTAAATGTGACCCATAAACCTTTTATATTTCAATAAAAATCATTTGTAGCATCTAACTAAGATTTCCATATTTTTAATACCTATCATAGGATAATAAAGACATTTATTCACAAACTTAATCTGATTCAAAGGTGGAAAATCATCGTCATTGCCCTTTTATGTAAATCTCCTATTTTCAAGTCTGGGGACCTGGTGCTACTTGAAAAGGCTTGCAGAAATACGGTATATGGAAAATGCAGTTTGCTTAATAGTATGCAAGCTGAAGAGCCCCCTCGAGCCCAGTCAGCTTTAAAAGGAACCTGTCACATTGTAGAAGAAGTCCTATCTATAGCAGCTTTTTACAGAGGAGGATGATTGATATATAGTTTTATGGGAAAAGATTCAGTATAA
This sequence comes from Bufo gargarizans, assembly GCF_014858855.1. NCBI lineage: Eukaryota > Metazoa > Chordata > Amphibia > Anura > Bufonidae > Bufo > Bufo gargarizans. The sequence continues at coordinate 597,548,717 of NC_058081.1, read as the reverse complement.
CGTGTCATTTCTTCATTTGAATCTCTGCTCATTCTATGCTTAGGAGTCCAATGGAAGGCCCTACCAGCGACTGACAGCTACACTGTATGGACAGACGTTTTAGGACGCCTACAGCAGCTTTTATGACACCCCATTAAAAACTCAGAGTCATTAATATGGAGTAGTCCCCTCTTTGCAGATAAAACAGTTTCCACTTTTCTGGAAAGACATTCCAAACGATTTTGGATGGTGTCTGTGGGAATTGTTACCCATTCCTCTAGAAGAGCATTTGAGAGGTCAGACACTGATGTTGGATGAATGGGTCTGGCTCACAATCTCCGTTCTAATTCAGTATTTGATGGGGTTGAGGTCGGGGCTTTGTGAAGCCCATTTAACTTCTTTCACATCAGACTCACCCAATCATGTCTTTATGGACCTTGCGTTGTGCTCTAGTCTAGAGCACATCCATGCTGGAACAGAAAAAGGCACTTACTTACCCAAACTGTTCACACAAAGTTGGAAGCGTACAACTGTCCAAAATGTCTTGGTATGCTGTTAAGACTTCCCTTCACTGGAACTAAGGGGCTGAGGCCAACCTCTGAAAAACAACCCCAGTCCCTTACTAAAGGGAACGTGCCTAGTTTGGTTAAATCTGAGGGATAAGCTGGCTCCCACCCCATCCCCCCTCCTCTTGTCAAACTTAATCCCCAGAGTTCTGACTAGCCTTGACTCACCATATCTGGAACTCTGGGACAGTCCCGACCATATTCCAATAATGGAACTACTTAGTTCTGGTATTGTCCCGTCATCGGTCTTATCTCTTGCTCACTATGCCTCCTTAAGCCATTTACATTTGACACACTTCCAAAAAACAACCCCAGCATTATCCCTCCACCGCCAAACTTTATAGTTGGCACAGTGCAGTCAGGCAAGTAGCGTACTCCAGATATTCACCAAACCCAGACTTGTCCATCAGACAGAGATGTAAGGCTTGCATGGAGCTGCTCGACCATGGAAACCCATGCCACGAAGTTCCTCGTGCTGATGTTAATGACAGAGGAGCTGAATTTTCGCTTTTACAATGATACCACTTAGCTCTGTAGCACACTAGTCTCCCATACATAAAGTCATGAGTTCAAGTCCTTTGATAAATGCAAAAGTCTAATTCATCTATTAATCACAAAAATGTATAGTTTAGAGAGAGAGAGATAATATGTGTTTATCGTAATTTATTTTGCTCACTTATATTTTTCTGATTGCTAAATAATTAGACTTTTGCTGTTCTCCCAATGTCATGCTATACAGAGATGTATCTTTAGATACCAGTGCATTGTACATGAATACTAGTGAGGGTTTTTAATTAGAGAAATCCCTTTCACTCACTGCAATTAAGCCTGTGGCTCAGCTGGTAAGTTGTTGCTTCCCATACAGAAGGTCCTGGGTTCAAGATGCAGCAGTGACAATTTGGATAAAAGGGGAATAAAAGTTTTTAAATATACAGGGGTGTTCTCAAGCACTATGATAATTCTGAAGGCCCTAGTTAAATGGGGAATTACTTATTTTAACCCCTTCCCGACCTCCACTATACATATACAATAGAATTCAGAACTTTAAACATGACGCCAGCTTACAAGCTTATAGCCGCCATAGCTGTCGGATGCCTGCTGCTTTACACAGGAGACACCCAGAAGCATAGGCTGCAATTGTGGAGTCTATGGGAGAAGCAATTAGAGGATTGCATGTTAAAGTCCCCTAGGGAGACTTAAATATAATGAAAAAAAAGGATGAAAAAGACTACAGCGCTCGGTTATCTCCAGAACTCCCATAGAAATTAATGGAGCGGCCACACACATGCCCAAGCGGGCGCTCCGTTCATTTCAGGGAGGCTGCAGGGGGTACGAGGTTACCATTCTCGTGATCAGTGGTGGTCCCAGTGGTAGGACCCCCACCGATCTAATATTTATTACATGTAACAACCGGAATACACTTTTAAGGGAGACTGCAGATCAGTCCCCAATATTAATACGGACCCCAGATTAGAACCAAAATCAGCCCACAAATTCATACAAACCCCAAATGAGCCCCAAAATTCATATGGAACCCAGATCAGACCACAAATTTACACAGAACCCAGATCAGACACCAAATTTACACAGAACCCAGATCAGATGCCAGATTTACAGACCCCAGATCAAACTCCACATTTATACAGACCTAAGAACAGACCCCCAAATAAGACCACAAATTTATACAGACCCCAGATCAGATACCACATTTATACAGACCCCAGTGTTAATCAGGCCTAGTTTATTTCTCCCTGAGTCAATCTTCCTGCATCTGTACTTTTCTCTCAACTTCAAGCATCCAGACATAGGGGTGGAATACTTTTCTTGCTGCTCTCTGAACCTCACTGTTACTCACTTCAACTCTGTACTCACAAGGTGGTGCTACGAATTCCCACTGCATGGTGTAGTCCTTAAACAACCTGCTGTCTGCCTCCAAAGTACAGGTCCTTCTCAAAAAATTTGCATATTGTAATAAAGTTCATTATTTTCTGTAATGTACTGATAAACATTAGACTTTCATATATTTTAGATTCATTACACACCAACTGAAGTAGTTCAAGCCTTTTATTGTTTTAATATTGATGATTTTGGCATACAGCTCATGAAAACCCAAAATTCCTATCTAAAAAAATTATCATGAAAAGGTTCTCTAAACGAGCTATTAACCTAATTAACTCTAAACACCTGCAAAAGATTCCTGAGGCTTTTAAAAACTCCCAGCCTGGTTCATTACTCAAAACCGCAATCATGGGTAAGACTGCCGACCTGACTGCTGTCCAGAAGGCCATCATTGACACCCTCAAGCAAGAGGGTAAGACACAGAAAGAAATTTCTTAACGAATAGGCTGTTCCCAGAGTGCTGTATCAAGGCACCTCAGTGGGAAGTCTGTGGGAAGGAAAAAGTGTGGCAGAAAACGCTGCACAACGAGAAGAGGTGACCGGACCCTGAGGAAGATTGTGGAGAACGACCGATTCCAGACCTTGGGGGACCTGCGGAAGCAGTGGACTGAGTCTGGAGTAGAAACATCCAGAGCCACCGTGTACAGGCGTGTGCAGGAAATGGGCTACAGGTGCCGCATTCCCCAGGTCAAGCCACTTTTGAACCAGAAACAGCGGCAGAAGCGCCTGACCTGGGTTACAGAGAAGCAGCACTGGACTGTTGCTCAGTGGTCCAAAGTACTTTTTTCGGATGAAAGCTAATTTTGCATGTCATTCGGAAATCAAGGTGCCAGAGTCTGGAGGAAGACTAGGGAGAGGGAAATGCCAAAATGCCTGAAGTCCAGTGTCAAGTCCCCACAGTCAGTGATGGTCTGGGGTGCCATGTCAGCTGCTGGTGTTGGTCCACTGTGTTTTATCAAGGGCAGGGTCAATGTAGCTAGCTATCAGGAGATTTTGGAGCACTTCATGCTTCCATCTGCTGAAAAGCTTTATGGAGATGAAGATTTCATTTTTCAGCACGACCTGTCACCTGCTCACAGTGCCAAAACCACTGGTAAATGGTTTACTGACCATGGTATTACTGTGTTCAATTGGCCTGCCAACTCTCCTGACCTGAACCCCATAGAGAATCTGTGGGATATTGGGAAGAGAAAGTTGAGAGACGCAAGACCCAACACTCTGGATGAGCTTAAGGCCGCTATCGAAGCATCCTGGGCCTCCATAACACCTCAGCAGTGCCACAGGCTGATTGCCTCCATGCCACGCCGCATTGAAGCAGTCATTTCTGCAAAAGGATTCCCGACCAAGTATTGAGTGCATAACTGAACATAATTATTTGAAGGTTGACTTTTTTTGTATTAAAAACACTTTTCTTTTATTGGTCGGATGAAATATGCTAATTTTTTTAGATCTGTATGCCAAAATCATCAATATTAAAACAATAAAAGGCTTGAACTACTTCAGTTGGTGTGTAATGAATCTAAAATATATGAAAGTCTAATGTTTATCAGTACATTACAGAAAATAATGAACTTTATCACAATATGCTAATTTTTTGAGAAGGACCTGTAGATGTTGCTAGGGTACCACAAAAAAAATATAAGATGTTAAAAGCCTCTTGCACATGGTTCACAATGCATGGGCACCGACTGTGGGACAGCAGCATGCGGATTGCGAAACTATTCACTTGAATGGGATCCACGATCTGCATCCAACGGTCCATTCCGCCAAAAAATAGTTAGTTAAGATTAGGGACTCGCAAGAGAATGAGGACCTTTGACGTGGGCTTGCGGGCTGAGGTATTTTGTAAAATCCAATTTTTTAAAATAAATTTGGTGTAAATACCTTCTAATACCTCATTTCTAATTACGTCAATAATTATTTTTTTATATTTTAAATTTGTGTATGTTCTCATAACTAAACACAAACATGTCCCATTTTTATTAATAAAAATTGTATATGTCTGCGTTCAGCTTTGACCAAGGACTACACCAGACGTAGTGAGGCTCGCAATCCACATATTTCTATGCTGAACTGGTAAGTATATAACATCATATTTTAATCCAGGCAGACCCTGCAATATGAGCATCAGAGCATTTTATGTTCTGTTTCTCTATCTTGCCCTGTGTCTGATCGTGCATGGAAAGGGTTCTCTTTATTGAAAATAGCCACTGCCGGGCAGATGATTCCGGCAAACAGTGTGTTTCGTGATGTCATCAGCACTAATGTGCGGGCTTCTGCGTGGACCTGGCCTGTACAAAGGCTAGGGCAGTGCTAAAGCTGGCCCATCATAGCTGGTGATGTCATCAAAAACACTGCTGGCCTGAAGTATCTGCCCGGCTGTGTGTTGTTGAAAAAGTCCTTTCCATGCACAATCAAGCTCAGGGCAAGGTAGAGATTCAGAACATAAAATGCTCTGATGGTTATGTCTGGGTTCATCTCTGAACCCGGGCAACCCCTAGTGGGCAGGGACATGATAACTGCTACTGTTTACTGTTTTTGTAGTAAAAAGGTCACAGAGAGGCACAGACCATTATCAGTCATGTTAACACTCCATGCTTCTGCTGTGGGTCTTGGCTATCATTCACGGAGCGGGTGTCACGCATGGCATCCGCTCATGTGAAAAAAGCCTTACTGAACTTCCATGCACAGCTCAAGCATGGTGTGCTAAAAAATAATAGAAGTAATTATGTACCATATCATAAAAAAATGTTTTTTTTGTGCGGCCTTTCTGTGTATTGAGGACCGCAAATTGTGGTCCCCAATGCGTGGAACAGATTCACAACTTTCTTGTGCATGAGGCCTTTTCTAATAATAATGACCGAAATAGATAATATGTAATCAATATTAAAAACAAACATAATTTTAATTAAAAAAATTAGAACCTTTTTTATTAAAAATTTCTAACAAAAGATTAAAAGTATAAAACTTTTATTATTAACAAAAAAAATTTTTTTAGCGGTCATACAATTCCCTCATAAAAGGGTCCGGTGCTTGTACAATTGGGGGATCAGGGCGATGACGGGAAGGAAGATTCAACTGTTCTCTTCTAAATTGATCGAGATAGTCTTCCAAGTGATGTGGCTCCTGGGGGCAGCAAACCAACCAAGAACTTGAACCATAGCAGAAACGCACCGTGCATGTCGTTCTTCTGGCACACAGCGCAAAAGGTAACCTAGGCCTTTTAACAAAGTTTCCTCCTTGGCTTCAGAGCGATTCTGGGTTAAATATTCCATGACCATTGTATCCACCTGGGTTCGAAGATCTACACCGGAATCATTCTGTTGCTGTCGTCTGCCAGAAGAACGACACACCGGAGAATTAGCTGCTACAGGAGTTACTGGCTCTGGACGAGGAATTTCTTCTGGTCTTTCCTCGATTACTATAGAAGGCTGCAGTGGTGGATCTTGTTCTGTAGCCTCCTGGGTAACCTCTTCAATTATTCCCTCCACCTCGGCAGACATTTGTTCAGATCCGTGTGCTTCTGACAAAGCATGAGATTCTGAAAGAGCTTAAGATCCATGAGCTTCTGACACTGCTTGATGAGATCTCGGAGCTTCGGAAAGATTGTCCACGGTTCTGTTTAGAAAATATTATAATTAATACATTTTATATTACAATTTTTTAGGGCTCATTCACACGACAGTTGGTGTCCCGTTCCCGTATTGCGGATCACATTTGCGGATCCGCAATAAACGTGCACCGTTCCGTTGTCATTCCGCATCATGGATGTGGACTCATTCATTTCAATGGGTCCACAAATCCGGAGATGCGGAACGGAAACACGGAAAGGAACACTACAGAAGCAGTATGGAGTGCTTTCTGGGGTTCCATTCTGTGCCTCCGCACCGCAAAAAGATAGAACATGCTCTATCTTTTTGCGGAACGGAGGGACCGTGAACCTATTTAAGTGAATGGGTCTGCGATCCCCATGCGGCTGGGCCACGGAAGGTGCCCATGCATTGCGGACCGCAATTTGCGGTCCACAGCACGGGCATGGGCTTCACAAAGTCGTGTGGACAAGCCCTTTTTATGTAATGTTTAAAATTATTAAATAAAATTTACTTACGCTCTCATTTCCATTATCAGCTTTAAAAATCCAAGAAGTCAGGTATACATGTATGTGTTTTTTTTTGTTTTTTTTTAAACCTTCTCCACTCTTTTGTTTAGCACTTATTTCTCACCGGTATTAGTCCCGGCTGGTGTTCCACCGCTTTTTTAGTTGCTGTACTATAAAAAAAAAAGAAAATATATATATATATATATATATATATATATATATTATATAATATATATATTATAAATTTATTTTAAATAAAACAAATTTAGGGTGGGTTCACACTAGCGTTAGGGATTCCGTTATGGCTTTCCGTTATAGCATGGTTATAACGGAATCCATAAGATGGAAGGACAGATCCGTTCTTCTGCCCATAGACTTGTATTATGACGGAATGCAAAACGGAACCCTTTAAAAGGCATTCCGTTTGCTTTCCGTCCTAATAGAAGTCAATGGGAAAGCTGTCGACAGGACTTTGTTTTCCGTCTTGCATAACGGGACCCAGGCGGATCTGTTATGCTTTCCCATAGACTTCTATTAGGACGGAAAGCAAACAGAATGCCTTTTAAAGGCTTCCGTTTTGCATTCTGTCTGGGCATTTCGTTATTTTCCGTTATAACGGAAAGCCATAACAGAATCCCTAACGCTAGTGTGAACCCCCCTTACAAGACAACATTTGTATTAAAAGTCAAAAGGCAATGATATTTATTACATTTCTTTTTTTTACCTTGCCTCTAATAAAGTGTAATATAGAGCAACCAAAAATAGTACCTACAAAATTGCAACCTCATCCTGTAAATTCCAAAATGGAGTCACTTTTCTGTAGTTTTTACTGTAGGGGTGCATTAGGGGGGCTTAAAATGTGACAAGGTGTCATAAAACCAGTCCAGCAAAATCTGACTTCCAAAAACAATATGGCGTTCATTTACTTCAGTGCCCTGCTGTTTGGCCATACAGCAGTTCACAACAACATATGGGGTGTTTCTGTAAACTACAGAATCAGGGCAATTTACTAAGCTTTATTTGGCTGTTAACCCTTGCTTTGTTACAGTATAAAATTGATTAAAAAGAAAAAAATGTTGGTATTTACAACGTTCATCTGACAGGTTAGATTATGTGCAATTTTTATAGAGCAAGTTGTTACTGATGCGCTAATACCAAATATGACTTTTCTTTTTTTTTATTTTAAATAAGAAAGCATTTTAGAAAAAAATAAATAATAATTTCTCAACATTAATAAAGCCACAGCTTTTTTAAATATTTTTTGGGCAACTGTCTTATGTAGGAGCTAATTTTTTGTGGGATGAGTTAACGGTTAGATTGTTAATATTTTTGGGTGCAGACCAATGCTGCATGGCAACCAATGACGCCGTGCACTCCTGCACTCAGCAGCATGGCAGGCCGGGTTCTCCAACACTGACAGTGACATGGCGCAGCAGGTGCCATGGTGACATCATCACGGAAGTGCGTATGCGGACAGCATACCGAATGCTGTCCGCATCTTTTACTGCCCCATTGAAATGAATAGGTCTGGACCCGTTCCGCAAAATTGCAGAACTGATGCGGATTGAAAAATACGGACGTGTGAATGGGGCCTAGAGCTGGCTGACGCGCGCTGCCCAGGACTGTTCTCTGTTTCTCTTCTCTCACTGACTTTCACTACTCTGCTTCTCTACTCCTACCTTCGGGGAGGATAGAACAGTCCCACTTAACAACGGTATTAGAAGACTTGTCAACCCCTTCTGCAACCTGTAGATAGACATGCACAGTACCTACATTTTTAATCCCTTACACATTTTTAACCCCTTAAAGACGTTTCCAAGATTTAAATACTGATGACCTATCCAGAGACCCCCACTGAAAAGATACTGATGATCTCAGAAAACTCTTTTAAGTGGAGCACTGCACAAGCATCTACAGTCAGGTCCATAAATTTTGGGACATCGACTAAATTCTAACATTTTTGTCTCTATACACCACCACAATGGATTTGAAATGAAACAAAGATGTGCTTTAACTGCAGACTGTCAGCTTTAATTTGAGGGTATTTACATCCAAATCAGGTGAACGGTGTAGGAATTACAACAGTTTGCATAAGTGCCTCCCACTTGTTAAGGGACCAAAAGTAATGGGACAGAATAATAATCATAAATAAAACTTTCACTTTTTAATACTTGGTTGAAAATCCTTTGCAGTCAATTGCAGCCTGAAGTCTGGAACGCATAGACATCACCAGACTCTGGGTTTCATCCCTGGTGATGCTCTGCCAGGCCTCTACTGCAACTGTCTTCAGTTCATGCTTGTTTTGGGGGCATTTTCCCTTCAGTTTTGTCTTCAGCAAGTGAAATGCATGCTCAATCGGATTCAGGTCAGGTGATTGACTTGGCCATTGCATAACATTCCACTTCTTTCCCTTGAAATACTCTTTGGTTGCTTTTGCAGTATGCTTTGGGTCATTGTCCATCTGCACTATGAAACGCCGTCCAATGAGTCCTGAAGCATTTGGCTGAATATGAGCAGATAATATTGCCTGAAACACTTCAGAATTCATCCTGCTGCTTTTGTCAGCAGTCACATCATCAATAAATACAAGAGAACCAGTTCCATTGGCAGCCATACATGCCCACGCCATGACACTACCACCACCATGCTTCACTGATGAGGTGGTATGCTTAGGATGATGAGCAGTTCCTTTCCTTCTCCATACTCTTCTCTTCCCATCACTCTGGTACAAGTAGATCTTGGTCTCATCTGTCCATAGGATGTTGTTCCAGAACTGTGAAGGCTCTTTTTAGATGTTGTTTGGCAAACTCTAATCTGGGCTTCCTGTTTTTGAGGCTCACCAATGGTTTACATCTTGTGGTGAACCCTCTGTATTCACTCTGGTGAAGTCTTCTCTTGATTGTTGACTTTGACACACATACACCTACCTCCGGGAGAGTGTTCTAGATCTGGCCAGCTGTTGTAAAGGATGTTTTCTTCACCAGAGAAAGAATTCTTCGGTCATCCACCACAGTTGTTTTCCGTGGTCTTCCGGGTCTTTGGTCTTGCTGAGCTCACCGATGCGTTCCTTCTTTTTAAGAATGTTCCAAACAGTTGTTTTGGCCACGCCTAATGTTTTTGCTATCTCTCTGATGGGTTTGTTTTGTTTTTTCAGCCTAATGATGGCTTGCTTCACTGATAGTGACAGCTCTTTGGATCTCATCTTGAGTTGACAGCAACAGATTCCAAATGCAAATAGCACACTTGAAATGAACTCTGGACCTTTTATCTGCTCATTGTAATTGGGATAATGAGGGAATAACACACGCCTGGCCATGGAACAGCCGAGAAGCCAATTGTCCCATTACTTTTGGTTTCTTAACAAGTGGGAGGCACATATGCAAACTGTTGTAATTCCTACACCGTTCACCTGATTTGGATGTAAATACCCTCAAATGAAAGCTGACAGTCTGCAGTTAAAGCACATCTTGTTCGTTTCATTTCAAATGGCAGGGTAAAAGACAAAAAAAAAATAGAATTCTGTCGAGGTCCCAATATTTATGGACCTGACTGTAGATCTAAAACCCAGCACCATGATAGTGTTCACTGAGAAAGTCCACACAGAACAAGGGATCCAAGGGGTAGCCATTTACACAGGGTTTCCTGCTGTTTAGATATTCAGGTCAAGTTGTTATAATGGCTCCATTTATGTGCAGAAGAGTGAGATGATCAGATATAAGCTAATAATGAAATGCCATCGCCTGCAGAGACTTTTGCTGTCGCTCTGCTCGGCGACAGTTGTAAATACGGTCATTGTTCTGCCGCTGTCAGTCTAAGGTACATGAGAGAACTGCAGGATGCTCAGCTGTATCTCAGGCAAGAAAACATGTGAATAATTAACGGACCTTTCAGTCTTCAGAAAATGAAAAATGTGCTCACAACTGTTTCCCGTGGAAAAATGTGAGCAGCACCACAAGTGCATATCAGGTGATGGAGATACCACATGGCAGCGATGACCCCTGACATCCCAATATAAATCCTTTTACCAACCTGAGTTGTACGGAAATGAGCACAACATGTATCATCTCTATTATTAATGCGCTGTAATAGTGTGATTAACAAATACAAAGATACAAAAGGATCTGGCAGCTGGTCTGTATTAATAAGCGTATGCAATCTGTGGAGTGTTAAACACAGGGCACTCCATCAATGGCGCTTTTGTGATGTAATATGTTAATCATTTGTTTGGTTTCCGTTCCACTGAAATACGTTGTTAAATGATGAATTAAAGGAAACTTTCACAGGCCAGGCTCCGCTAAGATTAAGGTATTGCAGTACCCCAGAGCAGGGTACCTGCAAACTGTTCTTGTTATTTAATGATACTTAATGTTATTTAACCCCTTAACGCATAATGCCATACATGTACACTGCTGCAGTAAGCCAGCTTCACATAATACAGTAGGCACCGGGTCACCATGTCCCAAAAATTCTGAACTATTAACATATTTTCAAAAATTTCCTGCGTGGTGAACACCATAATGGAAAAAAATGAAAAACACACGATTTGCAATTTTTAAGTCACCTTGTCTTCCCCCAAAAAATTGAATAACAGTGATCAAAAATCATACATTCCAGAAAAATTGTACCAATAAAAAACGGCAGTTGTTCCACAAAAAACAAGCCCTCATACAGCTCATACAAGCCCTCATATTTGTAGACCGAAATAAAAAAAAGCTATGGCTGTCAGAATATGGCAATACAAAGAAAAGTTCGATTTTTTTCAAAGTTTTTTTTTTTTAAGTAATAAAAGAAAATACTAACTATACAAGTATGGTATCACCATAATTATATTAAATTGCAAAATAAGGATGTCATTATATTTTTAGCGCACAGTGAATGTTGTGATGTCAAAACCCCCAAAACCTTGTTGAATTGTGTTTTTTTTTTTTTTCTTTAAATTTTTTCCCACAAATAATTTTTTCCCGTTTTCAAATACAAGACATGGTAAATTGTATTTATTTTATGGACTTATATAGCGCTACTATATTTCGCAGCGCTTTACAGACATTAGCATCCAACTGTCCCCAATGGAGCTCACAATCTAAGGTCCCTATCAGTATGTCTTTGAAGTGTGGAAGGAAACCGGAGGAAACCCACGCAAACACGGGGAGAACATACAAACTCCATGCAGATGTTGCCCATCTAACCTAACCTAGGACCCCAGCGCTGCTAGGCACCAATGCTAACCAATGAGCCACCGTGCTGCATCTTGCCCCGCAAAAAATAAGCCCCATACTGCAGAATAAGCATGGCAACCGCTACTGGATTGCAGGGTGGTCGTAATCCCTTGAAGCAAGCAGTGTATAATACGACTGAAAAATCAATCCAGCCAGCAAAGGAGGCAATATAGACAACAATCACAATACATTAGTACTAGTCTTGTATTAACTTTGTCTACATGATAAATGCCATTTGCTGAAGTGAGACAACCCCTTTAATGACTCCCAAGTCCCAAGCATAGCTCAGTCAGTCTAGTGAGTAGTGAGTTAGATGAGAAAGTGAGAACTGGACTGGGCCAAAGTTTTAGAGAGTTATTATTATTTACACAAGTGAAAGACCTCACTACTTTTACAGTACTCCAGAGAGAGAGATAAAAGACTGAACCTAGAAGGTCCACAATCTGCATGACCAAGAATTGGTCAGTAAGGTATTTTGCTGGTTAAGGCTGATAGACTTTACTGCCGTTAAAAGGACATTGCTGATACACCCTTCACTCTTGGACGTGGTCTGACCAATCGTATCTTAAGCCCAGTGGAATTTACAGCCACCATTGCAAGAGAAATATTGCCCACCATAGATTCTAGAGAGAGACTTTGGCAGGACAGAGGAAAGAGCACTATACGGGTGCCCTCACACGCAAAACCTTTTATGGAAGAAAATTCCACGACTGAAAATCAGTTTCATTCACCTCAATAGGGCTTGCAGAAATCCATGTGCTTGCTGCCCCATTCAAATGAATGGAACAGATTTTCAGTCGTGGAGTTTTCTGCCGCGTGCGAAGGCACACTAATTCCCATGCTGTTCAAATCCGCGCATTACTATCTGGGAAGTTTTGCACTGTCAACTATTTGGAATTGTGTTTTGATACCGTTGGATGTACTACAATTCCCATTCTGCACTTTAGTAAAGTATACACTGGCCATTACACCCTACACTGCCTGCCTTATACCTGCACCAAACCTATAACCTATGCCCCGAGGGAGAAAAGGGCGTGCCCTCCAGTCACTGTACAGCCCTAGGGAATGCTGGAACAAGCTATCATGAACTGTAAGTACTACTACTCATCTCAGGGCCACCATCCTTTCTGCCCTGCAGCTCGCTGCATACTCACGTAGCCCTGTTCCCTGAGCAGCAGATGCAATGAAGTGACGTCATCACGACTGCTGCGCTAAGCACAATAGCGCACAACCAGGAGGATGATCATCATCATTCCCTGATCTCGGCCATCTCTTATTCGGCCCAGCAGGAGTGAAGAGGTTACCACATTGCGTCTGCTGCTGGGGAGAGAACTGGCCGGAAATGATGGAGCAGATTGTACTCTGGAGCACAGGACAGCCTCCGAAATCCTGGACTGTCCCACCGGATCTGTGGAAATCCACATCCAAACTAACTCATACAGTTCTGTGGTGGATTTTCTGCAATATGTAAAATCTGTAACACAGTCCTCGACCAACCATGTGCCATTTATAATGTGTCTTATGCAGCGAAGAGGTCCGGATGCATCTGCTACCCCTGCACCCCATATACTTACTTTCACACTTGTATTTTTGCCTGATCCGGCAGGGCTCAGCAAAAATACTTCCGTTTATGATAATACAACCGGTTGTATCCGTTATGAACGGATCCGGTTGTAATATCTTTAAAATAGCAATGGTGGATCTGTTTTCTATTGTGTCCGAGAAATCCCATCTGCATCCCATGCTGGACAGAAAACCGTAGCTTGCTGCGGTTTTCTGTCCGGTAATAGAACGCAACTTAACGGAATGGAATGCATTTTGGAGCATTCCATTTGCAGCGGGCGCCTCCCCCCAGGGCCCTTTAAGAGGAGTGGTACTTGTTTTGTGACGCCAGTTGCAATGAAGCAACAAGGGCACAGGGCCCCTTTTAGTGATACTGTGGATGGTACCCAGGTGTAGGAATGCCAGAGTGGTGTAGGGTAGCCTAAATGTCCCTTAATGTTGGTGCACGTGTCACGGTGCTCCTACCTGGATACGCTGGACCCTAGTCTTTTGCCCCAAAGCAATGAAAAGGGGGTTTGTGATGAAGTTCAGTAACAGCTTTACTTTGCATAAACGTCTTTCCAATAGTTTCAGGCTTTGTCTTGGCTAGCAGGCTTTCGCATTAACTCTGGCAGGCGAACACACTAAACTCTGCTACATTTGTTGCTCTCTGGCTTTGCTGTGCTGACAGGCTGACTAAATAACTTTGCTTTAGACCGAATGCACACGGCCGTTGTTCATGGCCGTGAGCGGTCCGTGGAACCGCGGCCTAAATTCCTGCTGAGTGCAGGAGCGCACGGCGTCATGGGTTGCTATGACGCCGTGCGCTCCCTGCTGCCGCCACAGTACAGTAATGCACTGGTATAGATCATACCAGTGTGTTACTGTATTGCAGCGGCAGCAGGGAGCGCACGGCGTCATAGCAACCCATGACGCTGTGTGCTCCTGCTCTCAGGAGGAATCCAGGCCGCAGTTCCACGGACCGCACACGGCCGTGAACAACGGCCGTGTGCATTTGGCCTAAGCTGTATGCTGCAACTTCTCTCTTTGTAGTCTGACTCCAGCTTAATCCAGGGAACTCTGCTCCATCCTCTGTAAATGTAGCTCTGCCATGCTTGCTGCCACCTTCTGGTGAACCAGGTAAATTACAGTTACCAACATTTACCAGTTACCAACATTAGAAATGAACAGTGTTTGGACCTGAAATAAATGCATAGGATGACACTATATTAGCCCATAGGAGGCAGTAGCGGGGTGCAGAAGTGGTAATGCCACTCTGGGGCGTTACACATTCTGTTCAGTTCAGTTTTGTCCCCATTGACAATGAATGGAGACAAATGGAAGCGTTTGTCTCCGGTATTGAGATCCTCTGCTGGATCTCAATACTGGAAAAGAGAAACACATATGTGAAAGGGGCCTTACCCTTATTGGCATGGGAAGAAAAAGAAATCACAGAGAAAGAATTCGATATAAGCAAAAGGACTTGTATTACTGGTGTTTTTGGGATGAAATGCGGCTGTAGACCGCCCGGCCTGTGCCGACTACTGTACCACGGCCCTTTAATAGAAGCCAGTCTCCAGAACCCAGAAGAGTAATGAGCGGATAGCTGAGAGGTCTCTCCTCTAATATGCTGCTGTCACAGATTACCGGACCTGACAAACAGAGGCAATAATAGCCTGCAATGGATACTCAGCAGAAGATGAGGGAGCATAGACCCTTCTCGTCTTTACTCGTAAGCCGCAATCCCTTGTCTTATTGAAACTCATTTATTAACACGGCTTCTGTTGCCATTTCATTTCCATAAAGCAATTGTGTTAGAGAAGGGGATTTTTATGCTGCCCCTAGGAGAATGACTGAGATGTTTCGCTTTATTTATCCTTGATGCCATCCATTATTCATAATGGAGATACTGTTATATGCAAAATGATTGCAGCCTCCGAGCGCACACCGCCATTCTGCACACTAAAAAGTTAAGGGTACCATTGCTGCTTATGGAAATGAACCTCGCCAGGTTTCTGAATCCACTTAACTTCAAAGTGCCAATCAATCCTAACAGCGATGTGTCTATTGGGGCACGCGCAACATTATCGGAGTGGTGGGGAATGCAATATTAATTAAAGGGATTCTACTGGAATACAGTGTTGCGTGAAGTGAAGCATTCAATTTCAAATTTGCAACGAATCCGAATTTCCTTGCTCTTCATGGAAACAAATCGGGTTTTACTAAAATGACAGCTGCATGTGTTTCAAAGTGAAACTAAGTGTAGCGGAGACAAGCCTGGGAACACAAGATCACCCATAATGCCGTGCAGCTAGCCAATCCGCAGATAGCCATCTCCTGTGATGTCACAGCCCTATAAAACCCTCATCCCCCGCCGGTCTACGCCATTGTCCGGAGAGCTGAGCATAGAGAGACGTGGCAAGTGCTCGAATGCTAGGGAGAGTGTTGCTGAAAACAATTAATAGAAGAATATTGCAGAGGGAGACTGCAGGGAGAGTGCAGGACTTATTCTGCATCTGTTTTATATCAAACATTATTTGTTTGAAGGTATCTGCTATCTACAAGATAGGGGATAACTTTAAGATTGGTGAGGGTCCTACCGCTGGGACCCCCACCGATCACAAGATCGAGGGCCCCGTACCCCCTTGCAGCTTCCCAGAAATGAATGAACAGAGCGGCCGTGTGAACATGTGCGCTGCCACTTCATTCATTTCTATAGGAGTTCTGGATACAGCCAAGTGCAGCGAGGAGCTGCAGGGGGTATGGGGTCCCCATTCTCGTGATCGGTGGGGGTCCCAGCGGTAGGACCACCACCGATCTTAAAGTTATCCCCTATCCTGTGGATAGAGGATAACTTCAAAACCGGAATACCCCTTTAAGGGATTATAAAATGAATCTATACTGGATGCCATCCCGATCAACTGTCAGTTCCTCTCTGACACATACAATTGAATCAGAATGGGGGTTAACCTATGTCATACAGAAACCTACCCGTGGTAGAGTTCTACCATTGCAAAGTTATACATACTGTGTGTGTGTATATATATATATATATATATATATATATATTATTATGACAATAGCTGGTGTATCTGTATCCTCTTATTTTACAGTAGTTCACTTTCTGCTTACATGCACAGCTGGCCTTTTGTCATCTATCAGCTTTGCTGTCCTGCCGTCACTGCTTCCTATGCCGCAAGCATTATAGTAAAGCTGCCAAAAAGCATTAAGCTCCACTTTTAACACCGACTTCATCATTCACATGCAAAACCAGTACTGCACTTGGTAAAAGACATTGATGGTGTTTCGGTCTCTCGCTGGGATGAACATTATCATTGCGTTCATTTATTCCATGTTATACAGCTAGCCCATTTAATTGACATTCTTTATATTGCCTCCTGATCAAATTCCGTAGATGAGGGAGAAAGCTGAATTTTTTTTTTCTGACGATTGCTCAAATTAACACATAAGATACTAATGACTTCAGGAGTCAGATTTCTTTTTATTAAGCATCTAATTAAAAATAATATGTAGAGGATTTAGAGGACTGCGAGAACAAAGAATACATCTGAACGGCTCTGGTTAGAAATTATAGGACCATATGAATTGCTCATTTTTTCTTTGTTAATTTTGCATTTTTTTTCTACTTTGATTACAAATACAAAAAAGTATGCAAATTCCCACAACCGTCTGCTGTAGCCAACTATGCATTCAGAATTATTGGTGTGTAGCCCATATGTGGCCTACTTTATCATGATCGTTTTCTGGGATTACTATAGTATTTAATAGATATGCTTATATGTACATCTTCCCCATGCTCTATTTTCAATGTGGAACCTCCTGACCGTTTTGACCATGTAAACAAATCCCTCTGGTTTATTACATCCTCTATGCAGCACTTCCTGTTGCTGAATCCAACCAAACCCATGATGCACTTCTCCTTCCTCTACCACAGCTCCAGTACCGCCTCTAATAACGCCCAGCTAGTTTATAGCTCCTCCCACCCAGCTAGTTATATAGACACTCCCCCATCACTGCCCCTTACAACACACAGCTAGTTTATAGCTCCTCCCACCCAGCTAGTTATATAGACACTCCCCTATGACTGCTCCTTACAACGCACAGCTAGTTTATAGCTCCTCCCACCCAGCTAGTTACATAGACATTCCCCTATGACTGCCACTGTTGCTGCTTTGACACACCCATAGACAAAACATCACAGGAAATGATGAACCGGTACATTCATTAATTATTATTTTAAGGGATGTTGAAGCAAACTGGAAAAAAAAACCTTTAAAGGGAATCTGCTTGCAGGGTTTTGCTGATTAAACTAAGCATACCAGCTGGTAGGGCTTGCAGACACAATTTGCAGCGTGCATCAAAATTTCGGCCTTAATGGTAATGATTTAATTATGTATGCAAGCCCTACCAGCCACTATACTGTCAGAGGATGGGGAATGGGGAAAACCCTCAGCCGTGCGATGACGGAAGATGGTCGCTGCTCGACCAGGACAACAGAATTAGGGAGCAGGTCACCTCCTAATCGCATCCCTAATCTGACCCTGACTCCTAGCTGTATGAGCCGACCCTTAAGGTAGGAGGGCTCATACTCCGGAACCTTGGAGTTCCTGCTAGCCCTCAGGGTGGCCCTAAACTAGGAGCAGGGTAAGACAACCTGTTCCTTCTGGATACGGAGGAACAGGAGTCTCACTGGCCAAGCTGCAAGGAAGGAATGACAAATACAACTTATGGCAATGGCAGGTACTTGCCACAAACATAACACTCACCTGCCACAGACACAAAGCCTGGAACCCATGTGAAAGTACTGCTATCCACAAACAAAAGGACACAGCACACAACACACATCACACAGGAACCCAGGACCATAAGGTGCAATAAAGAAGCATAAAGACAAACACATCTTCTAAATACCAAACGAGATTATTTTATGACCAGAAGGGTGGCCCCCACTGGCAGTTGGTAAATAACCAGGAGGATGTCTCCAGCAAGCATGGCTGAAGCACCCTCTCTGACTACTGCCTTCAACTGAGGCCTTATAGGGCCAAGAAGCCACACCCAACAGTCAGACACACCCAGTGTCTCACACACTCAGAAAGGGAGTTAACCCTTCCAATACCAGAGAAGGGAAAACACCACTAAAAGGGGAAGTGTCCAACCCAAGAACACACTGTGGCTGTTGCCGCAGGCAACGACATGGGTGGCAACCATGTCCTGGGAGTCAGCCCGAAGGCCGGGACATTGCCACCACATGTACACATCCAACCAAACGTTGCCACGGGCAACCACAGTGAAGGGAAGATGTCAGTGCACACCAAACATAAAACAGAGTGCACACCAGACATACAAAAGTGCATACATACACACACACAACTCCAAGGCAACCGCACACATACCTGTTGTCCGCGGCAACCGCACTTGAGGCAAACAGCAAACTGCCTCAAGCTGCGGCTGACACAACAACCCAAAACCGCGGCTCCCAAGGAGTCACGGCCATAAACATGGTCGTGACATATACTTAGTTAAAGGGAGTCTGTAATCAAAGTTTCACATTTTTAACCCTTCCCATAGCTTTCTAGCAGCCTTACAGTTAATAAAAACGTTACCTTTAAGAGCAATCCTGGACTTATAAAACCGTCAAAAAACAACTTAGTAACATATGCAAATGAGGGCTCGCAAGTGCCCAGGGGCAGAGTTACCCTCGTACGTGCCCAGCTAGCTCAGCCTTATCGTCGCTTCCCCCCGCCCATTCTTTCCCTCTGACCGCCCATCTACTTACTTCTTGTTTCGCCGAGATCCCGCACCTGCGCACTCAGTCCATCGGCCAGCGCATGCGCATTTATTACTGTGATGCCGTACAAGGAATGGGCATTCAGTCCGCATGCGCCGGCCGACGGACTGAGTGCGCAGGCGCGGGATCTCGGCGAAACAAGAAGTAAGTAGATGGGCGGTCAGAGGGAAAGAATGGGCAGGGGGAAGCGACAATAAGGCTGAGCTAGCTGGGCACCTACAAGGGTAATGCCACCCCTGGGCACTTGCGAGCCCTCATTTACATATGCTACTAAGTTGTTTTTTGACGGTTTTATAAGTCCAGGATTGCTCATAAAGGCAACGTTTTTAACTGTAAGGCTGCTAGAAAGCTATGGGAAGGGTTAAAAAGGTGAAACTTTGATGACAGACTCCCTTTAAATAGGCGAAAACCTGCTAACAGACTTTGTTCAACTACCACATGATATGCAATCCAAGCGGAAATACAAACCCTCTTCTAAAAGCAGTCGCCCCCAACAATTGCTTGATTGCCACATTTGGGTTAAATTAATCATACATGAAGTATTAGAGAGCTGGCTCTCCATCCTGACTTATAGAAAGAGGTTCACAGTGGGGTCACCCATACTCAGTGGTGTCTTCATGATCTTGTAGGACATACGGACTGGGTTGTCTTGACCAATTGACCCATTATAGGGGTAATCCCACAAAATGTTATCACCTATCCAGAGAAAATAAGCATGTTTCTGTTTGCAGATCGATAGTTCATCCAGTCAATATCTTTTCATTTTTTAGGGACAAGATGTAGGGACAAATGTCTAAATTTTTGTGAATTTTACAGTCACAACCTATGTCTATATCAGAAATGTTCAGACTATGAACTTTAGTGTTATGGCAGTGGGTATGGTACCACTGTGTCAACCAATAAATTTGGCTTAGGGCTATTCCTAACGGTGTTACCCTGTTATTCCCCTGGTTTTTACGCTATACAGGGATCTGGACTTCGCTGCAGGCCCCCCACTGGGGTCATGAAAACCGACCAAAAGGAGTGGGTCAATAAAGTACAAAAACACTTATAATACCGAGGTAGTCAAAAAAAAACATAATTTTATTAGAAAATCACAACAGGATATGATTTACACAAATCACAAAAGACATTTAACACAGGTCACAATACATGAACATATTAAAAACCAAGAGGACCAATGGTGGACTGCTGGTATATATTAATAAAGTGCAAGTGCAGTAATCCTGATTGGTTATCAGTAAAAAGGTGTATTACACCTAACCTCTATGGCTCCACACTACATAATACGACCCATATGCATATATTGTACAACAGATACCAAAATTTTGGGGTGAAAATACACACCACAAAGGCTAGCTGAGGCAATAAGGTGACTAAAAATATAATAGGCACATAGGAAATACTGACCAACCAACTTTAGTATACCACACAGGAACACCACCGGTCCACTCCCCAACGCACGTTTCGCGTTTATGCATAACAATAGACCTCATACATATCTCTTTCAGCTTTCATGATGCAGGGTGAATTTGGGCATAGTAACTTTGGTGCTTGACGGTGACAAAATTGGGCGTTGATCTTAATTTTGGACATGCAGTCCATGGCAAAACACCCAAGACATAGTACATCCCTGATTTGGGGTACTGTATCTTTGTAATCCAACACAGTAGGCTTTTTATATCAGTCTCTGGGCAATTGGTGCTTGATAAAACCGTTTAACGTTGCATAGGATAAAACACCAAGTTCCTTTCCGGGCACACGGCCTAAAATGTTGCACATCTGGGCATAGGATTTATAATCGAGGCCCTGCTATTCGTGGCGTTTTTTTCTCCAGGTCAGCTAAATATTCCTCCTGGAATTAGGCAGCAGCGATGTCCTCCTCTCGGCAGCGAAAAATCTGTCTACAGAGGGACTTAGGCTTGGTGGAGACTACAGCTGACTGCCAGAAGATATTGGTGCCGATGAATGAAGCTTGGTTTTGATAACACGCTCATTTACTCATTCCGACTAATAAGTCAACCAACTAACTTGGTCTTACAGCTATTTATAAGGGCCTGGCAGTCCTCTGGTTTTCACTATTTAACCTTTATACAGGGACCTGGACTTTGTTGCATTGGGACCACCAGCCCTATATCTCCTGGAGTAGTCTCTCTGTGATTGACAGCTGACCTGCTGGGGTCAGAGACACCAGTGTGGAGCACCGAGGGGACAGGCCAAGGTCAGGGCAGGCAGAGTACAATTAATCCGAAAAAGAGTTCAAGGCCAGGGCAGGCAGTGAAGGGTCAATGCAGAGGTCAAGAACAGGTCAGGTTAGGCAGGGGAGGTTCAGAATCCAGTAAACAGGCAAAAAGTCAGTACATGGGAAGACAAACAAATACAGCACAACTTTATAGGAAGTAGCAACCTAGGAACCTATTGCCCAGTGCCTTAAGTATCCCAGGGTTGCCAGCTATTGGTTGATAAAGATTAGGATATGCACACACTGGCCCTTTTAGAGCCAGAGGGAGTGTGCGCGCACTATGAAAAGTACTTGGCAAGTCACATGTGGCATCTCACTACTCATTCACCACATGCCAAATAACTGTCCATGATTCAGTGGCATACAACTTGACATTGTCCCGGACAGTAACACATCTAAATCCCTGTTTGATGATCTCTGACTGCACAGGTTTAGCAAAAGAAGAAATTGCTACATTTAAGCTGATCCAGCTGTTCTTAGCTCAGCTCCATTAGGGCAGAGCAGGGATATTTGAATTCAGTTTAGCTACATCGGTATAGTTGCCAACTGCCCCAAATTTGCCGGGACTGTCCCTGATTTTCAGAGACAGTTCAGGCAAATTTGCATGGTCCCTGGATGAAAATGGGTGTTCCTAGGTGTGTCAGGCCGTTCGCATGGGTGGAGTTAGATTACCTGAGTTTACCAACTGAAAGGATGCCTACAGGGAGTCTTAACACAAACCTTCTAGTTCATCCTTGTTTCAGGACACATGAAAGCAGCAGTCTGAACCAATGATGTGACGGGGGAGGGGGGCACTATTGCTGAACTATAGTAACAGATCACAGCTCTGCTCTAATGGAGCTGAGCTAAAAAGCAGCCAAGGAGCAGGATCTGTGAAAAAATAGCAGATTATCATCCCCTGTATGTACTTTTTTTACATCTCATTTTTGAGTTCATGACAAGACAGCCCCTTTAAGTGGCCCCCATAGCTGCTTGCATGTAGTGCCATAAACTTATATAACAACAATGTGGTGGCGTCCAGGAGATCAGAAGAGTGTGTGTGTTCCTGGAAGGCTGCCATGCCCAGGGCCGTCTTTATTGCTGCCCCGGGCCCAGTTGCTCTTGGGGGGCCCAAGGCAGCTGCCTCTTGAGCCCCGCTGGCCACTGGTGACGTGGGGGGAGGCGGCACAGGGAGATGGGCTCATCATCATAGTCATCTGTATCGCTGTCCTCAGGAAGCGATACAGATAGAAGTGCTGCGGCAGGGGAGGGAGAGGCCAGTGCAGGCGGCGCAATGACATAATCGCGCCGCCTGAGCCGTATAGCGAGGGAAACAGGCCAGAAGAGGCCTGCATTGCATCGCTGCCAGCCTGATGGAGTTAAGTATAAGTGTTTTTTTTTGTTTTTTTATATGGCACTACTACTGGCACATGATTGGGGGGCATCTATGGGGGCACCTGTTACAGGCACATGATTGGGGGGCATCTATTGGGGCAACTGTTACTGGCACATGATTGGGGGCATCTATAGGGGCACTTGTTACTGGCACATGATTGGGGGCACTTGTTACTGGCACATGATTGGGGGTATCTATGGGGGCACTTGTTACTTGCACATGATTGGGGGGCATCTATGGGGGGACTTGTTACTGGCACATAATTGGGGGCATCTATGGGGACACTTGTTACTGGCACAAGATTGGGGGCATCTATGGGGATACTTGTTACTGGCACATGATTGGGGGACATCTATTGGGGCACCTGTTACTGGAACATGATTGGGGGCATCTATGGGGGCACTTGTTACTGGCACATGATTGGGGGACATCTATTGGGGCACCTGTTACTGGAACATGATTGGGGGCATCTATGGGGGCACTTGTTATTGGCACATGATTGGGGGGCATCTATGGAAGTACTTGTTACTGGGACATGATTGGGGGGCATCCATGGGGGCACATTATTGGGGGGCATCTATGGGGGCACATCTTACTGGCACATTATTGGGGGCACTGTGGGGGCATCTATGGGGCACTTCTTACTGGCACATTATTGGTGGCACTTTTTACTGGCACATTATTGGGTCGCACTATGGGGTCATCTATGGGGCACTTCTTACTGGCACATTATTGGGGGCGCTATGGGGGAATCTACTTAGGCCACAAAGAAGGGGTATTTTATATGGGGGAAGGGTGGAGAGGAACACTATAGGGGCTTCTACTGAGGCCACAAAGAAGGGGTATTTTATGGGGGGCTCTGTATAGGGGCATTTTATACTGGGGCACATTATGATGGGTACTATGGGGAAGGGGAGAGAGGAGTACTATGGGCTCATCTATGGGGGGGCACTAAGAAGGGGTATTTTATACTTGCAAATTATGGGGGACACTGAGGGCATCTACTGGGGCACTATATATGGGGCATTTTATACTGGTATATTATGGGGGCGCTAGGAAAAAAGGGGAGAGGAGCACTATGGGGGCATTTAGTGGGGGCACTATATAGGGGTATTTTATACTGGCACATTATGGGGGCACTATGGGGACATTAGCTCTACTGGGGGCATTAAAAGGGTGTATTTCTTACACTGGCAAATTATAAGGAGAATTATTACTACTAGGGGGCATTATGATGGGCTTTATTACTACTAGGGGTCTATGGGGAACATGATTACTTGTATGGGCACTATGGGAGCATTATTACTTCTGGGGCATAGTGGGGACATGTTGGGGGCACTGTAGGAGCACTATTACTACTATGTGTACTCTAGCAGAGAATTATTCCCATTGGTGGGACTTTTGGGAGCACTATTACTGTGGGGGCACCTTGGCACAGTATCAGCTTACCACAATTATTTTAGGGGGACATTATGTTCACACTATTAGTGTCAGGGGCACTATTTGCTGGGTGCAGTTACTTTAGGGTGTAAGAAACAGTCATGTAATGTCTCTAAGTTTCATTATCCTGGTAAACTGTGTTAAAATGTAATGTATAATGCTATTTCAGTAATACAGATAAATGTAAATGCCTGCAGTATTCGTTTGGTCAGTAGATGGCAGCATAGGACCAATTTGCATTGAAGTTTACCATAGAGAAAATGTATTAATGTGATACTGGCTCTTTAAGGCAGCAGTTAAGTGTTGAAGTGATACGCCCCTTATGATGTCAGCCTGCCTCAGTGTGAGCAGGAAGAAAGAGGAAGAGAGACTGGAACTATAACGGCTGCCATCTTGGCAAGAAAGAAAACAAGTTCTGTGCTGTGTAAGACGTGTGTGGAGATATTAAAGGACGTTCCTGTGCAGCCAAGCTGTGTGAACTTCAGTCTAGAGACGGATGGAGTATAAAGAGACCGTGCATTTAGTGAAGCCAAGTTAAAAGGACTGTGTGCAGCAACTAACCTGTGGAGCCGACATTGGGCTGAGTGGATTGCCCCAAACAGTAAAGAGACTCCCAGTGCTGTCGAGGTACCGGACAGTAACTGTAAAATTCTGGATTATATTCATCTTGTTTTCCGGCCTGCTGAGGAGGACTTCTTTGTTCCGGATCCTGCGCTGGTTAAAGGAAAAGGACGACATCGGGCCCCACCGTGCACTTCCACAAACTGTAAGAGGTCCACTTGGACCACTGGGATAAGGGGGGTGCGCACCCGCTTGAAAGTTAGGGTCAGTTAGGGATAGTCCCTGGGACTGTTAGTTCTTAGTGTCCGCACTGCGAATACGGACACAGCAAAGGTGAAAATTGTTGCAGTATCTGACTTGTATTGTTTATACTGTTTTGAATATTTTGCTTGTCTTTATCTCTGTAACTTCACTGTTAACCTGCTTTTATTAATTTATAGTAAATGCAATTTTCTTAATCTTGACCTCTGCGTACCACCTGCCTTGCTCTCGGTTCACAAGGACACTGTGTGCCAATAATTATTGAAGGGCACTATCTGCATGCTAAGGGCACTAACTACTATTATCATGAGGTTTTTCTGTTTCTGCAGTATAGTACTGGGGAGCAAAGCGGCACAGTATTGGGGGTGATAGGATGATTTGTCCAGAAGATGGGAGGATGATGGAAAAGTAGTAAACTACGATTTTGTTTGTCAAAATTCAGAGACGAGAAATGGCTGAAAAATGGTGGTCTGGTCTGAAAAGGAGAAAATGAGGAAAGAGAACATCTACATCAAAGAGACGTCACTGGATGTAAGAGGTATGTGGCACTGTATTACCCTGTATGTAGGGTTGGATGGAGGGGTTAGTAGTACAGTACTATCTGCACATTGCAATAAAAAAGTATTTACATTACTGCCAAGGATCACCTCTAGTGGCCAATCATCATTATTAAACCCTTCTATTTTTTGCAAATCTGACATGTGTCAATTTATGTCGTAATAGCTTTGGAACACTTTTACTTATCCAAGCCATTCTGAGATTGTTTTCTAGTGACACATTGTATTTCATGATAGTCATAAATTTGAGTCAATATATTTAACCTTTATTTGTGGAAAAAATACCAAATTTACCCAAAATTATTTCTCTACTTCTATAATAGATAGTAATACCTCATATAATAGTTATTACTTTACATTTCCCATATTAGGTCATGTATTTCATGTTTGGATCATTTTGAAAATTGAATTTTATTTTTTGGGGACGTTAGAAGGCTTAGAAGTTTAGAAGCAAATCTTGATTTGACTTGAATTTCTAAAACCCACTTTTTAAGGACCAGTTCAGGTTTCGCCGTCAGCTTTTTCAAGGGGTAAAGAAATGCTTAGCCACAGGAAAGTGTAGCTTCTTCTCTTTAATTGTGTGGCGGTGGGACCACATCCTTGCATTGAGTCTCTGTCCTGTTTCTCCAATGTAGAGGCCTCTAACAGGACATTTAGTGCAGAGAATCAGATAAACAACATTAGATGTAGAACATGTGAATGTCCCAGGGATCCTATATTCCTGCTGTGTGTTGGGGATCCAGATCTTATCTGTTGTCATTATATGGGAACAGGTTTTGCATCTGCTTATATTACAGGGATGGGTTCCTTTAAATTAGAGAAGAAGCTACACTTTCCTGTGGCTAAGCATCTATGTAGCCCAGGACACAATGTAGAACATATGAAAGTTCTCATATTAAAAGGTAACTTTCCCAAAAAGCCAGAAGAATTTGGGAATACAAATTTATAACACTGCTTGACACTTTAAATACTGGACTGAATTTGTCCCCGGGATTTATGACGCACTACAAGATCTAAAGAGTCTGCTGAAGACATAGTCGGGGCACCAGGTCTCTGAGATAACATCAATTTAGAGACCATAAAACTTTCACACCCCTTATCTGTAAGATAATTAAGGACTCATTCTCAAGATCTTTAATATGTTTTTTTTTTTTGTTTTTTTTTTCAAATGTCCATCCATTCCCCCCATGCCTCTGTTCTTATTGTATATATATATTGCTGTTTCTTCATATATTCTTGTAGTACGCCTGATGAAGAGACTGGTGATGTCTCGAAAGCTCGCTATGTAACATCATTACTTCTATTTTTGTTAGCCATTAAAAGGTATCAAACCTGCAATACTCTTATTTTGTTTCTCTTAATGAGAGCACTAAACTATGATTTTTTGATCATTCATTATTACACATTATGGGGCAAGGTTACCAAAAATTTGGTTGTTTTGGCGCAGTTTTTATTTATCTATTTTTACAGCGTTTACCCGAGGGATTAGGTCATGTGACTGTTTTATAGAGCAGATCGTTATGGACGTGGCAATACCTAATATGTATACTTTTTCTTATTTCTTTAAGTTTTACACAATAATAGCATTTTTGAAACCGAAATAATGATGTTTTAGTGTATCCATAGTTTGAGAGCCATAGCTTTTTTTATTTTTTGACCGATTGTCTTAGGTAAGATCTCATTTTTTGAGGGATGAGGTGATAGTTTGATTGGTACTATTTTGGGGGGTATATGCCTTTTTGATCGCTTGGTGTTGCAATTTTTGTGATGTAATGTCATTGGCGCTTTTTCAAAAAGCGTTTAACTGTGTGCCCTTAGAAGCCATCACAGCCATGCCTACTATTGGCATGGCTGTGATTGGCCAACTGCAGCATGTGACCCAGCCTCTATTTAAGCTGGAGTCACGTAGCGCCGCCCGTCACTCTGCTCTGATTAGTGTAGGGAGAGGCTGCAGCTGCTGTCAGGGAGAGATCAGGGAGAAATATTAAGAAGAACTGCCGTTTACCTTAGCGATCTAAACCCAATGTGTTATGTGGGTGCAGTGCACAATTTTTTTAAGCCTGCACTGAGCCAACTTCTGCTGAAAACCAACTTTTTTTAACTTCAGTTTGTCACTATCAATACCTAATCGGCAGCCATTTTATGCAAAGATGGTGAACCAGCACTATCTATCTTCATGTCTGCTAGTCCAGAAATAGAGCTTTTTTGCTGACTGTGCTTAAAAAACTTTGTTCATATACTGGTCATCTTTGATTACATGTGCATAGGTGACAGTCACATTTAGGCCACAAATACGGCCATTAGGTTACTGCGGTTAAAAAAGACCGTTTGTTCATATACTGGTCATTTTTTAATTAATGTGCATTGATTACAGTCACATTTAGGCCACAAATACGGCCATTAGGTTACTGCGGTTAAAAAAAAACTTTTTTTCACATACTGGTCATCTTTGATTACACGTGCATAGGTGACAGTCACATTTAGGCCACAAATGCGGCCATTTGGTCACTGCGGTTTCAAAAAAACGTTTGTTCATATACTGGTCATCTTTGATTAAACGTGCATTGATTACAGTCACATTTAGGCCACAAATACGGCCATTTGGTTACTGCGGTAAAAAAAAAATGTTTGTTCATATACTGGTCATTTTTTATTAAACGTACATTCATAACAGTCACATTTAGGCCAAAAATACGGCCATTTGGTTACTGCGGTTTAAAAAAAAGTTTGTTCATATACTGGTCATTTTTGATTAAACATGCATAGATTAAAGTCACATTTAGGCCACAAATACGGCCATTTGGTCACTGCGGTTTCAAAAAAACGTTTGTTCATATACTGGTCGTCTTTGATTAAACGTGCATTGATTACAGTCACATTTAGGCCACAAATACAGCCATTTAGTTACTGCGGTTAAAAAAAAACGTTTGTTCATATACTGGTCATTTTTGATTAAACAAACCTCCTACTCCTAGATCCAGATTTTTTATTTTTTTTTCTGTATTTTATGTTATTTTAAGTCATTTCCCTATCCACATTTGTTTGCAGAACAGTTGCCATGCTCTTAAGCACATTTTGATGCCTTTTGCAGCCCTCTAGCCCTTTCCAGGACTATTTTAGAGCCATTTTAGTGGCCAAAAGTTCGGGTCCCCATTGACTTCAATGGGGTTCGGGGTCAAGTTCGGGTCCCGGACCCGAACTTTTTTTTGAAGTTTGGCCGAACCTGCAAAACTCGAACATCCAGGTGTCAGCTCAACTGTAAATGCATGTATGGATTGTTATAAAGTTGTCACATTTTATTGCATAATTCTGTGAGATGGGCATAATGGTGTAGCTATTACTATTACTGCATTAATATTTGGCTTACATAGGGGCACCAGTATGTAGGTACTAAGTGGTCCCAAAATAATGGCATTCAGATCATTGGATCAACAGGTTACACTAGGATAATAGGGTTAGGCTGGATCTAGCTATTATTATGACTTCCAATAGGCAGTTTGTGCGTCACCCTAGCACAGAGGTGGGCAAACTTTTTGACTCGTGGGCCACAATGGGTTCATATATTGGACCCAGGGGCCGGACCAAGAGTAGATGGATGGGGCGTTTGTGTGAATTAATATAAATTAAATTTACATTTCGTAACATTAAAGGTTTAGTTTAATTCAAGGTAGAAAATCATAAAAAGAGTTATTCTACAAAACTTTTATGCAATGTATTTCTTTCATAACAGTATGTATAACTCATCTTCAATTTTAGTGGGAACAGTGTTGCTGGTCTCCTTTTTTGCTAAGGCATCAAAGTCTGGAGTTAGCTTTGTTGTTGCAATTCGCAGAATAGATACTGTGCCAGTATATAGGGCCCCATAGTGCCCCACATAATGTGCCAGTATATAGGGCCCCCATAGTGCTTCCCCTCTTCTCCATAGTGCCCCCCATATTGTGTCAGTATATAGGGCCCCCATAGTGCTTCCCCTCTTCTCCATAGTGCCCCCCCCCATATTGTGCCAGTATATAGGGCCCCCATAGTGCTTCCCCTCTTCTCCATAGTGGCCCCTATAGTGCTTCCCCATCTTCTCCATAGTGCCCCCCCATATTGTGCCAGTATATAAGGCCCCCATAGTGCTTCCCCTCTTCTCAATAGTGGCCCCCATAGTGCTTCCCCTCTTCTCCATAGTGCCCCCCCATATTGTGCCAGTATATAAGGCCCCCATAGTGCTTCCCCTCTTCTCCATAGTGGCCCCCATAGTGCGTCCCCTCTTCTCCATAGTGCCCCCCATATTGTGTCAGTATATAGGGCCCCCATAGTGCTTCCCCTCTTCTCCATAGTGCCCCCCATATTGTGCATGTATGAAGGGCCCCCATAGTGCTTCCCCTCTTCTCCATAGTGCCCCCCATATTGTGTCAGTATATAGGGCCCCCATAGTGCTTCCCCTCTTCTCCATAGTGCCCCCCCATATTGTGCCAGTATATAGGGCCCCCATAGTGCTTCCCCTCTTCTCCATAGTGGCCTCTATAGTGCTTCCCCATCTTCTCCATAGTGCCCCACCATATTGTGCCAGTATATAAGGCCCCCATAGTGCTTCCCCTCTTCTCAATAGTGGCCCCCATAGTGCTTCCCCTCTTCTCCATAGTGCCCCCCCATATTGTGCCAGTATATAAGGCCCCCATAGTGCTTCCCCTCTTCTCCATAGTGGCCCCCATAGTGCGTCCCCTCTTCTCCATAGTGCCCCCCATATTGTGTCAGTATATAGGGCCCCCATAGTGCTTCCCCTCTTCTCCATAGTGCCCCCCATATTGTGCATGTATGAAGGGCCCCCATAGTGCTTCCCCTCTTCTCCATAGTGCCCCACGATATTTTGGCAGTATATAAGGCCCCCATAGTGCTTCCCCTCTTCTCCATAGTGCCCCACGATATTTGGGCAGTATACAAGGCCCCCATAGTGCTTCCCCTCTTCTCCATAGTACCAATCCATATTGTGCCAGTATATAGGGCTCCCACCCCCCTTCTTGCCACAGTATACTATAAATAATAAAAACAAACATATACTTACCTTACGCTGCTGTCAGTGATGCGATGCAGGCCTCTTCCAGCCTGTGTCCTGCTCTGTACGGCTCAGGTGGCGCGATGACATCATCGTGCCGCCTGCACCGGCCTCTGATAAGCTACAGGCGCTAGGCCTGTAGCCTATCAGAGGAACGGGCAAGAGAGAAAGCTCTGCAGGCCGGATTATAAATCCACCCTAGCATATCATTTTAGGTTTGAGAACAGAGATGTGCTATTAATGCATAATAAACTATAACTAATAAATAGTCCATGTCTCCCAAAGCAATGGTTTCATTTCTAAATCAACAAGCCATTGGTGAAAATTCTCAAGGAATAATACTCTATGGTAATTTTTTATGCTCAGACTGCTTGTTTACCGCAGATTCCAGCACATTACATTCACACGCTGGGAATAATTATTACTTGCCCATGACTAAATTGCATTGCATCTAGCAGCGAAAATTATAGGGTGTCAATCTTTATCCCTGTAAGCATAAACACGCTTTATGGGGCTCAGCCTTCAGCAAATGTGCGGCCAACGTATGGTTTAAAGGGACAGAAACAAGGGAAGCAGAATAAATGGCTTTCTGTTATAAGCATATCAAACATTTATTGTTATAAAGGCTGCCACATTCCAGATGACTATGGATGCCAGATATATTAAATAATAATTACGTTGACTGGCTGGGAAATGAGACCACAGGCCTCATGTTTAATACATGGTGCTCAGCTATGAGACACTTTACTGCTAAATATTATTTATTAATAAGTCATCAATATATTAAGCATCCCTCCATAGTGAAATGTCACTGCTTAAGGATGCTTGTTTGTCTATTAAGAAACCGTGCTCTGAAATTAACACCATTAAATGAATGGCCCAGTTCTGCTTGGGACGCCTGCTTTGACTACAATTGCTGTTTTGAGAGCAGCCAGCAGAGGTCTACACAGAAAACAGTGGGCCCCACAGCAAAACTCAGAAAGGTCCCTGAGAAAGAAAAGCTGTCTCCAGGCACACTGCTAAATTGTACTGCTGAAATAGTGTACAATGCCTAAATAAAACTGTGGTGTACAAAAAGCAACATGGTAAAGAGCGGGCTCGCTGTGAAGAAGTCCTAGGAGGAGCAGAATGGCGGCAATAAAGTAGGACAGAGTTGAGAGACAATGAGCAATTGCATCTGGGGAGACAGAGCATCTGTGTTCATTATGTTTGAGGCACAAAAGGGAGGTGGGGGGGGGGGCACATATAGGTTCAATAACTATGTGGAGGTTTTATTATTATACCATGGAGGCAATAACACTGCTGTGGGGAGCATTAAAAGGAGCACTATTAGAGTGTGGGGACTAAAATCAGGCACCATTGGTCCGTGGGGGGTCCTAAAAGGAGTATCATAACTGTATGGAGCATAAAGGAGGGAACTCTTCCTGCACGGGGCACCATGTAGGCCCCTTTTAACATATGGAGGACTGCCTGTTTTATTTACTGTGAAGACAATGGAATATAATCACCATTGTTCAGGGGGAGGTTAACAGCAGCAGGGTCCACTCATGACCTTTGCAGTAGGCCCACCGATGTGTTAAAACAGCCCTGACCCTTGCTCCCAAAAACACCATCTGCACCGCAACATCTCCACTCACAGGGCTCAAATGAAATGTGGGGTATGAGCAGGCACATTTACAGAAACCAGACCTTCCAAAATGAATCTCTTGTTAACAACAGTCCAATAACTGATAAGGACAGGGAAGTAACTCAAGCTTCTCCATCTTGCACACAAGGTGCTAGGAACAAGTAATCCAGCAACAACCTCTTAGTTTAGGTTGAAGAACATAGTCTCTCATATATTTTTCACACAAGGACCCTTAGCTTAGTCCCTTTCCGCACCCTTCTGGGTTAGCCATCAGGTGGCCACTGTGGCCTCTGCACTTGCTCAGGTCCCTTTTCAGCAGACTTGCCTCCGGTCAAACTTCAGCCACACAAACATAGTACTGCATCTTCATCTCTAGCTGCTGATTTTTCCTCACAGGGTGAAGACTCTTGTAAACCTAACAGTCAATAGTCACTTGAAGGACTTTACTTGAATTCTCAATTCTCTCCACAGGAGGGCAAAGCGATTACAAACCAGGCAACAGTTAATTACACAGGCGCTTGGCAGTTGCAGCTCTATCTCTCTATTTCACCAAGTCACAGTCTTTCAACACCAGTGGGGAGGCTTCTCATTCAACCCACCTCCCTTTGTGCATAGGCCGCACTATACCAGCAAATGTTTCTCTGCAAATATGGGATTACCAGACCAGAGAATTAATCAATATCAGAGAATTTTTACCTCTACCCTGCTACTATCTTCTAAGCGCCTCTTATAATGTCATCTGATATAAGTTACATTATGTCCTCCAGAAATGTGCATAAAGCTATGTTAAAGAGGACCTTTCATCAGAAAATAGTGTGTTAAATTCTCATGTTGTACCGGTACTTAAGGACACATGACGTACCAGTACGTCATGTGTATTTCTGATCACCGCCGCTCGGCGGCCAGTGATCGGAACCCGATGCCTGCTCAAATCGTTGCGGTGCCATCAGGTCCCCGTGGGGCTGTAGGGGGGACCAGATGGCATGGAAGGCAGCGCGATGCCTAAGGAAGGCATCGCACTACCTTCCGGTGACCAGCCTGTGAGATCCAGCCCCCTGGATCTCACAGGCAGGAAGCTGTATGAGTAATACACACAGTATTACTCATACAGCCAATGCATTCTAATATATAAGTATTCAAATGCATTGTAAAGGGGATTAGACCCCCAAAAGTTGAAGTCCCAAAGTGGGACAAAAAATAAAGTGAAAAAAAAGTTGAAAAAATAAATTTTTCACCCCAAAAAATTTAGTTTCAAGTAAAAATAAACAAAAACGTTGGCTCAGAATATGGAGACACTATAACATCATGTTTTGGGTTTTAAAAAAGCAGTTATTGTGTAAAACTTAAAGAGGACCTTTCACTAGAATAAAAAATCTAAACTAAGCATATAGACATGGAGAGCGGCGCCCAGGGATCTCCCTGCACTTACTATTATCCCTGGGCGCCGCTCCGTTCTCCCGGTATAGGCTCCGGTATCTTCATATGTTCGGGTCAACTGGATGGAGCCTGCCGGCGTCTCCTTCTCCCAGGCTGTAGCGCTGGCCAATCGCAGTGCTCAGCTCATAGCCTGAGATATTTTTTTTCCTCTCAGGCTATGAGCTGAGCGCTGCGATTGGCCAGCACTCCAGCCTGGGAAAAGGAGACGCTGGCAGGCTCCACCCAGTTGAGCCGAACATATGAAGATACCTGAGCCTATACCGGGAGAACGAAGCGGCGCCCAGGGATAATAGTAAGTGCAGGGAGATCCCTGGGGACAGCTCTCCATGTCTGCATGCTTAGTTTAGATTTTTTATTCTAGTGAAAGGTCCTCTTTAAATAAATAAAAAAAGTATACATATTAGGTAACGCCGCGTCCGTATCGACCGGTTCTATAAAAATATCACATGACCTAACCACTCAGGTGAACACCGTAAAAAAAATTATATTAAAACGGTGTAAAAAAAAGCTATTTTTTGTCATCTTACATCACAAAAAGTGCAATAGCAAGCGATCAAAAAGTCATATGCACCCCAAAATATTGCTAATTAAACCATCATCTCATCCCACAAAAAATGAAACCCTACCTAAGATGATCGCCCAAAAACTGAAAAAACTATGGCTCTCATACTATGGAGACACTAAAACATGATATTTTTTTTGTTTCAAAAATGATATTATTGTGTAAAACTTACATAAATTAAAAAAAGTATACATATAAGGTATCGCCGCGTCCGTAATACCTGCTCTATAAAAATATCACATGACCCAACCCCTCAGGTGAAAACCGTAATTAAAAAAAATAAAACGGTGTAAATAAAAGGCATTTTTTGTCATCTTACATCACAATAAGTGTACTAGCAAGCAATCAAAAAGTCATACGCACCCCAAAATAGTGCCAATCAAACAGTCATCTCATCTCACAAAAATCATACCCTACCCAAGTTAATCACCCAAAAACTGAAAAAACTATGGCTCTCAGACTATGGAGACACTAAAACATTATTATTTTTTGTTTCAAAAATGAAATCATTGTGTAAAACATACATAAATAAAAAAAAAGTATACATATTGGGCATCACCGCGTCCTGTCACCTCATCCCGCAAAAAATGGGCCCCTACCTAAGACAATCACCCAAAAAATAAAAAAAAACTATGGCTCAGAATATGGAGACACTAAAACATCATTTTTTTGTTTAAAAAAAGCTGTTATTGTGTAAAACTTAAGTAAATTACAAAAAGCATACATATTAGGTATCGCCGCGTCCGTATCGACCGGCTCTATAAAAATATCACATGACCTAACCCCTCAGGTGAACACCGTAAAAATATAAAAATAAAATCTATGTAAAAAAAGCAATTGTTTGTCATCTTACATTACAAAAAGTGTAATAGCAAGCGATCAAAAAGTCATATGCCAATCAAACTGTCATCTCATCCCGCAAAAAATGAGACCCTACCTAAGATAATCGCCCAAAAACTGTAAAAACTATGGCTCTCAGACTATGGAGACAATAAAAAAAATTTTTTGTTTAAAACATGAAATCATTGTTTACAACTTACATAAATAAAGAAATTGTATACATATTAGGTATCACCACATCCGTGACAAGCTGGTCTATAAAAATACCACATGATCTAACCTGTCAGATAAATGTTGTAAATAACAAAAAAAACGGTGCCAAAACAGCTATTTCTTGTTACCTTGCCTCACAAAAAGTGTAATATAGAGCAACCAAAAATCATATGTACCCTAAACTAGTCCAAACAAAACTTCCACCCTATCCCGTAGTTTCTAAAATGGGGTCACTTTTATGGAGTTTCTACTCTAGGGGTGCATCAGGGGGGCTTCAAATGGGACATGGTGTCAAAAAAACAGTCCAGCAAAATCTGCCTCCCAAAAAACGTATGGCATTCATTTCCTTCTGCGCCCTGCCGTGTGCCCGTACAGCAGTTTATGACCACATATGGGGTGTTTCTATAAACGACACAATCAGGGCCATAAATATTGAGTTTTGTTTGGCTATTAACCCTTGCTTTGTAACTGGAAAAAAGGAATTAAAATGGAAAACTTGCCAGAATATTTAAATTCTGAAATTTGATCTCCATTTGCCAATAACTCTTGTGGAACACCTAAAGGGTTAATGACGTTTGTAAAATCAGTTTTAAATACCTTGAGGGGTGTAGTTTCTTAGATGGGGTCACTTTTATGGAGTTTCTACTCTAGGGGTGCATCAGGGCGGCTTCAAATGGGACATGGTGTCGAAAAAAAACAGTCCAGCAAAATCTGCCTTTCAAAAACCGTATGGCATTCCTTTCCTTCTGCGCCCTGCCGTGTGCCCGTACAGCAGTTTACAACCACATATGGGGTGTTTCTGTAAACTACAGAATCGGGGCCATAAATATTGAGTTTTGTTTGGCTGTTAACCCTTGCTTTGTAACTGGAAAAAAAATATTAAAATGGAAAATCTGCCAAAAAAGTTAAAAATTTAGATAGTATCTCTATTTTCCATTAATTCTTGTGGAACACCTAAAGGGTTAACAACGTTTGTAAAAATCCGTTTTGAATACCTTGAGGGGTGTAGTTTCTAGAATGGGGTCATTTTTGGGTGGTTTCTATTTTGTAAGCCTCACAAAGTGACTTCAGACCTGAACTAGTCCTTAAAAGGTTGGTTTTTGAAAATTTCTGAGAAATTTCAAGATTTACTTCTAAACTTCTAAGCCTTGTAACGTCCCCCAAAAATAAAATGTCATTCCCAAAATGATCCTAACATGAAGTAGACATATGGGGAATGTAAAGTAATAACTTTTTATAGGTATTACTATGTATTATAGAAGTAGAGAAATTGAAACTTGGAAATTTGCACATTTATTAAATTTTTGGGCAAATTTGGTATTTTTTTATAAAGAAAAATGTAGGGTTTTTTTACTCCATTTTACCAGTGGCATGAAGTACAATATGTGACAAAAAACAATCTCAGAATGGCCTTAATAAGTCAAAGCGTTTTAAAGTTATCACCACTTAAAGTGACACTGGTCAGATTTGCAAAAAATGGCCTGGTCCTTAAGGTGAAAGAAGGCTGTGTCCTTAAAGGGAGTCTTTCACGCCGATTCACCGTATTAACCAACCTAACAACAGACTTATGTCCACGGCATCCCCCCTATTAAAACTGTGCTTACCGTATGTTGCTTGCTATCATCGTTCTGCCAAAAAACACTTTTAATCCATATGCAAATTAGGCTGTGAAGGTGCCCAGGGGTGGCGTTACAACAGCCGGTGCCCAGGCCCCTGGGTCATTTTCATACAAATCCACTCCCCCTCCACCGCGTCTGCCCGCCCTTTGGTCTCTGCTCTAACCTCCCTCCTCCCGTCCATAATCCTGCGCATGCGCCGATGACCGCGATAACGGCGCGTGCACATTGAATGACCACAGTCTGGCCGGGGCATCAGAGTTTACCTTGCGCATGCGCCAGCCCCGGCTTAACTTACGTTCTTGCCGGTAAACTGTGATGCCCCGGCCAGACTGTGGTCATTCAATGCGCACGCGCCGATATCGCGGTCATCGACGCATGCGCTTGGCAGCAGCTGCCTGACACTGGTTTCTACAGCTTAGTTTGCTGTTCACTAAAATTCCTAGGTTTTTTTCCATGTCAGTGTTACCCAGTGTTTTACCATTTAGTATGTATGGGTGACTTGCATTATCCCTTCCCATGTGCATAACCTTACATTTGTCAGTGTTAAACCTCATCTGCCACTTACCTGCCCAAGCCCCCAATCTATCCAGATCCCTCTGTTGCAGTATACTGTCCTCTTCTGTGTTAATTACTTTATACAGTTTAGTGTCATCTGCAATTTTTTTTATTTTACTGTGCAAGCCTTCTTCAAGATCATTAATAAATATATTAAAGAGAATAGGGCCCAATACCGACCCCTGAGGTACTCCACTAGTGACAGTGACCCAATTTGAGTGTGTACCATTAATAACCACCCTCTGTTTTCTATCACCGAGCCAGTTACTTACCCACATACATACATTTTCTCCCAATTCAAGCATTCTAATTTTATATACTAACCTTTTATGCGGTACAGTGTCAAATGCTTTGGAGAAGTCCAGATATACGACATCCATTGATTCGCCGCTGTCAAGTCTAGAACTTACCTCCTCATAGAAACCGGTTAAATTAGTTTGACATGACCAATCCCTCATGAAGCCATGCTGATATGGCGTTATTTGCTAATTTTTATTGAGGTACTCTAAGATAGCATCGTTTAGAAAACCTTCAAACAGTTTAACCACAACAGATGTTAAACTTACTGGCCTATCATTTCTGGGCTCTGTTTTTTTACCCTATTTTAATTATTAGCACCACATTTGCTATGCGTCAGTATAGAGTCCTTAAGTATCAGAAATAAGGGTCTGGCTATGACATTACTTAATTCCATGCTACCCTCCTGTTTTAGTGATTTAAATGCTTTCTTTTTGTCATTTATTGCTTTCTTTACAGTTCTTTTTAATACAGGGTACCGCGCACTACCTTCGCTGCTATGGATCCTGTTAACCTTACTGGGAGAGAAACCACAGTCACATAACACCAAAACAAGATTACCTTGCTATTGAATCCTCCTTTGTGATCTCTGTACCACTCCTATTGCAGGCTTGATTTCAGGATGCTTGCGGGTCTGGTATCTCTTTTTGCTGGAGCACGCCCCGGCCGGTGGCATTGCTCAGTGCTACTAGGTTTGAAAGCTCGCGCTCACGTGGAGAGACCTAGTGACGTCACTAACCGAGCTACAGATCACTACAAGTGCCAAACTTCAAACGCGTTTCGAACAATGCGTTGTCCTTTGTCAGGGAATCACTCTGGCACTGCTCGATACCATCCTTTTATACCTTCAAACATTAGCTTGCTTTAACTATTCATGTGCCGCATTTTACTTTCACTCTTCTATTCCTTATATATATACTTTAATCAAAAGCAAACACATCTATTTCCATATTTAAACCTTTCAGTACTAATGTATCCATATTAAAAATCCACTTTGCTTCCATTTTTTACATACTCTTAATATAATCTATCCCCCCGATCATCTACCTCTACTATTTCTACTCTCTAAAAAATTGGCCTTTCAAACTTCCCTTGTGTTTTTCCATGTTACGTCCAGAGAAAATTTGAGGAACATCCACTATCAAGATATTACACAGTAAAACACAAAGAGAAGTTTAAATATCAGGTCTATTGGTTGATACTAAGTCCAGTATGGCCGTCCCTCTAGTCGGGTTCTGAACCAGTTGGGAGAGGTGATTGTCTTTGGTTATTGCCAAGAACCTGTCTCCTTTATGAGATATACAGGTTTCAGTTTCCCAGTCTATATCTGGGTAGTTGAAGTCCCCCATAATAACCCCCTCATTATGATTTGCCGCCTCGTCTATCTCGTTTAGTAGTAGATTTTCTGTGGACTCTGGTATATTAGGTGGTTTATAATAAACTCCTATTAGTATTTTATTATTGTTTTTTCCTCCATGTATCTCTACCCACAGTGACTCCACATGTTCATGTCCCTTACTTATATCTTCTTGGATTGTGGGCTTTAGACAGGACTTTACATAAAGGCAGACCCCTCCCCCTCTCTGTTTTTTGTGATCCTTTCTAAACAGACTATAACCTTGTACATTAACCGCCCAGTCATTGCTATCATCCAGCCATGTCTCAGTTATTCCCACTATGTCATGGTCCTCCTCACACATCACTAATTCCAGTTCACCAGTTTTATTAGTCAGGCTTCTGGCATTAGTATACATACAATTAAGAGGTTTATGTATATTTTTTTCCATACACCTTTCCTTATGAACTGTTCTAGTCCCTCCTTCCATTCCTCCCCCAATCCCATTACCTTTCCCCTGGTCTCTATCTGCACTATTTTCCCCTCCTATAACGTAATTTCCCCCCCCCCCCCTAGTCCCTAGTTTAAACACTCCTCCAACCTTCTAGCCATCTTCTCCCCCAACACAGCTGCCCCTTCCTCATTGAAGTGCAGCCCGTCCCTACGATAGAGCCTGTAGCCAACAGAGAAGTCGGCCAAGTTCTCCAGGAACCCAAACCCCTCCTTCCTACACCAGTTCTTGAGCCACCTGTTACCCTCCCTAATCTCCCGCTGCTTTACTTGTGTGGCTTGTGGTACAGGTAGTATTTTGGAAAACACTACCTTTGAGGTCCTTGCTCTAAGCTTGTGACCTAAATCCCTAAAATTACTTTTAAGGACGCTTACCATTAACTTTGTCATTGGTTCCGATATGGACCATGACCGCTGGATCTTCTCCGGCCCCTCCCAGTAATCTGTCAACCCGATCTGCGATGTGTCGAACTCGAGCACCAGGAAAACAACACACCGTTCGACGAT
The DNA here is from genome assembly GCF_014858855.1 of Bufo gargarizans. Classification (NCBI taxonomy): domain Eukaryota; kingdom Metazoa; phylum Chordata; class Amphibia; order Anura; family Bufonidae; genus Bufo; species Bufo gargarizans. The sequence continues at coordinate 597,508,627 of NC_058081.1, read as the reverse complement.
CCCGATCTTTGTGACAGATTGTCCTATCTGTACCCCTAATAATTGAGTCTCCCACTACCAGCACCTGTCTGGCCTGCCCTGCTCTCCTGGCCCCCTGCTTACTGGAGCTGACCTTCCCCTGACTGGCAGAGGAAGGGTCCGGCTGCAGCAGTGCTCTCCCTGAACTGACATCCCCCTCATCTGCCAACCTTGCAAACTTGTTGAGGTGTGTCAGATCACGGCTAGCCTCTTCCCTCTACCCCGCTTTCTAACTGTTATCCAGCTAGCTACCTCACTTTCCCCAGCCTCCTCACTACCACGCTCCCCAACATCTACCCCATAGAGTGCTTGCTCAGTGAGCAGCAAACTCTTTTGCAAATTGTCAACACTTCTCAGTGTTGAAACTCACTCGATTAGATATATGATGTGCGATTCCAAACGGGCAATTTGCTCACATTTTGAACAAAGATATGCACCCTCAAACGGCTCTTCCAGGACTGCATACTGTACATTAGACAAGTACTGTACATACGCAAGAAAAAAGAGCCTCAATTCTCATATGAAATACAATATAACAATGAAACCATCATCTTGCTGGAGCTGTGAAGGAAGAATTTTCTTGTGGTCCCACAGATATATAAATACAACAGTTTACAGTGTGATAAAATAAAAAACAACAAAACACGTAATGTAAAAAGGGATAAAAACTGACCAAGGAGGTTTCACTAATACCTCCAAATAAGGGCTCATGCACACAAACGTATTTTATTTCCGTGTCAGTTTAGTTTTTTTTGCGGATGTATGCGGAACCATTTATTTCAACAGGTCCGCAAAAAAAAGGAAGTTTTATTAGGGGCCAGCTGTTCAGTGTATTTTGCGGATCACGAAATACATATCGTCGTGTGCATGAGCCCTAAGGTGTAGTCTGTGCTACAGGGTAATACTGTATATGAGAGAGACTGGTTTGCTGATGGAAGAGATTTGTGAAGCACAGTTAATCTGAGGTAAGGCACAATCCTGTAAGGGTAGGGAAAAGTGCAGTCCTGTGCTCCACCCGCACAACTGTTCCTACCTACTGTACGATCCGTCCTAACTGACAGCCCACAACTGGATGACAATCCATTCTTACTAAGTGCAGGGGCCTAGACCAAAATGGTAAAAGAGTAGTAAGACAGAACAAGGTGAAAACCAGAGAGACAGAACCAGGACCGGATCAGGATCCAAAATAAGATACAAATACACAGCAAACTGAAACCTGGAGAAAATGTCAGAGACGCCAAAAGGCAAATGCAAGGTCACAAACTGGCAAAGTCAAATACCAGGAGGTCACGTCAGAGGCAAAATCAGTAATCAGAGGCAATGTCAAAGAAACAGGCAAAGGTCAGAGTAGCAAACACACCACTAGCTAGTGAGGCTTAGAAAACCAATCACAGGCACCTGTGGCCAGCAGCTGCCTATTTAAATAGCCCGCCTCAGGGAACATGTGATGCTGGCACAAAGACTGATTGTTCCGGCATCCCGGCTCACTGCTAGGTAAAGCAGGCCCACTGTCAGTAGGACTAGTTGCCGTAGCAGAGCGATGCCTTTGCCACCACCATATTGCTGCTGGACTAGCCACGGGAGTGCAGACATGTAAGCACGTGTGGTGAAGAGCATAGAAGAGAAGTAGCAACACCAGTGTTGTGGAGCTAGCACCAGTGTTGTGGAGCTAGCACCAGTGTTGTGGAGCTAGCACCAGTGTTGTGGAGCTAGCACCAGTGTTGTGGAGTCAGATTACTAAAGTAGACCAAGGAGCAAAAGGCTGCAGGGAGCAGCCAATCAATGCAAGAGGCAGCCAAGTTACTAGTGATTTGAATCTGCTGAGAAGTTTGGCATAAAGCAGAAGACACCTGGTGTACCAATGGTATGACTAACTAAGACATCACAGACTCCATAGACTGTTAAAGGAGCTACATACATGAGCATCCTGGTTCATGGCCAATTTAATACATTGGTGGGTCCCGTGCAAAAGTTTCAAGAACGGCCCCCAGCCAACAACCTTGATCATTGTTAATTTCTCCAGAACCTACATATACAGAACAACCACATATAGCCAATACATACCTCCCAATTTGTGAACAGCCAAACTAGGGACACTATTAGCAGTGCGCGTAGTGCGCGGCATCACATTTTTACGACACTAAGCCACGCGTCTAACACTTTGTGCACCCACACAGTATAATGTCGTCTTAGTGCCCCTTTCACAGTAATTGAATCTCTTAAGTGCCCTCACACAGTAAAATACCCACTTCAGTCGCTATGGGGCCCAGGAGCCTGAGGGGGCCCAAAGACACATAAGAAGGCACCAGTATGATAGAAAGTGCATGCTGATTAAGGTATACCTCTGGCTGGAGGGAAGGGGTTAGGTCAATAACTTGGCATTGGGGAGGGAAGGGGGGGGGGGGCGTTTCAATTTTTGTCTGGGGCAACACAAAGGCAATGTGCTTGCCTGACCCTGGCCACAAAGTACTGAGGGAAGGGGGCCCAAGATGAACTCTTGCACCAGGGCCCATGAACCTTTAGTTACGCCCCTGGGAGGAGCACTTCTGCCTTCACACAGGGGTAGCCAGGCCACGTGATATCCAACGTCAGACCTGGCTTGGCTGCCCCTGCCCAGCATAAGCAGCCAGCACTCAGGAAGCAACACCACTTACTGTCTGTCCAAAACCAGACAGAAATGGAGGAGCTCCAAGCTTGGCTCCGGCTGCTGTCTGTGCGCTAGCACCACACAGCGGCCGCAGGAGTCAGCCAGTAAGATAGTCATGTTTGTCAGCTATGGTAAAAGGTATTGATTACACTACACCCTAAATCAAATAATTCAGTGACTTAACCAAAAATCACAGACAGGAACAGACAAAATATTTTTACGGACATATACTCTGCACTTTTTTACAGGCCACGTTCCCACATCACACTTTCAATAGCCCGAATTCGCAACGACCTCAAAGTTTGGGCTTATTCACACTAACATGTGCTGACCGTTGCCATATTGCGGCCTGCATTTGCAGATCCGCAATACACGGGCACACTCCTGTGTGCATTCCGCATCCTGGATGCGGACCTATTCACTTAAATGGGTCCGCAAATCCGGAGATGCGGAACAGAGTGCTTCCTGGGGTTCCGTTCTGTGCCTCCACACCGCAAAAAGATAGAACATGCTCTATCTTTTTGCGGAACAGACGGATTGCGGACCCAAGTGAATGGGTCCGCGATACCCATGTGGCTGGGCCACGGTTGGTGCCAGTGCATTGCGGACCGCAATTTGTGGTCCACAGCACGGGCACGGGCTTCACAAAGTCGTGTGAACAAACCCTTAATGGGACTGTCCAGCAGTTAAAAAAAAAGAATTTGGCAGCAGCAGGTAACAAAAAAAAACAATTGTTAGACACTCGCGTCAGGGACGGATCCGTTCAGGTAATACCACCGTCTGCATCCATTCAGATCAATTTTTTATTGTGCCAGATTGTGTCAGTGAAAACGGATCCGTCCTCATTGACTTGCATTATGTGCCAGGACGGCTCAGTTTCATTAGACGGACAACAAAACGCTGCAAGCAAATGGAGACTGAAATAATGCAAACTGATGCATTTTGAGCGGATCCTTTTCTATTCAGAATGCATCAGAATGAAAACGGATCTGTTTTGGACCACTTGTAAAAGCCCTGAACGGATCTCACAAACGGAAAGCCAAAACGTGAGTGTGAAAGTAGACTTACCTGTGAAATCCCCCACCAATCCAGCATGAATGCCCCTGTCGTTCCCAACCAGACTATATGTTCAATGCAGCAACCATGACAATTCCTACTTACTGGCATCCACGCTGCTGCCATGTAAACAAAGACTGGTGGGGAAAGGCGGAAGCTTTTGTGGAGCGTCATATTTATTGACAACTGGCAACACTATAGCAATTATTGGCCAAGTTAGGCTAGGTATACATCTAGATCAGAGGTTCAGTTAAAGCCTCCATCACAGATTATTTTCAGGAAAAAGTACTGCAGAATAATATTTTTTCTGTAAAATGACACAATGACAAAACCCAACAGAACCCATTGAGTCAGTGGCATCCAATGAGACCATTGTTTTCCATCATTCTATGGATTTATCAAAGCACTAAATGTGAATCCTGTCTTTACAGCACCTGCACTCGGGGGCAGGTTGACAAACAGAAATTCTGCATGTGTTACTTGTGTTTTTTGTTGCTGATTTAATGTGGATTTTTCGCAGATCTCACCTTTTAGAAAAAGCAATGTGCAAATGAGATTTGTTAAAGTGGTTATCCAAGATTTATTTATTTATTTCATCTTGCCTCCCCCTTTGATGTGAATTATATTGCTGCAATGATGATGATTAAAATTTCCCTGCCGGGCAAGTGCTCTGCTCCCTGGTCTAATTAGGTTTCAGCCATGTGAGCCCGTGATCTTAGCCCAGTTACAACCCACAATGTATGTGGTGTCACGTTCGGTTGTGTGAGGGAAACACCACACTGAACATAGGAGGGAAAGTGGTGAGGGAATAAGGCCTGGAAACTAGGGAAAGGAGATGGACACGTCCTAGCAAAACCCTAATAAAAGTTCTGACTAACTACCAGTATAAACAGACCCCAGAGGTAGGTGAGTTCATACACAGGAATACCTAATGTCCTAACTCACCCTATAGGACCCTAGTACTAATGTCAGGACTGATACAACCTGTTCCTCCAAAAGGAAGGACGAACAGGAGTCTCCCTCAGGCCTTAATACAAATGACAGTGAAATGCAACACACAAAATAACTCAAACAAAATACAAAAAGGAAAGAAAACACTTAACTTCAGGAACTCGGCCGAGATCCACACACCAGCTATCCACAACTAATACTGAAGCTATAAACCACGTAGAATAGTGGGAGAAACAACAATAAATAGAGAAGGTTAAATGACCATAATAGCCACACCTGGGGCAAGAAGGTGTGGCAAGCACCAGAAACAACACAGACGTCATTTGATCCAAACAGAAAACATGTCAGATCAAACCACGTGTTGCCAATCTCACCGATCTCCTGCCACCAGTCGTTGGAACGTCTATGACAGTACCCCGCCTTCAACGGGTGACCTCCAGACACCCAGGACCAACCTTATCCGGGTGAGACTTGTGAAAGGCTTTCACCAAACAACTGGCATTAATGTCAGATGCCAGTACCCACACCCTCTCCTCTCGTCCATAACCCTTCCAGTGAACAAGATACTGAAGAGATCTACGGAGAACTCGAGATACAATAATCTTGGCGATCTGGAATTCCAAACTGCTGTCCACCATGACAGGAGCGGGTGGGAAGGGGGACAACTCCAAAGGTTCAACATATCTCTTCAACAAAGATTTGTGAAACACATTATACATTTTCAGAGCCTGAGGAAGTTCAAGATGAAAAGCTACAGGATTAATAATAGCAGTGATCATATATGGACCAATAAACCTTGGACCCAACTTCCAAGAAGGAACCTTCAACTTAATATTTCTTGTTGACAGCCACACAAAATCACCCACACTTAGGTCCGGACCATTCATATGTTTCCTGACAGACACACGTTTATACTTGTTGCCTATATTCATCAAGTTATTTTGAATTTTCCGCCATATAGAAGACAATGATGACGAAAAAATTTCCTTCTCAGGGATACCGGAAGTATCCAAACCAGAGAATGTGCTAAATTGTGGGTGAAACCCACATGCCCCAAAAAATTGTGATTTACCAGTGGACTCCTGTCTACGATTGTTTATGGCAAACTCTGCCAAAGACAAAAAGGAGGACCATTCCTCCTGGTTCTCAGAGACAAAACATCTTAAGTAAGTCTCCATACTCTGAATGCGCTCCGTCTGTCCATTCGTCTGAGGATGAAAAACAGAAGAAAAAGACAGTTGTACCCACAGCCGAGTACAGAACGCCTTCCAGAATCTGGACACAAACTGAGTCCCAGGATCCGAGACCACATCAGAAGGAATGCCATGAAGTTTCACAATGTTGTCAACAAACACTTGCGCAAGTGTTTTAGCATTAAGTAGGCTAGGCAATGCTACAAAGTGCACCATTTTACTAAAACGATCAACTACCACCAGAATGACTGTCTTGCCAGTTCAGTAATAAAATCCATAGATATATGAGTCCATGGTCTGGACGATATGGGCAACGGAAGTAGAGATCCAGAAGGTCGAGTATGTGTCACCTTAGTGCGTGCACAGATACTACACACCGACACATAGTCCTCAAGACACTTACGCAACCCCGGCCACCAGAATCTACGAGAGATGAGGTCGGCAGTGGATCTACTCCCAGGGTGTCCTGTAAGAACCGTACAGTGATGTTCCTCAAACACCTTATGACACAATTCTGATGGAAGAAACTATTTCCCAGAGGGGCAAGACTCCGATGCGTCTCCCTGAGCCTCTAAGGTCAGGGTATAGAGCGGCTATCACCACCCCCTCCGACAGTATCGAACTCAGATTTTCAAAATCGCCACCTCCAGGAAAAGTATGTGACAAGGTATCTGCCTTGACGTTCTTAACCCCAGGACGATAAGTGACAATGAAATTGAATATGGTGAAAAACAAAGACCATCTGGCCTGCGTCAGGTTCAGTCATTTAGCCGACTCCAGGTAAGCCAGATTTTTGTGATCTGTGAACACTGTGATTGGATGAATAGCCCCTTCCAACCAATCAAGCCACTCCTCAAAAGCCAACTTAATGGTCTGCAACTCTCTGTTACCCACATTGTAATTTCTCTCTGCGGCAGAGAGGTTTTTTTAGAGAAAAATGCACATGGGCGCCATTTACCAGGTGACGGGCCCTGCAATAAGACTGTTCCTACCCCCACCTCGGACGCGTCAACTTCCACAATGAAAGGTGATACATCCGGCTGCACCAATATAGAGACAGAAGCGAAGCACTCCTAACCGCAGAAAGGGCTCGCAACGCCGAATCAGACCACACTGAAACATCCGTCCCTTTCTTAGTCATGTCAGTTAAGGGTTTCACCACTGTCGAATAGTTCTGAATAAATTTTGGGTAATAGTTGGTGAACCCCAAAACCGCATAAGAGCCTTCAGATTTCCGGGTCGAAACCAGTCCAATACAGCACTGACTTTCTCTGGATCCATTTGAAAACATGAAGATGACAGCAGGTAACCCAAAAACACACTTCTCTAATTTTGCGTACAATTTATTATCTCTTAGAATCTGTAACACCTGTCTAACCTGATCCTGATGAGTCTCCACGTCTGGAGAATAAATTAGTATGTCATCCAAATACACGACAACAAACCTCCCCACCAGGTGATGAAAAATGTAATTCACAAAATGCTGTAAAACCGCAAGAGCATTGGTCAACCCAAAAGGCATGACCAGGATCTCAAAGTGACCCTCTGGGGTATTAAAAGCCGTCTTCCATTCATCCCCTTCCTTGATCCTGACCAGATTATATGCCCCCCTTAAGTCCAACTTGGAGAACATCTGGTGAGAAGCACTCTGAAACGCGTTTGGTGGAACAAGATCCATGATTTAAGGAATAATCCATCAAAAGCCTTGACCTATACTAAAGAATAATTGTAGAGCTCCAAAGGACTTTTCAGTTGTAAGCAAGACCGCCCGACCTGAGCGGCGTATACATCAAACCACGTGTGCCGCCGAGAGCAGGAAACCATCTTGGGACGCCAGCGCACAAGATCAGAGCAGGTAAACAGCAACTCTCTTGTATAGAAGGCACGGTGGTAAGATACATTACATTGCCATCCGATTAAGGAAAAATACGTTTATTTCACACTATATCACCAACTGTGAGTAACATGTGGAACATTATTAACTATGTGGAACATTACCATAATTTAGTACATCATTGAGCTGGTGAACAAACAGCTAAGGCTACTTTCAAACTAGCGTTCATAGGTCCGTTCGTGAGCTCCGTTTGAAGGAGCTCACGAGCGGACCCGAACGCCTCCGTCCAGCCCTGATGCAGTCTGAATGGAGCGGATCCGCTCAGACTGCATCAGTCTGGCGGCGTTCAGCCTCCGCTCCGCTCGCCTCCGCACGGCCAGGCGGACAGCTTAACGCTGCTTGCAGCGTTCAGCTGGCCGCCTGGCCGTGCGGAGGCGAGCGGATCCGTTCAGACTTACAATGTAAGTCAATGGGAACGGATCCGCTTGAAGATGACACCATATGGCTCAATCTTCAAGCGGATCCGTCCCCCATTGACTTTACATTGAAAGTCTGAACGGATCCGCTCAGGCTACTTGCTCACTTAGAAATTTTTCTAAGTTATTAATGCAGACGGATCCGTACTGAACGGAGCCTCCGTCTGCATTAATATGATCGGATCTGTTCAGAACGGATCCGATCAAGCGCTAGTGTGAAAGTAGCCTTAAGTGAAAGTGAATGATGCAGAGCCACATTATAATCCATCATTATATACGGTACTACACAAAAAAGTGATAAATACAGATGTAGTATCGCTAGGGATCACAGTTTTCTCATAGCGTTACTAACCAGCCCTCCCAAGCAATGAGAGAAGAATTAGCTGGCACCCCCCCCCCCCCCCCCCACACAAATAAATTCTGTTTTGGGGAGGTTTCGTTTTTTTTGGAGGTGTGGTCCTAAATTTTTGATCAGCTGAAAAACAGCCTGTTTCAGTTGATTCGTTGTTTTCATTAAATTGAATGCTCAACAAAATGTTTTGTCTCACTCCCATTTCTTCTTGTTGCATGTTGAAGCTCTACTTGGAACCTTGTTAATATCCAGCCATGCTAAATATGATTTTTTGCCATTTTTCAAGTGGTCTTAAACTTTTGATCAGGACTGTAATAATATAGTATCTGTCAAAAGAAATGATAAATGATAGGTAAAATAATAGAGGGGGCGATTGGGACCGAGCGTGAGGCACGGTGGATTTTCCTGTTGTGTATGGTCTCACCGAATGGACTAAATGAGCAGCTGAATTTTAGCTGCTTCATTAGAATATTCCCCAGGTCATACTGTACTCTAAATATTTTAGGTTCAAGGATTTGGTTTATATCCCAATATGCGCTCCCGATATAGTACTTTTTCCTTGCCTATTTGTTGGAGTAACAATATATAACTAATCACTGGCTTCAAATATATAAACAAGAGGTAATTGTTTTATTCCCCAGACCTCGTTTACAACCTTTATTTACGCTATAAATGTCTTCTCATGTTAGGGTGGGCTCACACTAGCGTTAGGGTTTCCGTTATGGCTTTCCGTTATAACATGGTTACAACGGAAAATAACGGAATGCCCAGACAGAATGGAAAACGGCAGCCTTTAAAAGGCATTCCTTTTGCTTTCCGTCCTAATAGAAGTCTATGGGAAAGCATAACGGATCTGTCTAGGTCCCGTTATGCAAGACAGAAAACAAAGTCCTGTGGACTTTGTTTTCCGTCTTGCATAACGGGACCCAGACGGATCCGTTATGATTACCATAGACTTCTATTAGGACGGAAAGCAAACAGAATGCCTTTTAATGGCTTCCGTTTTGCATTCAGTCATATCACAAGTCTATAGGCAGAAGAACGGATCCGTCCTTCCGTCTTATGGATTCCGTTATTTTCCGTTATAACCATGTTATAACGGAAAGCCATAACGGAATCCAGAACGCAGATGTGAACTCTCCCTTACACGGCCCAAATTTGGGACCGTGTTGGTGTTGGGTGCTGGGGATGCACCCTGGTTGCCTACCAACCCCTTACCACTGATCGCACTGCCATCTGTTCGTGATGACGTAATGACGTGATCACATGACAATGGCGTCATCAACTTGGGAACCTGCGTCCTCACGCATGCGCAGTCCTGACTCACTGTCAGTGTCGCTCGACGCTCATTCAAGCTGCCTGCTGTGGAGTCATGAAGCGACACACTGCGGCAGCCATCTTCTTCTTCTTGCTCCAGCTCCGCAGTGTCTTTCCTGCCCAGAAAGGGCGCGCACTCGTTCTGTTGATACTGCTTCTCACTCGCCGGCACTGCGCACTGCAGCAAAGTGAAACTCACTCAGTCAGTAAGTTCATAGATTTTTTGCGCAAGCGGCGGCCAGCGCCCCCCTGCAGTCTGACGCCCGGGGCAACGGCCCCCCTGGTCCCCCCACGCTATGCCACTGGTTCCCGATCCTTGCTTTCGCACTATATAACATTTGAAATGTTTAAATCAAACAAACCAAAATAAAGGAGGGTCGGCGGGCGGTTGTCCCCTTCTCCAGCAAATGGCGCCCGTTATCCCCCCTCTGCACTCTTTTAAAGCCCCATCCACCCACCCTTTCATTAGCCCCCACCCCCAGCTAATCGAAAAGCCCAATCCTGACAGACCCTGCTCCCCTGAACCAAAACCACATCATGCCGGCCTCCTCCCAAGGCGACACCTCCAGTCCGGCCTCACTTTCTAGTGTTTGACATGGCAAAGTCAATATGTGTGTGCTTGGCTAGGCCACTCTAGAACATTGATATGCTTCTTACGGAGCCACTCTTTGGTTATCCTGGCTGTGTGCTTCGGGTCGTTGTCATGTTGGAAGACCCAGCCACGACCCATCTTCAATGCTCTGACTGAGGGAAGGAGGTTGTTGCTCAAAATCTTACACTAAATGGCCCCATTCATCCTCTCCTTAATACAGTGCAGTCGTCCTGTCCCCTTCGCAGAAAAGCACCCCCAAAGCATGATGTTACCACCCCCATGCTTCACAGTAGGGATGGTGTTTTTGGGATACAACTCCTTCTTTTTCCTCCAAACACGATGAGTGACGTTTAGACCAAAAAGTTCTACTTTGGTCTCATCTGACTTCAGACGGGCCTGGACATGTGATGACTTGAGCAGGAAAACCTTCCGTGCAATGCATGATTTGAAACCATGACGATGTAGTGTTCTACCGACAGTGACCTTTGAAACTGTGGTCCCAGCTCTCTTCATGTCATTGACCAGCTCCTCCCTTCTGGGATGATTCCTCACCTTTCTTATCGTCAGTGATACCCCACGAGGAGAGATCTTGCATGGAGCCCCAGTCCAAGGGAGACTGACAGTCGTCTTTAGCCTCTTCCATTTTCTAACAATTGCTCCAAGAGTTGATCTATTTTTCACCAAGCTGCTTGGCAATTGCCCCGTAGCCCTTTCCAGCCTTGTGGAGGTCCACAATTTTGTCTCTGGTGTCTTTTGACAGCTCTTTGGTCTTGCCCATGGTAGTAGGCGTCTGACTGACTGTGGGATGGACAAGTGTCTTTAAAGAGCTCAGACAGATGCTACTAAGTTAGATTAATGAGTGCAGTAGAGGTGGACTTTGGCACAGTAACAGGACTTTGAGAGCCAGAATTCTTACTGTTTCTCAGGTGTTCAGCAGTGCAAGACAAATAAATTCTTAAAAAATCATACAATGTGATTTCCTGAATTTTTTATTTTTTTATTCTGTCTCTCAGAGTGGGAATGCACCTACAATGTGAATGTCAGATCCCTCCATGATTTCTAAGTGGGAGAATTTTATGTCACTGTATGACCGACCTCGACTCAGGCAACCATACAACGTGTGAAGCCTCTCCTATGAATCCTTTATATATCAGAGGCTTCGGTTGTCATACGGTTGCCTCAGACTTCATACATAATGCCCAGTTGGAGCTCACTTTAAAATAAAGAATATAATCCGATTAATGGTTTAGTTGTTTCTCCATATCTTTCTTCTGAAAGCTAAAATACTTTCATCCAATAAAATAAGTCTGAACCCACATTTAGACTCCTGCTCCTAAGTACTTCCATTAATGCACAGAAAATCCTTCCATTATAACCTTCGGCTCCTGCACTTGTTTTACAGAGTGATAAATTAGTGAGGCTGAGGAGAGAATGACAATTGCAATCACTTTTCTTAATGTCAAAGCCTGGAACAATGTAATCGTGATGGGAAATTCATTATTCACAGCAGAATCAGTAAAGAGATATCAATCTGCTATGAATAACTTATAAGATGTAATATGCAACAGTGCTCCTCACGCGGAAGTGTTGGCCATTATACAGTATGAGATGAGGGGATGTCACGTTCTCTGCAGTAAAACCTACTATGGAGGATTAGTATTGAAATGAATTTCCCAAGAAAAAAAAATCACCAGTAAATATAAATGCAGGGTTTGTGTTTTTAATTATTATTATATTTATCCGTTGCTTAGTTATATCTATTAGAGTTTATCTATTCAATATGGCTGGTATTACTGCTTAAAGGAGTTGTCTCACTTCAGTAAGTGGCATTTATAATGTAGAGAAAGTTAATACAATCCACTTACTAATGCATAGTGATTGTCCATATTGCCGCCTTTGTTGGCTGGATTCATTTTTCCATCACATTATACACTGCTCGTTTCCATGTTTACAGACCACCCTGCAATCCAGCAGTGGTGGTCGTGCTTGCACACTATAAGGAAAAGTGCCGGCCTCTCTGGTGATCGGGACCATGGGAGCACACATAGGTTAGTGCTTTTTTCTATATTGTGATGGATTGCAGTTTGGTCTGAAACAATGGAAACGAGCAGTGTATAATGTGATGGAAAAATGAATCCAGCCAGCAAAGGAAGCAACATGGATAATAACAATATATTATTAAGTGGCTTGTATTAACATTCTCTATATGATAAATGCCACTTACTGAAGTGAGACAACCCCTTTAATGTAAAATATCTACTTATTGTTTAGTTATGAACCCTATATACCTTACATTATTAATTTTATGGTTTGTTTTTATAAAACTACCTTTACACTAGTGTTGGGTGTGAATATTCGAATCATGAATTTTAATCGCGAATATCAGCACTTCGAGAATTCGCGAATATTTACAATTTAGCACTATATATATATATATTTTTTTTTTTTTATAAACAGTACACATGATCCCTCCCTGCTTCTTGCTTGTGGGCCAAGGAGAAGGCTGCAATATCTTTGTCACAGCTTAGCAACATCCCTAGTAACCAATAGGAAAGTTGCCTACCCCTTACTATATAAAAACCTGCCCAGCAGCCATTTTGTGCTGTTTCATGCAGTTGTGAGAGAGAGAGGAGTGTGATTTCTGAGCTTTGTCATATTACATTTGATACCTCATATATATAATCCAGATAGTTAGTGAATAGTCTAGTTGATAAGTTCCAGTGCAGGGTGTTAGGTACATTAGTTAATTAGCTCAGTCATATATATAATCCATATAGTTAGTGGTAGATAGTGTAGGTTAGTTAGTGAATAGTGTAGCTGATAGGTTTAAGTGCAGGGTGTAGTGTAGGTTAGATAGAGATATAATATAGTGTAGCCTTTTGCTGTCTGTTTAGTCTGTGGGAAAAAAAAAGTCTTTTGCTGTGTTTTAGGGCTTCGTTGTGCTAGGATTATTGTCAGCGTCTTTTGTCTGTGAAAAAAAAAAAGTATTTGGCTGTGTTTTAGTGTTATGCCCCTTTCACACGGGCGAGAATTCAGCACGGGTGCAATGTGTGAGGTGAACGCGTTGCACCCGCACTGAATCTGGACCGATTCACTTCAATGGGGCTGTGCAGATGAGCGGTGATTTTCACTTGAGCGTTGCATAAAATTGCAGCATGTTGTATATTCTGCGTTTTTCACGCAACGCAGGCCCCATAGAAATGAATGGGGCTGCGTGAAAATCGCAAGCATCCGCAAGCAAGTGCGGATGCGGTGCAATTTTCGTGCATGGTTGCTAGGAGATGATAGAGATGAGCAACCCCGACCCCATTAAAGTCTATTCACTGTATTATTTTCCCTTATAACATTGTTATAAGGGGAAATAATAGCATTCTTAAAACAGAATGCATAGTAAAATGTGCCTTGAGGGGTTAAAAAAAATAAAAATTAACTCACTTTATCCACTTGATCGCGCAGCCGGCATCGTCTTCTTTCTTCTTCTTTCAGGACTTGCAAAAGGACCTTTGATGACATAATCGCACTCACCACGTGGTGAGTGCGGTGACGTCAGCGCAGGTCCTTCTTAATGAAGATAGAAGATCCTTCTATCTTCATTCAGCAGGACCTGCACTGATGCACCCTGAACGCATCCCGCCCTCACCTGCGACGCCCGTGTGAAAGAGGTCTTACGCTGGGTTCACACCTAGGCGTTTCTCAAACGCGCGTTTCTATGCGCGTTTTTGTCGCGCGTTTTTATGCGCGTTTTTTTTAATAGTGAACGCGCGTTTGACGCGCGTTTGGGTGATTGACAGCAGTGTTGTCCAAAGAGTCTATGGCCCAAACGCGCGTCAAACGCGCCAAAAAAAGCTCCTGTACTTGTTTGAGCGTCGGGCGTTTTACAGCGCGATCGTACGCGCTGTAAAACGCCCAGGTGAGAACCATTCCCATAGGGAATCATTGGTTCTTGCCTGTTGTGCGTTTTACAGCGCGTAGGAACGCGCTGTAAAACGCTCAGGTGTGAACCCAGCGTTACTGTTTTAGCGTTTTGTGTGCTAGGGAGGGATTATTGTCAGCGTCTTTTGCCTGTGAAAAAAATGAAAAAATAAATAAATAAAAATATTTTGCTATGTTTTAGGGCTCATGCACACGGCCGTGTTTGACGGCCGTGAGCGGTCCGTGGAACCACGGGCTGGATTCCTGCTGAGAGCAGGAGCACACGGCGTCATTGGTTGCTATGACGCCGTGCGCTCCCTGCTGCCGCCGCAATACAGTGATTCATTTTTGCCCTATTGTCCCCAACCCAATAAAGTTACCCCAAACTCCCTTATTATTTTCTTTCTATATTTTTTTTCTGGTGTTTAAAAACGTTGTGGTCAAATCATGAGTGGATATAGGCGTGTCGGCAGCCGTGGGCCGCTGCCAGCACGGGGCCGCTCCTCTACCCATGGAGAGGCGGGCGCAGGTGGCAGGGGTGTCCACCTCATCCATGATTTTTGAGGCGTGGCAGCCGCCCCATTTCATCTCAGAAAGCCGAGGCAGTTGTGTAATTCGTGACACAAGCCAGTGGCACGGAGTCCTCTGCCCCAACGACAGCGACAGCAAGAGGGACATTTTGGGGGAGGTAATGCAGGAGAGAGAGCTAGAGCTTGGTCTGGATGCTCAGGACCTTTTGGAAGGGATGGAGGAGGAGGAGGGGGTACCGCCCGTCAGTACCCCAGTGACATCCCTTCCAACTGGTGCGGGTGGTTTCAGCCACAGAACCCCCGCACCTAGTCAGACTCAGGCGTCATCGAGGGGACAGCAGAGCCAGGTCAGGGAGGCGGCAGCAGCATCAGCAGCAGGTGCCAGCTCCACCTGTGCGCACCGAGCCCGAACAGGCGCAAGCCAGCACCACCCTATCTGACAGGAGGTCGGTGCGTAAGTCGCCTGTTTGGGCTTACTTCACCGTGGCAGCAGACGATCAGACAATTGGCATCTGTCAGCTGTGCCATGCCAGGATGAGGAGAAGGAGGTCTATTGCTCAGCTTGGTACCACTGCCCTTTCCCAGCACCTGAGAGTCAACCACTGGAGGGAGTAGGACCAGATGCAGGGTGGTCGCAGCAGTGCCAGCAGCAGTGCACAGGGGACAGCAGCCCTGCCACTGTCCTGTAGCCACTCCACCCCCTTCCAACAATGCATTCCCACTCCCCCTCCTAGAGATACTGGTACCAGCAGCCAGACCTCTGCCTCCTTTGCACCCTCCTCTATCGCCTCCACTGCCGTCGGTCGCCGAGGCATTTGAACGCACACCGCGGCCTACACCCCCGGGGACCGACGTGTGCATTCACTCAATGGGCTCCTGGCAAGGTTATCGCCCAACATCTGCTGCCCTTTAATATTGTGGATTGAAATCCATTCTGGCAGATGTTGGAGCAGGCCCAACCCAGATGGCATGTCCCCAGCTGCCATTTCTTTGCCAGGACCGGCGTCCCTGCCCTACACCAGCACATTGTGAAGAATGTTTTCCTGTTGCTGGATCATGCTGTCAGCGACGGGGTGCATCTGACAATGGATGCCTGGACCAGCAGACATGGGCAGGGATGATACATCAGCTTCACAGCCCATTGGGTGTCCCTCCAAGGCACCGGGGAGGGATCATCAGATGTGGTGGCATCTTAGTTTGTGGTGCCGCCCTGGGGTGTCCAGGGGAGAACTGCTTCTCTCCTTCAAGCCACTGTCCTCACCGCTGCTGAGCCTCCCAGCAAGCGTCTCCGTAGCTACACAAGTGTGGGGCACGTCCGCTGCCAGGCCATGCTCCAGCTTGTGAGCTTAGGGGAACGGAGACACACTGGACCTGATGTTTTGGCCGCCCTCCAGGCTCAGGTGGCTGACAGTGGCAGGTATGGTTGTCTGTGACAACGGCAGCAAGCTCCTCGCTGCTCTCCATGCTGGCAGACTAACACACGTGCCCTGCATGGCACATGTCCTCAACCTTGTGGTACAAAAGTTCCTACGCACATACCCAAGGTTGAGCAACATCGTGCAAAGGGTACGGAGGATTGCAAGCCACTTCCAATGCTCCACAACCGCCACTGCAGCAGGACAACAGCCTGCCACCTCACAGGCTGATTGTGGACAGTGTGACACGGTGGAACTCCACCCTCCATATGCTGGAGAGGTTGTGGGAGC
Source organism: Bufo gargarizans (assembly GCF_014858855.1). NCBI lineage: Eukaryota > Metazoa > Chordata > Amphibia > Anura > Bufonidae > Bufo > Bufo gargarizans. Next base: position 597,492,043 of record NC_058081.1, on the reverse strand, counting down.
AGCGACGGGGGTGAAAGAGTATCTGCTCGACCAAGCCAATTTTGGGCCATCACACTCACTCCCCTACATCACCAATGCGGAGTGGGGGCAGATACACCAAGTCTGCCACGTGTTGGCCCCATTCGAGCAGGCAACCAAGATGGTCAGCGGGGAGCATGTCGGCGTCAATGCCGACCTCCCCATAGTGTTCCTGCTGAACAGGACACTAGAACGCCTGCTCGATGCTGGAGAGAGTGCCTTGGTAGAGCAAGAAGAGGCAACACTGCTCCACCAAGCCCAGGCCCAGGACGAGGAAGAATTTGTTGACGAGTTTGTTGACGTCTAGGAGTCTGGGTCTGGTCAGGAGGGAGAGCCGGTGCTGGGGGCTGTGTTATATTCAGAGGCCAGCCATAACCAGGTACTCAATCGTGATATTACCTAATGTAAATCTATGCTACTTTAATGTGAGTTGGAAGCTCATGTACATTATATTGTTTCACAGGTGGCTGTCACTATAGTAAGATATTGGTTATGCTACCCACATCTGTGATACGCAAGTAGACAATCTTCTATTAATGTCATATACTACCAATTTAAATATCATCTAAATATTAAGGCACTATTCTATACCCCTATCATTTTGTGTGTAATTTGTCCCCTGAAGAACCCAAAGACAATAAGGGTGAAACGCGTTGGAATGAGGAGGTCATCAATCTAGATGGCATCCTATTATTCATGTATCTAGGGGATATTGGTGTCACCAATCTTGGTTGACGCAAAACACTCTGCTATACTAAAGGGTGATTTATGTGCTATTTGATAACTGACAATAAGCATCTATGATTACAACTAGGAAATGGATTGACTATCACATAATCTATTTCTGGATCTTTGTTCTAGAATTCATACTCTTCTATAGTATATCTGTACTTTTTTATAGTATATCTGGTTTTGTTTTTGGCAATTAGTCGCTAGGTATCATAAGAATGGTTTATCGATAGTATAGCATAAATTATCCATCAAGAACATCCCTAATCAGGGCCATCCAAGGGCATCCAGGAGGCTCCTGATACGGGATCGCCCCTATCGGGGCGGCTATTCCGTTTATAGGCAGGGTATAGTGAGAGGGTCAGCTATAGGGAGAGAGCGCATAGCTCATTATTAGGCCCCACCCCTGTCATATACTAACCCGAATATCAATTATTAACCAAGCGCTATTGCTCCATTTTTTATGTTTGTTCATTATTTTGTTTTATTTTGGAGGGTTCCTTGTATATTTTATATTCTAGATAATATTAAAAGCTAAGTTTTAAGGGTGGTAGCCTGTGATTTTGAGTACTAGAATTTGCCACCTTATATAAATCATACCTACAGACGGGTTATAGTCTGAACTGTGATACTGGGTGTAACGGATCTCCTTCAAAGTTAGTATATGGGCCATAATTCTGAGGCAAGAGGCTGGCAAACAGGCCCCTCCAAAACCCAGTAGCGAGGTTAGTTTCGCCACACATCTCCCCCTCCCAGGGAAGACTAACCAGATACCTGACCTCACGCCGGTCGGTATCTGAGTTAGTCTGGCAGTCCACCCACAACCAAATACTGGACCTGTTGAATTTGGTAGCCTGTCTCTGTCCACCAAGGTTATGTTAGTAACTGGTACGCCCGGTCTCTGTGTTGCTCCCTGGCTTGGAGTGGAGGTTTCTTTGTGGGCAGGGATCAGCGGTACTCTGCCCTGGTGCCAGCGCTACCACTGAATAAGCATGGTTGGAGCCTGGTTATTGGAGGGGGAGACCGACTGTCTCCCCTTTGGATACCCATCTCTGCTGCTGGAGGGGGAGACAGACTGTCTCCCCTTTGGCTAAACAGCCCTGTTGCTGGGGGACAGGACCGACTGCCCCTACCCCCTGTGCTGTAAGTGTAGAGACCACGGTCCCATCTGCACTGTTGTGGAGCTTACTGTCTCCCCCTGGTGAGTTAAGCTGCCGCTGGGGAGAGGGGGTAACGAGCTCCTCTCCCATACATACTTCCAGCCGCTGGGGAGGGCAATCGACCGTCTCCGCTCCCAATACAGTGTCCTGCTGCTGGGGAAAGGAGACTGGGCTCTCTATTCCCTGCTGGACACTCTGCCGTTGGGGGACAGGACCGACTGTCTCTGCCCCTTGTAATTCAGCCTGCCGCTTGGGAATGGAGACTGGGCTCCCAATTCCCAATAAATCACATTGCCGCTGGGGAACAGGACTGACTGTCTCTGCCCCCTGTAACTCAGCCTGCCACTGGGGAATGGAGACTGGGTTCCCAATTCCCTGCAGGACCGGTGGAGAGACCTCGGTCCCATCTCCACCGGCCCCCTGGGGTTCTTCCCAGTAAACCTCCACAATATCTTCCCAGCTGAAGAGGTCTGGGTCTGTGACTCTGCTCTCCTGCTGAGCCTTCTCACTGGAGTGGAACAGCTGCTGGTAGCCCTGTTCCAGCTCCATCTCCCGGGTCACCAGGTGGACCAGGTCCTGCCCATGAGTGTTGTCCCAGTCATACCTGCTCTCCCTCCATTCCAAGAGATCACGGAACCGGGCTTGTGTAGGGCTCCCAAACTCCAGCTCTGAAAAAGTCTCCCATAACAAGCCAGGACCATTAAACTCCTCTCCCTCTGGCTAGTCATGCTTAGCTGTCCTGGGTAGGTACTGTGCCCCATACCACCAGAGCGCCTGGTAGGCATCTTCCAGCCACAGCTCCTGCCATGCTAGGTGTTCCAATTCCTTTACCCATTCCTCCTGAGGCTGCTCTCCCAGGAAGGGGATCCGCAGGGCTACTCGCTTCTGCAACCGCTGGTCTTCCGTGGGGAGTCTCTCGTCCCGCAGAAACTCCACAATACCCAGTGCCTGGTACCAGATGCCTTTCCAGACTGCATCTCGGTCATCCATGACACCCTCATCGTACTCCACTGCTGCTTCCATTCTGTTGCTCTTAGGGTCGCTGTACTGGGACATGCGTTGCCCCCAACTTGTAAATCCACGGAATGGTGTTGCCTGTAGCTGTCCCTCTGGCTGTGGAAACGATCCCGCCGCTTGCGACCAAATGTAACGGATCTCCTTCAAAGTTAGTATATGGGCCATAATCCTGAGACAAGAGGCTGGCAAACAGGCCCCTCCAAAACCCAGTGGCGAGGTTAGTTTCGTCACACTGGGTTTTATATAGGCCAAAAAAGACCCGGCCTGGAGCGTGGGAAAAAGCCACCCACCTAGCACTTTGGCTACTCCCAGTAAGAGCCGGCCCGGGTCGGCTTTACCGCCATACTAACAACAAAACACTGTCAGTCAGCACTAGCTGCCGCTGACACTTAAAATTACTGGCCCTTACCTCACCGAGGCCAGGAATCTCGGTGACACATATCTTCCATCAATGACGGCCTCTTGCACCTTCCTACATACCTCTCCCCATTTTTCAACCCTGAGGGAGTGAACACCTGCCAGACAGTGTACCCGGGACAGGGCATCTGCGTTTCCTTGTAACCTGCCTGTCCTATGGCCATGGAAAACTTGAAGTTTTGTAAAGATAAGAACCATCTGTTGACCTGAGCATTCCTCTCTTTGGCTTGGCTCATCCACTTGAGAGTGGAGTGGTCGGTCACCAGACAGAACTTTCTCCCCAACAGATAATAGCGGAGAGACTCGAGTGCCCACTTGATGGCCAGGCACTCTCTCTCCACTATACTGTAACTAGTCTCGGCTGGGGTAAGTTTGCGGCTCAGGAAAACAATAGGATGTTCTTCCCCAGTGATGTCCTGAGAGAGTACAGCACCAAGGCCTACTTCAGAGGCATCGGTCTGTACCACAAACTCCCTCTTGAAGTCAGGTGTCACCAATACCGGGGACCCACACAGGGCAGACTTCAAAGCAGAGAAAGCCTTTTCCGTCTGCTCATTCCACTGAACCGTCACTGACTTGTGTCCCTTCAAAAGGCCTGTCAATGGTGCGGCGACTGTAGCAAAATTGGGGACAAACCTCATATAGTACCCCACCATACCCATGAACAACTTTACTTGCTGAGTAGTAATAGGTCGGGGCCAATTCCTAATTGCCTCAATTTTGTTAACCTGAGATTTAATAATTCCGCACCCAATTACATACCCCAGGGACTTGGTCTCTTCTAACTCTATTGCACACTTTTTTGGGTTAGCGGTTAAACCAGCCTTCCTAAGGGAGTCCACTACAGCCTGTACTTTAGGTAGGTGACTTTCCCAGTCGGTGCTGTGGATAACGATATCGTCCAGGTTTCATACTTACCTTCGTCCAGCGCGACGTTCACTTCCTGGATTCGGCGGTGCTTGACTGACGTCTTCTCCCGGCCAGGCCGCGCTTGAGCAGAAGACTGAAGTTTTTCTCCTGGCCGGGCCGCGCAATGTCCTGAACATGCACGCCGCCGCACATGCGCAATGGTGACTTATTCCTGGCTTGTATAGTACAGAGCCGGCGTGCGCGTTCGCGGCTCTGTACTATACTGGCCAGGAAGAAGTCATCATGGCGCATGCGCGGCAGCATGCGCATTCAGGACATGGCTGGGAGAGAATCTTCAGTCTTCTGTGCAAGAGCGGCCCAGCGGGATTCGACAGGAGAGGTGGCTGTAACCAGGGGAGACTAAAGACAACAATCAGGTAAGAGGGGACTTATTTTCTCAAAAAGGGTGGGAATTGGGTAATAAAATGTATTTAGAAAAATGATCACTGTCAAATCATTACGAGATTTAACAGTGATCATTGTGATGGGAATACCCCTTTAACTCCTTAGCTATGAGTTTGGCTGATGTATGCCGCAGTGGCACCGCCTCTGGGTACCGAGTGGCGTAGTCGAGGACAACCATGATATGTTGGTGTCCTCTAGCAGACTTTGGTACCAGGCCTACGAGATCCATAGCGATTCGCTCGAACAGGACCTCGATAATCGGGAGGGATACCAGGGGACTACGGAAATAGGACTGGGGTAGTTATCTGGCAGGTTGGGCAAGACTTACAATATTCTTCTACCTCTCTTACGACTAAGGAGTATACAGCTTGTTTGTGATACTGTCCTGCATATGATGTGATTTAATAAAGAGGAAGATTTTATGGGAAGAAAAATTAGTGCCGGAATCCGCTGTAGAATCCGATCCTGCGTTTTTTGCATTCCCAGATTTCCTCCAAGAACATGCTGGTGAGCTAACTCTAACATGAGTTTGCGATAAGCCTGGGGCACCACCAACTGTTCCATGGATTCACCTCGCAGCTGCTTTACTCGATACAACATCTCTTGATGAATCACAAAACGGGGAAACACCGCCTCTGCCCCCGGTTGTTGTGGTTCCCCATCTATTATTAATACATTTTCCCAGGCACGGGATAGGGTTGGGTCCTGATTTGTGCAGTACCAAAATTATCCCCGGAGACATTGAGGTCTGCTAGCTCCAAACCTGGCGGCAAGTCCTCCATGTCTCCCACCATCAGACTTAGCGGGGTTGTCTCCACCTCTTCCACCAAAGTAGCGGTCACCCCTACCGCTGGCCCTTTGGACCTGGTTCCCAGGGTTCTGATCAAAAAACACTTGCTGGGGCCCAGACGCTAGGAATGGAGCGACGACCTCAGCCCACTGGTCTCGGGGTAACTTCTCCCTCACGGCCACCTTTTCGAACATCGCCATATAGGTCTCAACGTCATCCGACATCTTACGGATCACCGCACGGACAGCTTTCTGGGCATCGTGGACGTTCTGGGATGCTCCGGCCGCTTGCAACGCCATGACATGTTGTAATAGCAGCTGGTTAGTTTTCTGCTGCTGCTTGTTAGCCTCCCGCTGTTGCAAGTTAGCCTCCACGAGTTAGCCTCCCCTCCACGACACGGGTCGTAACCTTGCCGGCTTAAAGAGATTCTGTCACCAGGATTAATGATATAGCGATATTTATATGTGCCCATTAGTCTCCATGCAGTGTTTAAAATGATCCCACAGTTTATGCTCTGTGTGTGTTAGATTCCTTTAAAAAACGATATTATTGATATGTAAATTACCTCTGTCAGGAGCCCAAGGGGTTGGAGCCCAGCCACGCCCATCGATCCGGAGCCCAGCACCACCTACCACTTAATTTATTCACTCCACTATCCCTGACGTCAGTTCTTCTCAGTGCCGTAATCTCGCGCAGAGGGAGCCGGCGTTGACTCATTGAAGCCGGTGCCAGTAGTCCTCACAGCCGCAGACTACAGTGTCCACTGCGCCTGTGCGAGATTATGGCACTGAGAAGAACTGACGTCAGGGATAGTGGAGTGAATAAATTAAGTGGTAGGCGGTGTTGGGCTCTGGATCGATTGCTCCGGATCGATTGGCGCGGCTGGGCTCCAACATATCGTGGGACAACCCCTTGGGCTCCTGACAGAGTTAATTTACATATCAATAAGATCATTTTTTAATAAGAATCTAACACACACAGAGCATAAACAGTGGGATCATTTTAAACACTGCATGGAGACTAATGGGCACATATAAATATCGCTGTATCGTTAATCCTGGTGACAGAATCCCTTTAATGTAGGACATGCACTTGTGCCCGGAAAAAACAAAAAAACTTTTCGGCCTTCAGGCCTGCCTCACTACGTTTGCACGCATCCTCCACCAATTGTGGGGTTTTGCTCTGGTAGACAGGCTAGCGGACGCAGTATAGAGGCAATCACAAAGTCTTTAACTTAAAGAGTTCAGTGTTTATTAACACATAAGGAAAAACAAAATGGCCGTTCACAGGGCCGTCTTTAATATTGATTGGACCCTGGGCAAAAATTTACTTGGGCCCCCTGGATCCCGCCTTCCCACACCTTAGCAGGCAATCACGCCCTCCACCACAACACACACACACAAAATCCACACATCTGGTAGAGTACAGTGAATGACTGTAAATACTTCCAGTTCTGAAGACTCCAGCGGCTCAGGATCAGTGTTCTGGGCTGGAAGTGGGCACCGCTCTGCAGGAAGGAGACCAGGGCTCGGCTCACCCTAGCGTTACAGTGCACCCCAGCACCCCACAGTATGCAGTATAGCACCCTATAGTATACAGCACCACACAGTATGCAGTATAGCACCCTATAGTATACAGCAACCCACAGTATGCAGTATAGCACCCTATAGTATACAGCACCACACAGTATGCAGTTTAGCACCCCACACTATACAGTACCCCACAGTATATAGTAGAGCAGTATAGCAGCCCACAGTATACAGCACCTCACGGTATACAACACCTCACGGTATACAGCACCCCAAACTATACACGATACAGCCCCCCACACTACACAGTACAGCAGTATAGCATCCACACTATACCGCACCCACAGTATACAGCCCCCCACACTATACAGTACAGCAGTATAGCACTCCCCCCCCACTATACAGGCCCCCCCCCACACTATACAGGCCCCCCACAGTATACAGCCCACCACACAGTATACAGGCCCCCACACAGTATACAGGCCACCACCCCCCCCCCCCCCAGTATACAGCCCACCACACAATATACAGCCCATTACACAATATATAGCCCACCACACAATATACAGCCCACCACACAGCATACAGCACCCCACTATACAGTAGTTTACAGTATATTAACATAACAGCCCCTGTCACCTTTTTCTGATGTAATCTTTACACAAAAAAGCTCCACAGTTAACTTCTGCAACACTCCACAGGACCTGTGATGACCTCATAGCCATGTGACCAGTAATTGCTAGGTTACTGGTCACATGGTAATGATGTCATTAAGGTCCTAGAGCAAAACTCATTAAGGTCCTAGAATTAAGATCATTAACACAGTACGATCATGATGCCTGTGTAGCCGACAGCCTGACACCCGGGGCAGTAGCTAGCAGAGCTCAAGAGGCAGCTGCCTTGGGCCCCCCAGGAGCAACTGGGCCCAGGGCAGCTGCCCCTTTTGCCCCTTGGTAAAGACGGCCCTGACCGTTCACAGTCTTGGTGTTTGTTCACACCATGCAATGTCCATAGAACAAAATCTTCACCTGGTTAGCAGTTTTCCATCTGCAGTCCACAACAGGCTTTAGGGGCCTGTTTTCCCAGTATGCGGCTCTCAGTCCTTTAGCACGGCACAAAAACACAGAGACTCCCCAGCTTCTCTGTCAGATGGAGGATAAACCACACCCAGCTGAGACTGCTGGCTGGGTTTTATATAGGCCAAAAAAGACCCGGCCTGGAGCGTAGGGAGAAGCCACCCACCAGGAACTTTGGCCAGTAAGAGCCAGCCCAGATCGGCTTTACAGCCATACTAACAAAACAGTGTTAGTCAGCACTAGATGCCGCTGACACTTAAAATTACCGGCCCTTACCTCACCGAGGCCAGGAATCTGGGTGACACATACCTTCCATAAATGACGGCCCCTTGCTTCTTCCTACACCGCAAAGACAGGATGCGTTTGTGACTAAGCTTGCGTTCAATTTCAGGTGCGAACACGTGATCTGTTATCATGTGAACACCCTGTCTATGGACACTCGAAGCCTGTGTGTGTTCCTCCTTCGATGCGATCATGTGATTACATCACATGTTTCTTAATGTAATGCGGAAGCAATGCGCCGACATGCGCTGTTAAACAAACGGGACGCTATATCGGATCCATGCTGGTTAGTTCTTGGCACCGTCCAATATGTTTTTAATCGGTACACCTGATATTGTAATGACTCAATTGGTTTTGGACATCATTTTTTTTAACTGTCATTTTGATGAATTAAGCACATATTATAAATTCACATAGTTTAATTGAAGTTATTAATCTCTTCACAGTATGGATACTTGTATATTATGTAAAAAAAAAAATGAAAGGATTTTTTTATTTTTAGACACAATACTAATCAAACACATTAATTGTAATTCAATTATTACTACTTTTTATTAAATAATCACATGAGTTGGGCTACTTTCACACTTGCGGCAGTGTGATCCGGCGGGCAGTTCCGTTGTCGGAACTGCCCGCCGGATCCGCCGATCTGCATGTGACTGAAAGCATTTGTGAGACGCATCTGGATGCGGATCCGTCTCACAAATGCATTGCAGGAACGGATCTGTCTCTTCGCTTGTCATGCGGACAGACGGATCCGTCTTGTATGCGCAGACCGGAAGGACAGATCCGGCACTAATACATTCCTATGGGGAAAAATGACGGATCCTGCATTCCAGCAAGTCTTAAGTTTTTTTCGCCGGAGATAAAACCGTAGCATGCTTATCTTTTGCCTGATCAGTCAAAATGACTGAACTGAAGACATCCTGATGCATCCTGAACGGATTACTCTCCATTCAGAATGCATGGGGATATTCTTGATCAGTTCTTTTCCGGTATAGAGCCCCTGTGACAGAACTCTATGCCGGAAAAGAAAAACGCTAGTGTGAAAGTACCCTTAGCATTTGTATTTGTACTTGGCACCATTCACTTTTGTCACTGCTTGAGAAAGGTCCCATTGTTTGGACCAAAACGTCGCTTTGGGGTGAATAAACGCACATTCTCTGGAGGCTGTGCCATGGCATGTTTATTTATGTGTGTATATATATATATATATATTTTATTTATTTTTTTTTTGTGGGCTTTACAATCTTAAAAATCCTTTGAAATAAAAATTGTCAAAGGAATATATTGCAATTTGTATGTATGGGAACACATTCCTGCTGTAGACAAAGAACCTGCTGCTGTTAGAGGTGTATACGTTTATTTTTGATGTTGCCCCAGTCTGGCGGGGGCCCATTGCTGTGAACATATTCCTGGTACAAACAAAGCTCCTGTCGGTTCTGACTGAGTTTGGCCCAGCTATGTGTAGGCCTTATACTACCCCGTTAGCATTTACATGCTGCTGCTGTCTGTCCTGATGATTATGACCGAGATATGTGTAGGTCTTATACTACCCAGTTACCATTTACATGCTGCTGCTGTCTGTCCTGATAAGTTTGGCCGAGCTATGTGTAGGCCTTATAGTACCCCGTTACCATTTACATGCTGCTGCTGCTGCTGCTGTCTGTCCTGATTAGTTTGGCTGAGCTTTGTGTAGGCCTTATACTACCCCGTTACCATTTACATGCTCCTGCTGTTTGTCCTGATGATTTTGGCCGAGATCCTCTGTCAAAGGCCTGCGGCGGACGGAGGGAACGACTTAGCTGGAGTCTTTGTACCTATTGTTAAAAGGGGTGGGAACCCTACTCCAGCAGAATATCCACCGAGTGCTACAAGGGCTCTGCTTGTGAATATACACACACATATATATATATTTATGTGTGGTAGAGATGTATGATGTAACCTGCAGATTTGCGACGTGTCACACCAGTTAATAAGTAATCATTTGTAAAGGGATGAAATACTTATTTTCATAACTGTATATATACATTACAGAGTGTTGGAGAGAGATACAAAAGTGATGTAAGCATTGTATATTCTGTCATGGATCTCTCTGATCCGCTCCGAGTTCCTCCTCTTCAAATAAGACCATTTCTTTAATATGGCCATCCTTGGGTGCCTGCCATTGAACTTCCTTAAGAGCTCGAAACAGATCTCCCTCACAATCCTCTGCTTCTCATCCTGAACCCAGGTCTTATCATAGCCTCGCTCCAACATGCATGCATATAATCCTAAATCTTTTTAATAGAAGTATTATTGTCAACAAAAGATCAAAAAGTATTTAAAGGGAACCTGTCACTGGGATTTTGTGTATAGAGCCGAGGACATGGGTTGCTAGATGGCCGCTAGCACATCCGCAATACCCAGTCCCTATAGCTCTGTGTGCTTTTATTGTGTAAAAAACCCGATTTGATACATATGCAAATTAACCTGAGATGTGTCCTGTCCCTGACTCATCTCACGTACAGGACTCATCTCAGGTTACTTTACATATGTATCAAATCGTTTTTTTGACACAACAAAAGCGCACAGAGCTATGGGGACTGGGTATTGCGGATGTGCTAGCGGCCATCTAGAAACCCATGTCCTCAGCTCTATATACAAAATCCCAGTGACAGGTTCCCTTTAAGTCTTTGAAGGGGAAATATTAGATTTAATGTTACATTATAAGATCGGATTGTATTGCGATTGTATGTGTGTGGGGTCTGAGCAATCGGACATTGGCCAGCTGAGCAGAGATGTACCTGTCTAGTGAAGTGACGGTACGGTATGGGGTGTACAGCTGGTTCGTCTCCCCGTGGTGCACCCTGGGTAACTCTAAATGAACCAGCAAATAATGGCAGTAAGACAAAGAAAGCTTCTCCTGAGTCCTGACCAACAGGACACAAAATCTATAGACTATGTTTGTGTGTGTGTGGGGGGGGGGGGGTATAGTGTGCGGCAGGAAAATGGATGTGCAATGTGCATGTGAGAGATATTTCCATGCTGTCTATACATACATGCTACAGACATAGTTCTGTGATGTCACAACAATACTTAGTGCACCAATCAGTAATATCTACTTAGACCTGATAAAATGTGAAGTTGTATATATTGTGAAAAAACATTTGCATCATAAGTGACGATTTTTTTTGCAATCGCGAATATTTTATAACAGTCTATCTGCATATAAAGCAGGTGTTTTGACATGCATGTGAAATGTAATCAAATACGCTGCTGTAATGTTAAATTACTTACAGTGATCAGGAGTTCTTCCACACTGTCGTGAAAATTGCTGCCAACCATGTTTTCCAATCTCCTCAAACTTCGGGTAGTTTGAAAACAGTTGCTAAATTAGGCCACGCCCCTTTTGTGCATGCGCAGTAAGCGAATTTTACATTGCGATTTTCGCATTGATAAAAAAATTATGAATGAAGATAGCGAATTCGCGAATATATGACAAATATTCGCCGAAATATTTGTGAAATATCGCGAATTCGAATATAGCCCCTGCCCCTCATCACTAACTTTACACAGCCTGTACAGCGCAGAGACAGATCAGCACAGACAAGACGTGAACCTTCCGGAGAGCAGATAAGCTTCTTGCTGTTAGTGGCTATATCAAAAGACTTATTTTAACTCTTAGGCCTCTTACACACTGCCGGTTAGTAGTTCCGGCAGGCTGTTGGAGCTCTCTGGATCCAGATGTTACCATTGGCTACAATGGGGTCTGAAGGAGATCTGGCCGAATTCCAACGTATTTGGCGGGTAACTAATAACGGCAGTGTGAAACTAGCTTTACTTCTGCTTCATCTGTTATTCGTCCAGATTTACTAATCCTGTCTAATTTGTAGACAGAGTAAATTTAGCCAGTCTTAAAATGTGCCAAATTTATCACAGTGGCTGCTGCTGCTAGATGATAAATCTGGAGCATTTTTAAACTGTCTCGTCTAGTTTATACCACCTCGGCTTAGTTTATGCCAAAAATGTGTCCACATACCCTAAAAATTATGTCCCATGTGGCAAAAGTCTGTCCATCATAAATTACTGACTTACTCTAAATTGGACTAATTTGCTCCACTCTGCCAGAATTGTAGACAGAAGCTGGCCACGCCCACATTCTAGTTCAAAACCACAAAATATCAAGGAAAATGCATTCTTCTTGGCACATCGGAATAATAAATATTTCAAAAATGAAGTGCACCAAAGTTTTGGCACAAACAACTCCACAGAGTTGGCACGATTACATTGTGTCACAATGCAAACTTGATGTGAATGGTCACTCACATAGTAGAGGGACCACCTCTGCTGCCGCCTAAAGAGCAGTTACGTGCTACTACAGCAGATTGACCATTCCCATTGATGATGACAAACTAGAGATGAGTGAATTTAATGAAATAAGTGTTGTGTCCGATTTGTCGAATCTTTAAAAAAATTCTGTTTAGGTCAGCATCGATTCTACCCCAAAAGTGCTCCAATTGGCATGAAAATTGGTACATGACACACTGAGGTCTCCTAGGACTTTTTGCTTTCTGTCTCTCTCATGTCAGTACAATTCTGTAGGAGCAAGGTCAGCCAGAGACACACAGCATTATAAATCATTATAATGCCCTGCAGTCCTGTGAAAGGAGCAGAACTATGAAGGGAGATCCAAGATCCAAAGATTGTTTTTTCCTTAGAGGACAGGTTCATCTGTCAGGACAATCTTTAGCCTTGTATGGTGGCATTGTCTACAGGACCTCTTGATCTCCTGGCTGTGTCTCACTTTTATATGTCTAACGAGAGATGTGAATGACGTCTTTACCAGAGGTAGATTGTTATGACATTTTGAAGGCATTCTTATCACATACTCCAGTATTTATTTTCTAGCTCCAGAAATTAGATTCAGTGATGACAGCATGATAATAATTTTGCATACATTACTTATAAAAAGCCAAACTGTAACTAGAGGCTTAATTATTTTTGCAGCCTCTGCCTGTATAAAACTGTAAAATGGTTACAATAAAATAAAATGTGAATTCTGCTAACCTTTAAAATCATTTCCTCTTGGCTGTTTTTCATATATCCCCCAATTACACTCTATCCTGAAGCCATCAATCTGAATAAGTGGCACTGGGTGCCAGTGCTGGGAGCTTCTGTAGACTAGTAAGAGTAAAGCAGGGAATGGAAATAACTCATATTTATCACAGACAGACAAATGTGCAGCACATAATAAGACAGATTGCCATGCGCCTCATTTATTTTATTTAGGTCCCAGAATGCTAGAGCTTTGATATCTCCAAGTAAGGGCTGGTGTATATGAGAGTATATTATACAGTACCTGTGTTTATAGATCAGCAAGAAAATAGTATTCCCTTTACAGCACAGAAAAGCTCAGTAAATGCATACACCTATATGCAGTAAGCTCCCTCTAGTGGTGGCTGCATGCAGAATTATGTCAGTCATATCATTACCGTCAGGAAATCTTCCAGATTTACTAATGTGTCTGCGCCTAGAATCTGTGAAAAAACTGGCACAAATTGTAGCAATGTTTCTGTGATATTTTCAACTTGCTTGACAGAGGAAAGGAAGTGGCGAAAGATGTGACATTTTGTTTCCGAATTACAAAATTCTGGTGTAAAATACCATCACAAAGTAACACAACCAATAGCTGGTATCGAGACAAAAATGTCTATCTCAGAACCAAATGTATCACTCAGTCTGAGCCAGTGTGATAAATCTGGTGCAGGTCTAGACAGTTGGTCTAGTTTTATGCCGTCTATAGGATTAGTAAATCTGAATCAAAATGTATGGAAATAATACCTGTTATTGGCTGAAATGTTGCATTAGGCACACTGATGGAATGAAATCTTAATTTTATCGGCAAAATTTGATGCTTTGGCTTTTGCTGTTGAGCAGCAGTTCAGCTGGAAGACTAGGGGATCTTAGTGCCAAATCACTTGACATTTGTGACTTTTTGTTATGGGATGACCACAATGAGCCTATTAGATTAGGATAGGTTTGAATTGAATGTGGACATGTACATATTCAGTATAGATGGAGGGTGGACCTCAGAATCATGTAGTAAAGTAGCTTCTGCTAAAAGGATGTACTGCTCCCCATGGCAATGTGAACATCAGTGTACACTGATTCTAACCTCAGAGACGGTAGTCACCTTGCTGCTATAAAGACTGTAGCCATGCAACAGCCTGACACATGTTAACCTGTACAGGTGAAACTCGAAAAATTAGACTATCGTGCAAAAGTCCATTTATTTCAGTAATGCAAATTAAAAGGAATTGCATTAATGCAGCTTAAAATTTGAATTTTGTAAAAAGGTTCAATATTCTAGGCTCAAAGTGTCACCCTCTAGTCAGCTAATTAATCCATACCCCCTGAGCAAAGGGGACCTGAGATTGTGACTTTGCGGTTTTATAAGCTGTAAGCCATAATCATCCAAATTATACCAAATAAAGGCCTGAAATATCTCGCTTTGCATGTAATGAGTCTCGTATATTAGTTTCACCTTTAAGTTGCATTACTGAAATAAATGAACTTTGCACAATATTCAAATTTTTTGAGTTTCACCTGTATACTCTTGTTTAAAAAAATATCATAATAAAAAAAAACATCATTTTAAAAAATAACATAGTGAAAAATAAAATAATAATGCAAAGAAAGCAACCATGAAATATGGAATTGGTGGAATTAGAGTAGAGTGAAGTTTTGAAAAATTTGATTCGGCTGCTTCGCCGAACTTCAACAAGAAATTTGATTCATGATGAATTACTTAATCACGAATCGCTTTCTATTGTATGGAACGGGCATACGTCATTTAACGGTCATCACTGATTATGTCACTGCGCGCACCCAGCGTGATCAACATGGTGACGTCATCACACTCGCCGCAGGTCCTTCAGCAGGTTTTCTTCAATCAAGACGGGAGCAAGCAGGTTCTCTATGAGCAAGTGGATGAGGTGAGTATTATTTTTTTTCAGCCACCATTTTACAAAAAACTGATTCATTACAGCAAAGCACAAGGAAATTTGGCTTTGTGACAAATCTAATTTTTCCTGAAATTCTAATCGAAGTCCACTTTGAATACTATAATACTATGATACTAATATAGGCGTATTTCTGATTGTAAATGACCCCTATATATTTTTTTGTTTGAGTACGCTATCCCATTAACAGCTGCAGTAACCACAGAATTCAACATATTTCCAAATTGTGCTTAAAACATTGAAAACTATTTCCACTGTGTTCTGTATATGTCACAGGAACCTCTGTTCTGCTCCCATTTGCAACCAATGTAAATCTGATTGTTTTCAATTAAACTGCTCAGAGGGGTGCTACCCAGAAAAGATCTAGTGTAAAACAAACACATAAAAGAGCTGTGCACTTTGGTTGGCAGCATTTTCTTTCTCCCTTAAAGGGATTATCCCAGATTTTATGTAATAAATGAAAATCAGACAAAATTATAACAAATAAAGGCTTAAAAATATCTCGCTTTGCATGTAATGAGTCTCATATATTAGTTTCACCTTTTAAGTTGCATTACTGAAATAAATGAACTTTGCACAATATTCAAATTTTTCAAGTTTCACCTGTATATACAAGAATAGAATTGTGATGTCATGAAATGTTGTGATGTTATAGAATGGTGAGGCATGAAATGTTGTGATGTTATAGAATGGAGAGGCATGAAATGTTGCAATGTTATGGAGTGGCATGAAATGTTGAGATGTCATGGCATGGCGAGGGCATGGAATGTTGTAATGTCATGTGGTCTGTTAAACATGGGATATCCACGGCAACCGTACCATTTGCCCATTCACTTAGGCCTCATAAACTTGGCTGTGTTCTTCATTCATACCACCTAGATCCTGAAAAAGCACCGATAACATGCTATGGATCTGTAATATTTCACTGAGTGTCTTTGGAGCCCCATGAGAAAAAAAAATCATGGCACACAGCACCCCATCCTATACTGAGGAGGTATTCTCCACTAGAAATATTACTTCTAGGGGAGAATATGGTGCTGAATACAGTAGGGTGTCTATACCGTAATACATTTATTCTGGCACACCGGTATTAGCTAGGCATGCTGCTTGGTGTACCAGACTAGAAGCAATTCTCCAACATCTCTCAAACTGCCAATCCGGTTATAGAAAATATTATACCCTGAACACAATTCTCAATACAAAATGTGCAATCTCTAAAAGCAGTGGTCTTCTATATATCAAGCATGAACCTCACACCCTGCTAGAAATTACAGCTAAGACCAACATTTACAGCATCAAGAAGCGGTTATTATTATAAACAAATGTCATGTTTGGAGATGAAAAAATGAAATGTACCTTTCCCGACCGACCATTTAAAGACGCTGGAAGTTTTCTGAAGACGTTGCCATCAACGAGTTTTCTGTAACACTAGTGCCACCTCCTGGACATACTGCATGCCTTTATATGTGTATGGAAAGAAAGTATGTTGGGTAAATAACAATTTTATAGCAAGACACGGAGGCGAGTATTGCATTCTCTTTCTTTACTAAATTCTATAGCAGCAAAGAAGAAAAAACCAAGGTAACATACAGAAACACCCCTAAGGGTAACCCCTCCCACCAACCAGTCCATAAATAGCCCCCCCTGGGTGTAATCTTCCTCTTTTTTTTGCTGCTCCATGGCAGATAAGTGTTTGGTTTTCTTCTCTAGCTTTATGTAAAGGGTTAATAGGGTCTGGGTGACCCTGCGACTATCTATATATTTTTCTCCACAGGTTTATAGTTTTTTTCCTTTTTCCCTTATTTAGTTTACCCTCGTTTGTGGGTTTAGTGCTGTCCCCATATATTTTCTATTGTTTCATTTTACGTCTGTTTCCCCATTTCCCCATGCCTTATTCCATCCGTTTTTCATCCCTGCCTCACTCTAGCTGCGCCGCGCCGCTGGCCCTCTCTTCCTTCCCTCCTCTCGCCTGTTATTCTCGCTGGCTTCTTTGTTGGTGAAGGGGGGCTGTTCGGCGCCATTTCTCCCTCTTTGCCGCCTTCGGCATCTGGCTTCTTCACTGCGCCCGTGATCTCGCGAGACGAGATTTCGGGCGCCATCTTGGGTTGCTGTCGCTCGGGATTCCTGGGCGTTTCCTTGGGCGGCGCTTCTCTCACTGGTCTTCTCCCTGTGGACACTGGAGGGGACGGGGGCGTGTCTCCTATTCCCCTCTCCGCCCCTTGTTCTCAATGGCGCTCGCGGTCGCCATTTTGCTGTGTGGATCGTCGGCTTCGGTTGGTTCTGCCTCAGTCTTGCACTGTTTCCCCTCAGGAGTGACTAACTCCCTCAGTGTCTTAATATGTCTCGCCCTTCTGATAGCACCCCTTTAGCCCCTGCCAGTTCTCAAGTGGCCATTCCTCTGGTGTCCCCCCCTGCTCACCCAGGGTCTGTTTCTGTGCCTGCTGCAGACGCCCAGACTCTGGCTCTGCAGCAGTCTATCTCTCATGCCATTGCCTCTGCTATGAAGTCTATGTCCTCAATTTTATCTCAGTCTATATCGCAGGCCCTTGGCCCTTTGGGCCCCCCCCCCCCCCCGCACTCCCCATCTGATGCTGTTGCCTCCAGAAATCCTACTAATGATAGCATAGTTCTATCAAAAGAGAGCGTGCTCAGCACACGCAAGAGAGCCTGTCCACTCCAGGCAGAAAAAGCGTGGCCGTGGAAGTCAGCTCGCAATCAGCCTGAGCATAGTTCTAACTCCTATATGGAGTCCGATGAGGAGGCTTTGAACTATCACCAAGGTTATTCTGATAATGATATTGAGGGCGCTATGGTGGACCCTGAGATGGACGATAACGTCCCTTTCTCTCGCCCCTCTACTAGTTTGGCCCCGGATGCCACCATGTCAGGCTCTGTCTCCCTTACGGATCCTTCCGGGGAGCCCCTGTTTGACCTCGATAGTCTGCATCATCCCAGATCTGCAGAGTGGTTCCCCGCGCCACATGTGGCCCATTATTTAGAAGCCAGAATGAGAACGCCCTTATGTAAGGAGACGCGTAATAAATTAAGGGCTGAATGCCCTCGCCCTCTTATTCCTAATAAGGTCTGCAAGACTCCTAACGTTGACCCTAAAATGGTCCAGTTTCTCGCCAAAACGGGGTTCAATCCCCGCAGGGGCTTAGATTCCGCTCTCGGATATCCTAGGGCCCCTGGCTAAAATATTTGATATAGCTGAGTCTGCTAGGGCGGATAGCTCCCCCATTGACCCAGAGGAACTCCGTGGATGGGTTCAGCGAGCAATTTGTGTGGCAGGGAATGTAAATACTTCCCTTGCGATTGAGAGGAGGAAAGCTATCCTCATGAAAATAGAGCCGAAACTGGCTAACATGGATTTAACTGAAGCCGGCAAGGACGCCCAAGGGCTTCTTTTTGGTGACTCTTTTATAAAAGAGCTAGGGAAATTTGTGGGGGCCTTCACGGCCTTAGACAAGGCGCAGTCTTCTATGCGCAAAGTTTTTCACGGTAGGGTCTCTACTAGGGCCGGCAGTACTAGGGGCCGTCTGTCCGGCCGTACGCATTTTCAGAACCGTAACACAGGTCGAGGTCCCTTCAACCAGCGTCCGGCGTTTTAGGACCACAGACAACCAGCCCCCTTCTTCCCGTCCAGAGGTGCTTTCGGAAGGTCCAGAGGCTTCAGAGCAGCTCCGGGTTCAAGACGTCCCTTCGGTGAGTTATCAAAACCTGCTCCTTCCTTATTCCCTTTGCAACGGGGGCAGACTCCAACATTTTTTGAATGCCTTGTCTCTCATTACGTCCGACCTGTGGGTCCTGGCTACAATCGGGGGGTTTCAGATAGAGCTGATAGACGCCCCGCTTTGTCTTCCTCCAGGCAGGGCAAGGAAGTTCTCGACAGAGTCTCTCCGGCTCATAGATATGGAGCTCACATCCCTTCAGGAAAAAAGGGCTATAGAGAGAGCTCCGCTTTCCCGGGGCGGTGTCATCAGCGAGATTTTCCTGGTGGAAAAGAAGGGCGGACAGTTTCGGCCAGTAATAAACCTAAAGGCCGTAAACTGTTATGTTCGGTACCGCCATTTCAAAACGGAGGGGATCCATCTTCTCAGGGACCTCCTGCTTCCGGGGGATTGGATGGTCAAGCTCGACCTGAAGGATGCTTACCTTACGGTTCCGGTTGCCAAACGGTCCAGGGACTTTCTTCAGTTCCTTTGGAGGGGTCAGCTCTGGCATTTTACCTGCCTCCCATTCGGCCTTTCTTCGGCTCCATGGTGTTTCACCAAACTCATGAAGCTGGTGGTTTCTTGGCTTCGCGGTCAGGGTGTCCGTCTGATAATCTACTTGGACGGCATGCTGATCATGGCCCAGGACCCGTCCATCCTTCTGTCTCACCTGCGTTTATCCGTTTCCCTTCTAACCGGTCTAGGGTTCGTTATCAATCAAGAGAAATCTTGTCTTCATCCGTCGAGGTCCATGGAGTTCTTGGGATTCACTGTGGATTCCACTGCTCTCACTCTGCGCCTTACCCTGTCCAAGGTCCGATCCATCCGCAAGGAGCTCCGTCACACCTTGTGGCTTCCCCAGGTTTCCCTT
The DNA here is from genome assembly GCF_014858855.1 of Bufo gargarizans. NCBI lineage: Eukaryota > Metazoa > Chordata > Amphibia > Anura > Bufonidae > Bufo > Bufo gargarizans. The sequence goes on along the minus strand of NC_058081.1, from coordinate 597,472,123 downwards.
CGGCACCTTGCCCGGATAGTGGGTCTCCTGTCGTCCTCTATTCAACCAATCTTCCCGGCCCCGCTTCACTACCGGGAGCTTCAACGGCTCAAGATTGCACATCTGCAGGTGGGGGCCTCCTATGCGGACTCAATAGTCCTGGATCAGGACACCAGAGACGAGCTGACGTGGTGGATTCACAATCTCGACGCGTGGAATGGCAAAGCCATCGTGGGGCCCCAGCCAGATTTGGTTATAGAGTCGGACGCCAGCCTGCAGGGATGGGGTGCTCGCTGCAACGGTGTTTCCACCGGGGGTCCTTGGTCGACGTCAGAGGCGTCGCTACACATCAACGCCTTGGAGCTCTTAGCGGGCTCCTTCGCGATTCAGAGCTTCACCAGCGACAAAGTCAGTGCTTGCATACGGCTCAGGATGGACAATGTGTCAGCCGTTCGCTATGTGAACTCCATGGGCGGCACTCGTTCTGCAATGTTGACGCATCTGGCAAAGGAGTTCTGTTCCTTCTGTCTGGACAGGGGCTTCACGGTGGTGGCGGAGTATATCCCGGGTCTTCTCAATTACCACGCAGATTGGAATTCTCGGTACATCTCAGACTACAGCGACTGGAGATTGGAATTGACAGTGTTCTCTTCCATCGAATCCCTCTGGGGATTGTTTTCCCTAGACCTCTTCGCCTCGCGATGGAACGCCCAGTTGTCCAGATATTACAGTTGGAGGCCAGACCCTCAGTCAGAAGCGGTGGACGAGCTCCTCCAGGATTGGTCAGGCACCCTCTCCTATGCCTTTCCACCATTTGCGTTAATTCCGCGGGTGCTATCTCAGGTGCGTCGCCAACGGCAGAACTGGTGGCTCCTTTTTGGCAGGCTCAGGTGTGGTTTCCCCAGCTACTGGAGCTCCTGGTCGAGGATCCTTGTCTTCTTCCATCCCTGCCGAATCTCCTTCAGGGTCCAATGGATCAGCTCCACCCCCTCCTGATGGACGGCTCGCTGCGTCTTCTGGCGTGCAGGATTTCAGGGGGCGCTGGGACGTCGCTGGAGTATCAGAGACAGCTCGATTCCTTCTGGAGAGTGGGTGGGCCCCCAGTACCGGGCGTGCCTACCAGGCAGCTTGGGGTTCCTGGACTCGCTGGTGCATGGAACGGAACCTGGATTCCATTTCGGCTCCTGTAGAGGATATTTTACAGTTTCTGTCCTCACTGTTTGAAGACGGCAAAGCGTACCGTACTATTAATCTGTACAGGTCAGCTATTTCCTCCCATCATCAGGGTTTTTCTGGCTGCCCGGTGGGTCAGCATCCTTTGGTGCGTCGGTTGCTCAAAGGTTCTTGTCTCTCTCGGCCTCCTAGGCCTCGTTTCTCTTCATTATGGGACGTTTCGTTAGTCATTGATTTCCTGTCTCAGCCTTTTAATTCGGATTTATCTCTTCGTCACCCTTTTTTTCCTTATATCCTGTAAGAAGGTTTCTGATGTCCGTGCCCTCGACTTTGACGCGGTCTCCTTTACCCCGGATGGGGTGACTTTCAACATTTCCCGCCATACCAAGACCGCTATCAAGTCGGGTTTTCCTGAATCTCCGGCAGTTTGTCCGGTTTCATGTTTCAGGGAGTACCTTTTCCGGACTTCGTCCCTGCGATCCTCGGACTCTCCGCAGCTTTTTATCTCCTTTCGTAGGCCTTTTAGACCGGTCACCAGTGTTACCCTGTCTCGCTGGGTCAAATGGATTTTGTCTCTTGCAGGCATCGATACCTCAGTCTTCACCGCCCATTCGGTTCGGGGTGCTTCTGCCACGTCTATGGCGGTCTCGGGAGCCCGTCTGGAGGATATCTTGAAGTTGGCGGACTGGTCCAGAGCTTCTACATTCAGGGATTTTTATTTCAGACCTAGTCCTCACGCCTTTTCGGCAGTTTTGTCATAGCTTTAAACTTGCAATATGAGCCTCCGTGTCTTGATATAAAATTGTATGATTTTCCTAGTTTATGACGTAAAGTCATGATTTTATGAAAGACACGGAGGCGAGTATTGCCCTCCGTGTCCTCTCCCCATTGTTGGGTTGTAAGATATTTCATGGGAAGTGTATCTATTAATGCCTGTGTTTGATTATCCTATGATGCCAACTATACCTAATCTGGTTTTGCTATTGGTATTATTTTATTGTTAGAGGACGATTTTTGCCATAATATTACCACGTATTTTATTCTCCTTTTTCCCTAGGTTGAGTTCCTTGGTGTCGGAGTGGTTCCTTTAATCCTATGCCTGCGCATTCCGTTGTGGGCGCTCCAGTATGGGTCAGCGTTATTCGCGACTCCCGTTCAAGTTTCACCGGTTTAAAGAGGTTCCAGTGTCTCGTTTAGGTCCCGTTGGTGCTATGGTTGGACAAAGAAAGAGGAAGATTACACCCAGGGGGGCCTATTTATGGACTGGTTGGTGGGAGGGGCTACCCTTAGGGGTGTTTCTGTATGTTACCTTGGTTTTTTCTTCTTTGCTGCTATGGAATTAAGTAAAGAAAGAGAATGCAATACTCGCCTCCGTGTCTTTCATAAAATCATGACTTTACGTCATAAACTAGGAAAATCATACAATTTCTCACCAAAGCAATATTTATTACATACAGTAAGAGCTGCCATATTGTAGATTGTGTTCTCTAACATGTATAAATATCTTTGGCAACATTCACCTGTGATGAAAGTTACTGGTCACGGCTGTGAACAGTCTATTATGTGCCCGTGTCCCTAAGATAAGTCTCACATACGTGGGGAAAGTCCAGTTTTCTACTCTGGCATAGGAACAGAAAACCACATCCAGCATATGCCGGCCACCGCCTGTGCCTGACCGATCCCATTCATTATATTGGGATTCGTCACTTGCATGAGTCGGAATTTTCTCCTTTTTTTTTCCAACTGTGCCCCTTAGATTGACATATGCAGGCCTATAACGTTTGTATTGTCCAAAAGAAAAAAACTTGCTGCTACTGGTTGTTCTGAGAAAGTCTTCACAGGATCAAAGACACATAAACCTTTAAGATCTTTTTTCTGATGTGGTCAATCACTGCTCCATTTACAAATGCTTCTCCCAAATCTCCACACTTAACTCTGTGGGGCCACCACCTATGTCGAGATGGGCATACTTTGATGAGATGGCTGCCGTCTGACGCTCCCTTTACTACAGCAACTGATGATCCTCAATGCTCAGCCTTCCGAAATTTATTTTCTCCAAGACTGGAGAAGTAAGTTTGGGACAGCAGTTCAGCCATGAAGTCTTTTCTTCCAGGTCACACCTGGAATAGACTGAGAAAGAAAAGACTTCATGGCTGAACTGCTGTCCCAAACTTACTTCTCCAGTGTTGATTCCCCCCCAAGGGTTCTTAAAGGGGTATTTTGGTTATAAGATGTTATCCACTATCCACTGGATAGGGAATAACTGTTGGATCAGTGGAGGTTTGATTGCTGAGGACCTCCATTGACCAAGTGTTGACCTTTTGGATGGAGCGCTGGTCAAGTATTCCCACCACTCCTTTATTCAAGGTCTATGGGCCTCCTGGATATAGGGAAGCGCTGTACTTGTCAATCTCTGGCAGTCTCATAGATTTGGGAGGAGCAGTGGTGGATCAGTGCTTTATTCATACAGGGGACATGTCTTAGGAGTCCTTAAAAGATTGAAGGCTTAAAACAGCAGATAGTAGGTCACTTTTTAGAACAATTTATGCCTTAATTTAGGGGCACACACATTAGTAAATGTCGGCAAATGTGCCTGGATAACAGTGGTGGTGTAGATGTAAAATGCCAGGTCCCTGCCTATCAGACCCTCACAGATCACACATCGATAGCACATACTGAGAATTTTAAACCTCTGAAAAACATTTCCCAAAAAATCTACAAGAGGGCATTTTCTGGATTAAAATTTCTATATTGTCTCCTAAAATCCAAGCTTATTTTTCCATATCTGTCCACACTTTCCGGGCAACTGTAATATTTTAATTTGGTCTAAAACATACTAGACTACTTTTAATAAATTATTTTAGGCTTATGCCTTGCTGCTTAAAATATCCAGAAATTTGTGCAACACATCTGCCACTTGTTAATATACCCTAAAATTGCCCCAGTGCCTAAATTCCAGAGGGTCCCTTTCCCTTGGAGCAGCCATGATGCTATTGTTGATACATTTACTGGCATTTGCCCTGATATCTACCTGTCCGAATACTCAGACTATAGTGTGCAGGGCCCCTAGGGACAACTGCCGATCCTTGCTGTTACCACAGAACCACCGATGAATTTGGAGTAACCTAGGAAAATAGCATACTACTCCAGGAGGGTCACCTCTTTGGGATTTTCTCAGACATGCCAGGAGAGTAGACAAGTGTGGTCATGGATGAAAAAGGGACATGAATCATTAAGCCTATTACTATAATTACTATAAAGAATGTGTATGTAACAGAGGTCGCTTAGTGACATGGACGGTTTGAGAAAGGATTAGACATGATCAAGATGCCAAGATAGTTGTATAGTAACTTCAGAATTGCTTCTATAGAGACTTATTGGAGTTACACAGTCAGATTTCCTGATGCAGTTTTGAAAGCTGATATCAGAAGTGGATGAAAAAAGGAGAGAAAGTGTAAAAGACAAATACATCCTGGTTTTGACTTCTAAAGCTGCATCAGGAAACCCGGCCATGTACCCTTAGGGCGCTGCTATATGTTAAGGTTTTACAGTGCTGTTTTTAAAGCCAAAATCAGGAGTAGAGCATAAAAGGACAGAAAATATTAAAGAGGTTTTCCGGGTAGGGAGAGGTAATCAATATTAAACTGGTGTTTCTCCAACTCCTGACATGGCCCCCCGAGTCAGCTGTTGGAAGAAGCTATGGCATACCTGTGAGCGTTGCTGTCTCTTCACAGCTTACCAAGTACAGTGCCTTACATTGCATAGCAGCTGTGCTTGGTATTGCATCTCAGTCCCATTGACATGAATAGGTCTGAGCTGCGCTTAGGTCACGTGACCAACAGTGATGGTCAGTTCGCAGTGTTCGCCAGCGAACACATGCGGGCTGCCATCTTTATTAAGGTAGACTCACCCTTACCTGTGCCGGGAGCCAGTCTGAAATCAAATGCAGTCACCGGGAGCAGGCAGTTTCGAGAACAGCCGCCAGGGGCCTTAATCAGACTGTTCTCAAAACTGCCTGCTCCCGGTGACTGCATTTGATTTCAGACCGGCTCCCGGCACAGACACAGGTAAGGGCTTACCTGTGCATCGTCGGACGGGTGAGTCTACTTTACTAAAGATGGCAGCCCGCATACGCTGGCGAACACTGCGAACTGACCGTCACTGGTGATCAATGAACGTGGAATGAAGTCACTGGGCTAGGAAGAGGCTGCAACACTCCCTGGTGTGCCATGGTCTCTTTAAACAGTTGATCAGTGGGGTGCCGGGAGTCGGAACCCCACTAATCAGATACTGATGCATGAGTACAGGTCATCAATATTCTACTCCTGGAAAACCCCTTTAAGGGCAGATAGTCTTTCTCCTCTTTTTTGAAACCACTCTTGGTCTTGGCTACACAAACTACATCAAAACCTGAACATAGGGCAGCATAAGCAAGCATGGAAGGACCTCATGGTATGTTCACGGCATGAAGAATTCCAGGCACATACTGCAAAATCAGCAAGTTTTCAGATGTTGCAGGTTCTTACTGGAGCTGTAATACCAAGCTACAGTTTGCTGATAAGACTGGCACTATTTTTGGAAAGAGGTAGACCAATTTACTAATTTCAGTAGACAGTGCTTGCTGCTTCAAGATCTGTTCACTGTGCTCTTTCTGGCTGCTGAGAACAGCTGAACAGTGGAGTGCAGGTTCACCACTGAGCTGATATTGATGACTTATATTGAGGATAGGTTATCAATATGAAAGGATGTTCCTCTGTCCATAATGGGCAGAGCAGTGCGCAGGTGCGGTCCAGTTCCCAGCCCGCCATCCTCTGGTGCTGCTTGTGACGTCCGCCGGCTGGAGGTGTGTTTTTCTGGGCACATTGCCCAGTAACGCCGCCCCTGGGCACCTTCAGAAGATCATTTGCATAAGTTTAAAAAGTGTTATTTTCATTATCTGGACGAGGGACACAGAAGGGAAAGGTACGATTGTAATGAGGGTCAAAGAGTCTATAACCTGATCTGAGCGGTCTAAAACACTCAGATTAGGTGAAAGACTCCCTTTAAGGCCGATGACGTCCTTACGCAGGCGGGTGGGTAGTTTTGCTCCTCCGCGGCTAACGGCTTTATGTTGGTTCGTTGATAGAAAATCGCATGGCAAAGATGTAGTACCGGAAATGGTATAAAGTCCGATATGATGATTCGAAGAAAAGGCCTCTTTGCTCTTGAATTGGGGGGCAGTAGTACCAAATGTGTTTCAGGACTGTGTATCGTCCCTTCCTTCTACCACTGAGGAAGGGACGATACACAGTCCCGAAATGCGTTTGGTACTACTGCCCCCCAATTCAAGAGCAAATTTTTTTTTGCTATTCTTATTTTTAGTTTTCTATGTCAATATTTATATAAAACAACATAAGATCCTGCAGTTTTTGCACTGACCATTCAGCCTAATAATGGACGCCACTTCTTGGTCTGTACAGATCACTTTACTGCAATTATCTGCTTATCATTACAGGCAGGATTGGATTGACACATCTTACCTATATACACAGATAACGCAGGATTCACCATTCACAATAGATGATTGTCAAATTTTATCAGATCCCTCCTAACCTCTGCACAGGTCACAGAGCATGCCTAGAAAGTTCTCCCATAGACGTCAATGAGGTCCCCTCCTGACCATTGTGGATATGGATCATGGGGCTGCCGTAAAGCAGTTCTCTAAATGCTTTCTAAATGCTGTTAAGAACAGTTTAGGCAAAATCATGTTTTGAAAATAGAGCAAAAAAATCTACAACCAGAAAATAAAAACACAATCGAGAAAAAAAGTGTGTCACTATCTTGTTTTAACTGGCAGACAAAATTTTCTGTGACACATTTCCTTTAATAATAGATGAAAACAGATATACCGTATATAGCATTCAGGTGTGGATGAAAGACAGCATTTTTGGGAGGCTTTGTAGGACAAAATAAAAGTGCTTTATCAGTTCAGACCTCTGAGACATTTTGATAGAAGATATATAGATAGATAGATAGATAGATAGATTAGACAGACATAGATAGAGTAGATAGATACAGGGCCGGCTCCAGGTGTGGCAGGCGCAGCACTATGTGCCTTTTGCGCTGTGGCATTAGAAGAATTTTGATATCTGACTTTTTGTCTAACCAGAATGTCTATTACTCTGTAATTCCTCTAGCGCCGTTCTATGGAAACAGTAGGTTTAAAGAGCACACCAAATGCTTGAAAATAACTTTTTTATTAACTTCAACTTTTCTTCATATATAACACTGCCGCCTCCGCAGCAGATAGTCCATGTACAAAACACATGTTGAAAAGGTATCATAAAATGGCGGTGTTCTGCCTCTCCAGTCTAAGCATTACAATGTGATCTCTGAACTTACAGTTCTGCGGAGATGGCGATAACCATAATCTTAGGTGAATTGGCGGACAGGGACTCGATCCAAATGACACCTGTCACGGACGGTGTACAGGAAACAAGGCAAAACAACATGCATAAATGACTCGCTGGATCCAAAAGCTAAGGAACAAAAGGGAGAACCCTGCAGAAGACCTGGCACTTTCCCTGGCTGCTCAGCCTATGCAAAGATCCGAATGGTGGAGGTTTGCATATTCACGTACCTTGACTATATAACCCCTGAGCACCCTACAATAGTGAGGGGACACGACCACCAGCTCCCTACACAAGACACGGAGGAAGTCAGGGTCACCTGGGATCCAGCAAACAGAAAATAACAGATAAATGTACAACACTTAACTTTGTAGAAGAGAGGAGAACCAGTTGAGCATGCACACACACTCCAGGAAGAAATATAAGCCGCCCAGAAAAGCATTCTGGGGAGGAATTTAAAGGGAAGCAATTAGTCCAACACATGACAGCTGAGAGAGGCTAACGAGATGAGTAACTGAATACCACAACAAAGAAACTCAAGGGGGAGGTTCTGAAAGGCCTCTGTCAGAGCTTCTCAGCTGTCTGGTTGTGACAGTACCCCTCCCTCTACGAGTGGACTCCGGACGCTCAGAACCCACCTTCTCAGGATGGGACCTATGGAAAGCCCTGATGAGACGAGAGGCCTTAATGTCCGTCACTGGGACCCACATCCTCTCCTCAGGACCATACCCCTCCCAATGAACAAGGTACTGAAGAGAACCGCGGACAAGACGAGAATCCACAATCCTAGAGACCTGAAATTCAAGATTCCCATCAACCATAATCGGAGGAGGAGGCAAAGGCGAGGGTACAATGGGTTGAACATAAGGTTTCAATAAGGACTTATGAAAAACATTATGGATCTTCCAAGTCTGAGGAAGATCAAGACGGTATGCAACAGGATTGATGACAGACAGGATTTTGTAAGGCCCAATAAACCTAGGACCCAACTTCCAGGAGGGAACCTTCAATTTGATATTCTTGGTAGACAACCACACCAGATCACCAACATTCAGGTCCGGACCAAGCACACGTCTCTTATCTGCCACACGCTTATATCTCTCACTCATGCTCTTTAGATTATCTTGAATCTTTTGCCAAATAGATGACAAAGACGAGGAGAATCTGTCCTCATCAGGTAAACCAGAAGACCCCTCTCCCGAGAAAGTCCCAAACTGCGGATGAAACCCATATGCACCAAAAAATGGTGACTTATCAGAGGACTCCTGACGACGGTTATTTAAAGCAAACTCAGCAAGGGACAAAAAAGAACACCAATCCTCTTGATTCTCCGCCACAAAACAGCGCAGATATGTCTCCAGATTCTGATTGACGCGCTCTGTCTGGCCATTCGACTGCGGGTGGAAAGCAGAAGAGAATGACAACCGAACCCCCAAGCGAGAACAGAAAGCCTTCCAGAATCTGGAAACAAACTGCGTGCCCCTATCAGAGACTATGTCTGAAGGAATACCGTGCAATTTGACAATGTGATCAATAAATGCCTGCGCCAGCGTCTTAGCATTGGGCAAACCAGGAAAAGGGATGAAATGCACCATTTTGCTAAAACGGTCCACCACCACCAGAATCACAGTCTTCCCCGAGGAACGAGGCAGGTCCGTTATGAAGTCCATGGACAGATGTGTCCAAGGACGGGAAGGAATGGGTAAGGGAAGGAGAGGACCTGATGGCCGTGAATGAGGGACTTTGGCACGAGCGCAAGTCTCGCAGGCTGCCACAAAACCCTCAACCGACTTACGAAGCGCAGGCCACCAGAATCTCCGAGCGATGAGATCCAGTGTGGCTCTTACCCCCGGGTGTCCAGCAAAGACCGTATCGTGGTGTTCTTTAAAAATCTTGTGTCTTAAAGCGAGAGGCACAAACAACCTCCCAGGAGGACAAAGATCAGGAGCCTCTGACTGGGCTGCCTGCACCTCTGCCTCCAATTCAGGAAAAAGAGCCTAGACCACCACACCTTCAGCCAAAATGGGACCCGGGTCTTCAAAATTCCCGCCTCCCGGAAAACAACGTGACAGGGCATCTGCCTTCACATTCTTAACTCCAGGGCGAAACGTGACAACAAAATTAAACCTAGAAAAGAACAAAGACCATCTGGCCTGTCTCGGGTTCAGACGCTTGGCTGACTCCAAGTAAGCCAGATTTTTATGGTCAGTAAATACGGTAATAGGGTGTCTGGCTCCCTCTAGCCAATGGCGCCATTCCTCAAAAGCCAACTTGATGGCCAACAATTCCCTATCTCCCACATCGTAATTTCTCTCTGCAGAGGAGAGTTTTCTTGAGAAAAAGGCACACGGTCGCCAATTGGCAGGAGAGGAACCCTGAGACAAGACCGCCCCCACACCCACCTCAGAAGCATCAACCTCAACTATGAAGGGTAAAGAAACATCAGGTTGCACCAAGATGGGAGCGGAAGCAAAACTCTCCTTGATATCAGAAAAAGCCTTACGCGCCTCTACTGACCAAGAAGAAAAATCTACCCCCTTTCTGGTCATATCAGTGAGTGGTTTAACAATAGAAGAATAATTCAAAATGAACTTCCTGTAATAATTGGCAAAGCCCAAAAAACGCATCAGCGCCTTCTGATTCTCAGGAAGCTCCCACTCAAGCACAGCGCGGACCTTCTCGGGGTCCATGCGAAAACCAGAAGCGGAGAGAAGAAACCCCAGAAATTGAATTTCTGGAACCGCAAACACACATTTTTCCAGTTTCGCATATAATTTATTCTCCCGCAGGATGAGCAAGACCTGACGTAAATGTTCCTTATGAGTTTTGAAATCGGGAGAAAAAATCAAAATGTCATCCAAATACACCAATACAAATTTTCCCATCAAATGATAAAAAATGCTGTTCACGAAATGCTGAAAAACGGCTGGGGCATTCATCAAACCAAAAGGCATAACCAAATTTTCAAAATGGCCCTCAGGGGTATTGAAGGCCGTCTTCCATTCGTCCCCTTCTCTGACCCTGACCAGGTTGTATGCCCCTCTTAGATCTAATTTGGAAAAGACTTTAGCCCCAACAACCTGGTTAAACAGGTCCGGGATCAGAGGAAGCGGATAAGGGTCACGAATTGTGATACTGTTCAGCTCCCTGAAATCCAGACAAGGTCTTAAAGAACCATCTTTTTTCTTAACAAAGAAAAAACCAGCGGCAACAGGTGACTTCGAGGGTCGTATGTGTCCTTTTCTCAGACTCTCAGAGATATAAGCACGCATAGCGATCCTCTCAGGTTGGGAAAGATTGTATAAACGAGATTTAGGCAGCTTGGCGTCTGGGATGAGATTAATAGGGCAATCGTACTCCCTGTGCGGGGGCAAATCCTGAACTCCACTCTCAGAGAAGACATCCGAAAATTCAGAGAGAAAAGATGGTACAGTCTTAGTAGCAACCTCAGAAACAGATGTCATGAGGCAATTCTCTCTGCTTAGTGAGCCAGGGCAGCCCCAACACCAGAGGGGTAGGCAAACCGCTAAGGACGAAACATGACACATCCTCAACATGAGCATCACTCACAATTAAACGGATATTGTGAACTATGCCCTTTAATGATTTCTGAGAAAGTGGAGCGGAATCGATAGCAAAAACAGGAATATCCTTTCCCAAAGTGCACACCTGGAAACCATGAGTTATCACAAATTGATTATCAATGAGATTAACCGCTGCTCCACTATCCACAAAAATCTCACAAAAAATGTTCTTGCTCTCTAGCGCCACCGGGACAAAACGGGAACTACAAGTAAACGGAAAACCTTCAATTTCCGCCTCAACCCTGCCAATAGTAACAGACGGAACATTTTTAAAAGATTTTTTCCTCTTTGTTTCTTTATTATTCCCAGAGAACTGCCTGAATCTCCTAGAGGGACAAATATTTGCCAAATGATTAATACCTCCACAACAAAAACAAACCCTCCCATGCGGGCTGAATCTTCTATTGTCAGAAGCAATCAACCCCAGCTGCATGGGCTCCTGCTCAGAAGGGGCTGACAGCGACTGAGACCCCTGCGCACAGAATGGGACCGCTGCACAGTCCTGGGACCGAGTATGACAGGAAGGAGAGATCTCTCATCTCTCTCTAAGACGCCTGTCAATACGAACGGCCTGAGACATAGCAGAGTCCAAAGAAATAGGCCTTTCATGAAAGGCAAATGCATCTTTCAATCCCTCTGAAAGACCATGGCAAAATTGACTTCGGAGCGCAGCATCATTCCAACCAGTATCAGCTGCCCTTCTCCGAAATTCTGAGCAGTATATTTCTGCGGATTGTTTACCCTGGCATAAGAGACGTAGTCTAGACTCCGCCAGAGCAATACGATCCGGATCATCATATATCTGACCCAGGGCTAAAAAGAATTCATCCACTGAACAGAGGGGCCGTGCCCCCTCCGGCAGCGAAAAGGCCCAGGACTGAGCGTTACCCCTGAGCAGCGATATAATGATCCCCACCCTCCGTTCCTCATCACCAGAGGAATGGGGAAGAAGGCGAAAATGGAGTTTGCAAGCCTCTCTAAAACGCACAAAATTCTAACTACCCCCGGAAAACGTATCCGGGAGCGAGATCTTAGGCTCAGAACAAACTCCATGAACGCCAGCTGAACCGGTCACTTGAAGCTGAGAAAAAGTCCTGCGGAGATCAGCTACCTCCAATGAAAGACCCTGAAGGCGTTCAGCCAAAAGTGAAACCGGATCCATGCTTGAGACGGTTATGGCGGCTTATAATGTCACGGACGGTGTACAGGAAACAAGGCAAAACAACATGCATAAATGACTCGCTGGATCCAAAAGCTAAGGAACAAAAGGGAGAACCCTGCAGAAGACCTGGCACTTTCCCTGGCTGCTCAGCCTATGCAAAGATCCGAATGGTGGAGGTTTGCATATCCACGTACCTTGACTATATATCCCCTGAGCACCCTACAATAGTGAGGGGACACGACCACCAGCTCCCTACACAAGACACGGAGGAAGTCAGGGTCACCTGGGATCCAGCAAACAGAAAATAACAGATAAATGTACAACACTTAACTTTGTAGAAGAGAGGAGAACCAGATGAGCATGCACACACACTCCAGGAAGAAATATAAGCCGCCCAGAAAAGCATTCTGGGGAGGAATTTAAAGGGAAGCAATTAGTCCAACACATGACAGCTGAGAGAGGCTAACGAGATGAGTAACTGAATACCACAACAAAGAAACTCAAGGGGGAGGTTCTGAAAGGCCTCTGTCAGAGCTTCTCAGCTGTCTGGTTGTGACAACACCTTGTAGATCGTGAAGAAGTTTATTTCAAACTGTGCAGATCATACACCGATGAACAGATGGATAGGTCAAAAAATCATGCTGTGAGCAGCTGACAGAGCAAGTAGCTGAGATGAGGGGTGAAGCCAGAATGAAGAAGAGGGGAGGAGACAAGAGAGAGAGCAGAAGCTAGGAGAAGAGAGAAGGGGACACACATAATGAAAAGGCTAACTATGCATGTGTGACATGATAGGCGGTATGCAGTTAGCAGTAACTATTTGCAGATTGGTTGAGTATGATCTTGTATGGTTGTATGCCATTTGGATTGCAAAATGTTTGTATGGTATTTGTAGTAGTTCACAGTTTGCAACTGTAGCTTGCTATTTGTATTTGTACTTTGCAATTGGTGGAACTATAAGTAAACACACATATAACTGGTTCAATATACAGTTCCAATCACAATACTAACAACAGGAACATTATATAACTGTTTTAAATACCTATTTTGGCCTCTCCTGCTTCCATAAAAACACAGCTCTCAGTGGAGTGAATGTCTCTTCAGCTCCTGTCTCTGGTGAATAATGATTCTAGCAGCTCCTGCTAGGGGAATTCCCAGACAGACTGTGTGTGAGGCTGGCTGTGATTGGTGAAAACTCTTGCTGTGTAAGAAGCTGGCTGTGATTGTGCAGTACGCCATTCCTTCAGGGTGAGCGAATGTGAGGTCACGGGGGTCAGTTAACAGACCGAGGGTTGCTCTTGGCACTCACAGTTTGTAGTATACCCTAGGCAGGCGTACAGCAGTGATGAAGAGGCTGGCATGTAGATCCTCTGGGGCACTCTCTAGATATAGGGACCAGGCCAGGTGATTGGTGAGGTGCCCTGGGTGTTGAAGGTTTAGTGTGCCTGTGGCAAGATCCCTTACAGTTCGTGATGCCAGTAACGGTGGCACACCGATTGTTAGGAGGAATAATGGAGGTACACACAATTGTAGTGAACTAGAATTCTTCTTTACTGAACAGTTCAACTATGTACAAGCTTCAGACAGTTCCATATGAAGAATATTTGGTAACAGGCAGGCTTTACATAAATGGCAGGTAGAATCCTATCAAGATAACACAGAGGGAATAAAACTCACAGATCAGGCTGTACTTTCTGCAGAATCCTGTCTGGCTTTCTCCAAGGCCCGTATGCCTAATAGCTGGCTTTATCCTTGGGTAGGGAAACCTCCTCTGGTATAAATCCTCTTGCTGACAATAAACTTCTGCCCCTCAGCTTTCCACTTGGCTGCAGGATTAGCACTGCTCTGTACTTTGCAAGATGCAGGATGACTTCAGGAGGAAACTTCTTCTCCTGGACGCAGGTTAGGAACCTGGACTATCTAGCTGCATGTTAGAAGCTGACACTCAGCTACTACCTGACTAAAGTGAACACTGGCTTCTAACCCCACACTCCCTCTCCTGGACTGGACCTGTGTATATATATATATATATATATATATACAAAGGGGTTCCCTAGCTCCCTCTACAGCTTAGGAGGAGGAACTACAGCCCCAGCAGGCCTGGTACACAGGAGATAACATGACAATATACATTACAATGCAATACAAAATACCATGACCATGTTCCACAGGAGGTGGGGAACAACATGACCCAATTGACCCTTTAGTGCCCACCTTTACGTAGTGGGACACTACAATTGGTCTAGACTTCTGCCCAGCAACAACAGATTAACACTATGCTTTCTGCTGTGTCACTGAGCTTACCTTACACTATAAAATGAATCTTAAAGGCATATTATCTTTCCTGCTTCTGTGAACACAAAATACAACAGTTATATGACATCCAAAACATGATGTCACAGTAAATAACTCTGCTTTTGTCTTTAACACATAAACTGTATTAAGGTTTTTAGCAGGTTTAGCTGCATACACATATAAGCTATATTAGCAACCTAGGACAAGTCTTAGCTGGCCAGCTACACTCCCACCAAAATTACCTATAAATCTATGTTCTTAGTGGTAGGACTTAAAAATTAATTTGAGGAATTTTACATCAGGTTCTCAACTTCCAAGTGTCTTTTATCACTCTAAAGTAGAACAACTAACTTCTGTATAGGACGTTCCAACTTGCGTGGAGTAGTGAGACGTTTTCCTTTTTTGTCACATTTTGAGTCTCCTATTTGTAACAACACTCTTCTTACTAGTTTGTCTTCATCCTTTTGAACTTTTAGAACTTTGGCCAATTTCCATTGACTTCTAGGTAAATCTTCTTCTTTCACTAACACTATGTCACCAACTTGGACATTCCTCCTGGATGTTTGCCATTTACTTCTTAGCATAAGATTGGCTAAGTACTCTTTCCTCAATCTATTCCAAAACTGTTCTGATAGATATTGAACTCTTCACCATCTCTTTCTGGCATATAAATCCTCTTTGGTGAACTTGCCAGGCAGTGGCTGTATGTAATCAGACTTAAGGTGAAGTAGATGGTTGGGAGTTAAAGGGTCCAAACTTGTTGGATCGTTGATGTTATCAACTGTAAGTGGACGACTGTTAACAATAGACATTACTTCATAAAATAGGGTCTTAAGTGAAGCATCATCTGTTCTTCAGGCGTTTTTTTTTTCAACACTGAACTTAACACATTTCTCACAGTTCTGATTTGTCATTCCCAAACTCCTCCTGTAGGGCTTGCATGTGGAGCATTCATTTGAAAATCACACTGTTTTTCTAACAAATACTCAGTTACTTTTTCTTTATCAATCTCTTTTAGAGCTTTCTTCAATTCATTCTTTGCTCCGACAAAATTAGATCCTTTGCCAGATCGAAGCTCTCTGTCAGTACCTCTAATGGCTATGAAACATTTTAATGCATTGATGAATGCGTCAGTTGACATATCCTCTAAAATTTCCAGGTGAATTGCCCTGGAGCTCAGACATGTAAATATTAGTCCATATCTCTTGTACTCCTTCTGGTTCTGTTTGGTGATGAATGGGCCAAAACAATCAATTCCGCTATAAAGAAATGGCGGTGATGGGATCAATCTTGTGAAGGTAGAGTTTTGGGGTAGAATCGCTGGATGATTCACTCTGCTAGGTAATGAAGCATTTTCCAGTCTCCCTCCCACCTTCAGTGTACCATCCTGCAGAACATCCTGAAAGCCTTTTAGGTTCTTGTCTAAGTCTCTTCAACTCTTCACTTTAGAATCTCTGTTGAATGAGTATTATGACTGTTTCTTCAGCTTTCATTCTTTCTTCTACATCCAACAATTCCTTCTTTCTGATTCCCATTGCCAAACGTTGAATTCGAGCTACTACGTTTATTCTATTTTGGACATCTGGCTAGTCTTTCAAGTATGTCATCTTGACACTTGGCAGCAGTGCTCAATGTTTGTGCAACTTTTACTTCCGGATCACCCATAGACAATTCTGTGTAACCTTTACTGGGCGTGATTTCCTTTTCCCAAAGGAACTCTGGACCGGTGACCCAGTTAAAACTTTTTAATTCTGTTACATTCAGCATGATCTGCTGGGTTATGCTTTGTGTCAATGTGATGCCAATGTTCCGGATTTGTTATTTCCCGAATTTTCTCAACTTTGTTGGCGACAAAGATATGGAATCTATGAGCTTCGTTGTTTATGTATCCTAGGACAACTTGTGAGTCTGTCCAAAAATATTCTTCATCTATTTTCAATTCCAATTCTTCTCTCAGAAACTTGCTTACTGATGCTGAAACAACAGCTGCTGTCAGTTCAAATCTTGGTATTGTCTGAATACTGGTAGGTGCAACTCTGGCCTTCCCCATAACTAGGGCACAGTGTATCTTTCCTTCTCCTATTACTCTGATGTAGGAGCACTGACTATAACCATATCTACTGGCATCTAAAAAAAAATATGAAGTTCTATTTTCTTGTACTTTCCGAAATCATGAGGTACAAAACATCTGGGTATTCTAACTTTTCTCAAGTTTTGTAAGTCTCTTATCCACCTCTCTTACCTTGGCCTCAAATTTTCAGGTATGGGCTCATCCCATCCTAACTTCTGTCTACATAGTTCTTGCAGTATTTCTTTTGCTCTGAGGATTACTGGGGCCAAGAATCCCAATGGATCAAATATAGAAGTCACTGCGGAAAGAATGGTTCGTCTAGTTGCAACTTTTTCTTCAATAGATACTACAAAGAAGAACTTGTCGTTCTCTACATTCCATCCCAATCCCAGTATGTTCTGAACTGGAAGATGATCATAATTGAGATCTACATTCTTCATTGTTGCTGCACATTCAGAGTCACTGATGGATTCCAGTACCTCTCTGTTGTTTGAGATGAATTTGTGAAGGCACAGGTTTCCTCTTGCGCATAACTCTTGGCTTTCTTTCACTAGTTTGATTGCAGATTCTGTAGACTCTAGACTTATGAAACCATCATCTACATAAAAGTTTTTCTTCAGAAAATTTGCTGCTGATGGGCAATCCTTTCCATTCTGATTAGCCAGGTACTTCATACCATAATTGGCACAACCTGGAGATGATGCTGTTTCAAACAAGTGTACTTTCATTCTGTATTCTGCTGGATCTGGATCTCCATCCTCACACCATAAAACCTCAGGAAGTCTCTATCTTCATTGTTCACATGAAACTGGTGGAACATCTTTTCAACGTCACATATGACCGCTATGGGATACTTTCTGAATCTACAGAGTACTCCAGCCAGAGCATTTGTAAGATCTGGCTTTTAGTAGATGATCATTCAATGCAACACCATTGTACTTTGCTGAGCAATTAAATACTACTCTAATCTTATCTGGTTTCTTTGAGTGGTAAACACCTTGATGTGGGATTTACCACACTTCTCCTTCTTTAGGTTGGTTATTAACTTTCTCTGCACGTCCTTCTTCAAGGATGCATTCCATGAATTTCAAATAATTCTCCTTGAATTTGGGATCTCTTCCCATCTTTTTCTTCAAACATTTCAATCTTGCTAGGGCAAGATTTTTGTTATTTGGCAGATGAGGTCGTTCTCTAAAAGGTAAGGGCATTACAAGATGACCTTGTTGATTATGCTGAATATTTTCTTCTAGAGTGTGTATGAACTTTACGTCTTCTTGGGATACACTCTTTTCTTTAGAACGTATATCTGCAAAGTCGGATTCAAGGATCTTGATTACTTTTGCTGGACTTACAGTTGGTAACTCTTGAACAGATATTCGATGACACAATCCTGTCACCTGTCTTGAGTTTGCGATCTGCTGTTTTCCTCCAACAACACCCCATCCTAGATCAGTTTGAACAGCATAGGGTTCACCCTTTCCTCCTGTGATTACCTTTCGTGGTACGAAGGCTTCGAGACAATCGTAGCCTATCAACAGTCCAACACCAAATTCCTTCAGAGGGGACATTTCATAAGATATGACAGATAGGTGCTCCCATTCATTGGCTGTTTCACAGGTAGATATGCGATCTCGATCTAGAGGTATATAGTCTTTTGTATAAGCTGGAGGTAGCTCTAATGTGCAGTTTGAATGAAGTCCTCTAACTCTCAGTCCTTTTTCCGTTTCACTAATGTGTCTCTCTCGTTATTGTGGTGAGTTTGAGCTTCACTGATTCTGTAGCCACTTGTATTTTCTTGCAGATTTCTTGATCAATGAAGGTGACATAACTCTGGGCATCCAGTAGCACATAGGCATATACCTTCTTGTTCTTCATTTTAGGATTTAATATGCACACTGGTACAACTATTGATGTGCCATTGCTTTCTCCTTCCCTCACTCTGCAAGAGAATACCGATACTTTCTTTCCTTCCTCAGTATCTTTAGGTATTGAGGATTTATCTTTGTTTGGACATTCTTCATGTAGTGGTTCATGTGGCCTTTTTCTTGCACTCCTTAGTAACATGGCCTTTTTTTAGGCATCCGAAACACAGTTGGCTATCCAGCACAAATTTTTTCTTTTCTTCTTGGGACTTCTCCTTCAATTGTTGGCACTTATGTATGGAGTGGTTCTCTCCACAGAACATACACTTGAAAGTAGTCTGAAGATTTGTCAGTTCTGTCTCTCTACTGATCCCAGTAGTGACTTTGGACGTGCTCTCGTGGGTATCTGGACCTTTAGCTGCTGTGTTGGTTGCAAAGCTGGTTGCTCTTGCACGTCTTATCTCTCTTGCAAGCCTTTCTTCTAATGATTTTAAGACATAAGATGATTTTACTGGATTACATGCTATCCGTGCTTCCTCATTGACCAACTCAGAGAACTCTTTAAAACTTGGGATTTTTACCTAGATGTAACTGTTTAGTCACATAGTGATTCCATCTAGAAGCCACTTCTTCAGGTAGCTTAGTGAACATCCTGTGGTTTTTCTAGATAATCGTTCAGTACTTCCAGTCCTTGAACATGTGGGATGGCATTGCTGCATACTTTCAGAAAGTCACCATACTTGTGGAGTCTAAAGTATTCTTTAGGACCTATTTTAGGCTCGTTATTCAGTTTCTCTCTAAAGGCTCTTTGTACTAATAAAGGATGACCATATCTTGCATTCAATTTTTCCCAAGCTTGTTTGTAGGCTTCTTCGTCTTTTCTATAGAAGTTACCCTCAAGAACTTCCTTTGCTTCTCCACCAACATATCTCTGAAGGTAGAATAACTTGTCAACTGGACTGAAGCAATGATGCTCAATGATCATTTCAAAACTTGCCTTTCACTCTATGAACTTCAGTACATCTTCTGAAAATACAGTGGGTTCCGGAACGGGAAGTCTAGCTAGGACTGTTCTCTGTGGTCTTGCTGGGACAATGGTTGTTACATTCTCCTGAGCATTGCCGTTGCATCTAGGAATAGAATCATTTG